>NC_088204.1:36716657-37031077 GCF_037126465.1 Ornithodoros turicata
TGACAATCAAATTACAAGTTGTATTATAAAAAGTCTAATATTCCTATACGTGAGAACCATCATTGCAATAGCGTGAATATCTGTCATAACATTTCGAGCGCAATAGGGAATCTCAGTTTCATATTCCAACATTACTCAACTTTTAATTAATCCGTTTCTTATTAAGTGAACAGCATAGACGTAACGAAATACCGAGAAACAACACAATCAACAGCTACAATTAATAGAGAGCCAAACCTGCGCACCATCCAACACATAGAGAAATAATAACTAATCAATCTATCAAAAGGAGAAATATTACAATATAGCACAGACTTAACGCTGAAGAACAGGGAACACCCTAAGCGGCGACATGTAAACAACAACAGAGCAAAATATTCTATCATTGAACCATCATAAAGTGGACCAACATATAATTTTAATTCTAACAAACACTACGAACCTTGATGGAGGTATCCAAGACATAGAAAATATGCACTGTTTTCATCTCGGTTTTCACTCTTTTCCCATCTATATGACCAAGCTCCCATGCTTTATCACTCAAAGGGTTGGGGCTATATTCCTTCGTCCAGCAAACAGGACGTTCTAGAGGTCAGATAAGATAGTTCAAAGGCGATATATTTTATTGTGCAGCGCAAATAGATGTTCATATCACTCGCGGGTATCACTATCTTTTTGCATTCTTTCCTTGAGACGGAAATCTTATGTCAAAGTGGTTGTCAAGTCGACTAAGTTTGTAGAGATGCGATATTGTTATTGAACATGTAGAGAAAGTCCAAATTATTAGTTGGTCGCAACGATACTCAATCAAAAAACGAGAAACAAATTTAATTACATCAATTTTTGTAATATCTTGCAACAGAAATTTCTAATGAACAACATAGAAATATCAAATGTGAAATGCAACTCAGAGTTATTAGGCATTCCCAACTCAGAGATTATTTTTACTTATGTCAATCAAGTGAACAATTGAAACAAATACAAGACAATAATTATTTCAGGCAGTAAGTTCACAACTCATAGAATATCAGTCGAGCCAATACTTGAAACAAAATCAAAACAATAATTCTCACGACAAGTGGAGATTATAGCATTCTAAACCAGATAAAATTTTAATCAATACAATTGCTCTACATTGAAAAGATGGATAGATTTTGTACTCGATACCATAAGTCATGGGAAGATGTGATAAAAAACTGCTTCGAAAAGGAGGAGCCGCGAAACGATTCCATTATCGCAGCATTTTAATATGTCCTAGACATGGTCGTATTCGGAGAAATGGTACTAACTACAGAACTGAAGGTGCAAGAATTTATATGCCGAATCTACAATACTTATAAAAAATATCTGCACATCAACGTCGGAAGGGCCACTGGGATTGATGGCGGAGTTTCTGAGGTTTCCTAACGAAAAATTGAAATACACTAGAACAGATCTATGTAATTGTAATCATTGCAATGGGCATTGCGTTCATCAAGAAAGCAGTCTGATCAAGTTATCATATACAGGCGGTCTATATCGCACGATTCATTACGGATTTGTTGAAATTACACATATCTGAGATGGAAAGTACATAAAATCCTATCACGTGATATATTCCACCCTAGAGCCTCTACACATTTATTTTATTCTACCAGTCAGTGATGTCGAATGAACAGAATTTCAATGTTGTCGTGCAAGGTCTGATTTATTATCACTTGTTGAAACTCAACAAACATATCAATTGCGGTGGACCACCGGACGATTTTCATCTAATACTCTCTTGTACGCCATTCAAGAATCTTCATACAAAGAAAGGAAACATCAATAAGAGACTGTGCAAATTCATTGCAAGAAAGTGCAAGTTGTTGAAGCAATACAAACACGGCGACAACATATCACCTGCGTTAATCAACGCTGGATTCAAGCGCCCAATAATCAGAATAAACTATTTAATGTCTTCGGAATTCATCAATGAAAACAACAAACGAAAACTTCAGAGCTTGAAATAGAACTGTAATTTATCGAAATAAACAAGTGTATAACTGAAACAATAAATGTAATCTTTGTCATCATTATAATGAATTCTACCTTGCATTTAGCATGGCTGGACTGAGAACAATGATCGCTAAGGAAACGAGCATTCCACAATTTGTGTAAGAATTCTCATATGGAATGAGACCTGACCACCAAATAGGTTTTACTCGACTACACTCTGTACAAGTTCAACACCCGAAGGATAAAAATGCCGGAGAAGGATCGGTCATTGAAATTTAGAGACATGATACATCAGTCTATGATTACAAAAAAAGGATCACTAATCTAATGTGAAAACTTATCATATTTCATGAATTAAATTCCATAGTGCATGTATATTTCTCAATCAGTTGCACTAGCCCAGACGTAGTAAAAGAAGCATAAAAGGCGTCTTTGACAAGCAACCCGATTGGAGTGCGGAACAAATAAATAAATATTTTTGTCAACACAATTGTCCGTTTTTATGACTGGATAGGAAAAATGAGCCGTCCCAGATAGGGCAAAACGGGAAATAAGGCAAGAGCCGTTCAAGAGGCAAGGCAATAAGCGTTCGCGACACAGTGTCATCGACTTTTACAACTGCATTCGGGTTCAGTGCCTGCGAGATAATACGAAGTCTTCGCGAAAAGCGAATCTATTATCAGATGCCGCGATGCAAATGGAGGATTTTACAAGCATGATGTGCAGGCGAAGTCTCCATTTCTAATCACGTAATCTTCCTAACAGAAAGCACACAAACATATATGAAATAATTTCCAAGTGGCAATCAGATTTTGGGAGAAACGGATCACACAACCGCCATCAGAAATGATTAACCAGTATACAATGAAGATGAGCGTTATGCGTAAACACAATGGAAGATATGTTATATTAATTATAATAAGCAGATCAGCGCAGGTCACACATAAACGTAGATCCAATTCACAAAATATACTCGAGATTTCCCGTAGCCTATACAGAAAAACTATCACATTATTTTAGTGCCATAGCATCCGGGCACTACAAATGGAAAGGCCATACTTTAATTTTATAAGTCTTTAGCTCATAACATTGTAAAACGCAAATTCCACACTGAAGATTATTTTGCTCTTTAAATTTTCAAAGTCAAAAACTGCACGCTATTTCTTGCATTTTTCTAAAGATATAGATTAAAAAGTTGTGCATATACTCACACATACTATACAAGATTTTTGATTGTGGATTAAATGCTAAAATTTATCGATTCACATTCAGGAGAAGTGATGACTACCACACCTCAGTAAGAGTTAAAATTTGAACAGGTGTCGCGATTTATGATCAGTGTTGTAGAATGTGTAATTTCACAATACGCAAGCATTAGCCCGCTCACTTTGACGAGCACTCTTTCACGATGTCAGAGAAGTTAATCGAATGGATTGATATTTTCTGTATACATTATAACATAATGCGAATTCTTTATGTCGTGGATATTAAAAGTTACGAATATTTTCCCAACGAAGTCTACTTAAAACTCCAAGAAAGGGTCACCCGCGTCCTCGAAGACGTTTCGGCAACACGCCGGGCTGCGTTTCCTCAATGCCGTACCCGAAACCGAACGCGTTTCTGCGCCCGACGCGTCAACGCGGTACCGCACCAGATCGTGTTGCTTTTTCCGGAAACGGGTTCGTCGACGCGGGTGACCCTTTCTTCGAGTAAAGCTGCTGCGGTATCGTGGTGTGTGTCGTCGCTGACAACTGCGTAACTATGACTACCTCCCGTTGAAGCCGCGACTTCGCATGTGAATATAGATATTTGAGTTTTCTTCCAGTGGTAGCTCTGGACCTCGTTGGGCAGGATAACATTCCAGTTTTCGGCGAAGTCGAAGTGGAACACAAGGCTTCTTGGCTTCACGCACAATTTCTCTTTCCGAATAGCTTGGCGCTGTACTCTTACATAATCATGGCCTATGTAACACGTTGTACAGCGTCTAATTAGATCCACAAAGCCCTCGACTGGCAGAAGTTTCTTAAGAAGCCCTCCGGACTCCCAAACCGCCACCTCAAATTGATCAACTTCGTCGGAAAGTTGTCGCTGGCGGCGGTAAGGGCTACCTTGCCAGGACATGCTGTACACTCACCGACGAAGCAACAGCTGCGAGGCACTGGACATAGGCACAGTCTCATGAGATAGTCAGCCGTTATCACGGCATCAGAAGCGTTGTTTATTGCCGCCACGCACAGATCAAAGTTAGTACCCCCCCCCCCCCAATACGTACAAACACATTCCTCTCTGAATGAGCTAGTGCTAACCCATCTGGGGCGCAAAGAATATAATTTTGTTCTGCTTAACTTCATGTCCGGATGGGCTGCTCGAAAGTGTTGGTAGGTCTCACGGATAGAACGAGTCATGCAGCGTTTTGTTTTGCTTACTTTCGTTCGTCCTTCGCGCACTTGCGCTACATCCCTGGGTGGGGGCTCTGAACAGAGCAGTCGAGCTCATCGTTCGTAAAGAACTGAACAGCCATGCTCAAGTTCTCCTCGCTGAGTGGGTGCCCTTGGTACGGGTCAGGTGACGCCCATACGTGCATGCCCAAGCGAAGCTTCTTAGACTTGCGCACCATGTACCGTGTACCGTGTAGCTTCTGGGATGGCGTCTAGGATTTTCATATCAGGGCAGGATGTGGGCAGCAGCGTCAAAATGCGGCAACGCTCTTGAAACGACGCATTTCTTTGATAGGCTCTTCTCACGTTACGTGCTACCTCGCTGCAATCCTCGCAGTTACTCCTGGATGTTGTTAAAGGAAAATATATTAAACTCGCAATAAGAACTCCTACTTCACACCTTAGTTGACATACACCTTACATACATACACACATACATACATACCTAGATGTTACTGGCAAGGCGACACCGAAAGCGGCCTCCAGTTTACGGCCTGTTTTTCCGCCCACTTCTTCACGTATTTCGGAGAGTTTACGCTGTGCATGCGCCTCCACCGACCTCCTTCTTGGCTTTAGCGGTGTGACGTTAATGGCTTCAGATGATATATACTCACTGATTTCACCTTCGGCTTGATCCGCTGGAACCACATTCTTTAATGCAGCCACGCCGATCTCCGAAACAAGGCGAAAGTCCTTTGTCCGAAGCACTTTTTTCTTGTGTAGGAGGCAGTAGTCAGCGCAATACACTCGGTCAGTGCTGTACAACGAAGAGGCCATTGAGGTAGGTCTGATGCCAGGACGACACAGTACAGTAATGCAGATGTCTTCACATACTCAGTAGAGGGGCACCGCGTACACTTCTGTAGTCGAGGATGATGCGAAACTTTGTGCAAGGTATCTTCCGGGAATAAATCCGATTAGGACCTTCCCATGGTCGCAGCGTGTCGAACCGAAGAACATATTGGACAGCGGCGCCTGTCGGGCTGTTTCGGCAAGCTTCACAAAAGGCACTATGAATTAGCCTGGAGTGTGCGCGTAAGACACTACACAACGACACTTTCGTCTCTGCTATCTCCGCCGTCCGAAGTCATGGGGCCGTAGGAAAGGAAATGTTTTAAACAATGCTGGAAGTAGGTGCGTCTCTCCTGACATAACGTGTACAGTAAATATGCTTGTTTATAATCACCCTGAATAGATATACCTCTTACAAAGGTGTAAAAGCATTCTGTTCTTCACGGGCTCCCAGCACTTGCAATGCATGTGTGTCATCCCGCAAAAAATGTGAGCACATCTGGCTGCTCCACAATGTACATTCAGCGAATACAACACTGTCATGAACGGAAACGCTCAGAACGGCTTCAAACGATAGCAATTAATTTTCATGTAAAGACAGAAGTCGAAAGTCCCTTTGGAAAATTTGATTTTGCAACGCGGGACACGGTGCCACCGCTTGGATGTGCTCCGCGTATAGTGCCGGCAAAACATTCACAGTGCACCTACCGATCAAGTCCGAATTCTGATTTTTCTTCTGTGCATAGTGTAAGGGACTATCTACGACATATAAAATTTTCGAGGCAAGTTTTTGGTGGGTTTTTTTAAATAAAGGTTTCCGAAATTCGTCATTTTTCGGTGGTATGGTGCTACATAAAGAAGTATCGCTTACGTTCCTGACAGAGTAGAGCAACAAATTATATACAATTCGATAGCCGCATGAATGACAAATTGAACGGCATAAAGCTCAATCTTATCCATTTTTCACATCGACCGCAAAGTTGCAGTGAATATGGTGCTTTTCGGCGCTTTGAGTCAACTTTGATATTTTTTTGCAGAGAAACAAAAAGCGACAAAGCACTGCCGACGCTGGGGCCTATTGTGCCCTAGGTGGTTTAAAGCCAGAGCAAGATATTTCTACAATGCGACAAGAAATACCCTTGTAGGGAACGCTCAAACATGCGCGCAACGACATCGTCTGATGAAAGGCAGTTTTTTCCTCCTCTCCTATTTCCCGAACCGTGCAGCGCAGAGAATTCCAAAAGCGTTTATTTCTCCTAACTCACCGATGGCTTCAACATATATTTTGTTCCCGTTCATTCGAGACATCACATGTACCTGATTGTTCGATTTGAGATGGAACTAGCCAGAAGCGACCTTCATACATCGTTCGTCCAATAAATAGAGTCAGAGGTCAGTCAACCTGTCACCGCTGGAGGTCGCCTTTATTGCCCGGGACTTTCCAGACTAGTGTTGTGTCCAAATAAATTCAGTTGCTAGTTGAACGCCTCCGTGTGTGTTTGTCCCTGTCCCTCCCCGTTCTTAATCATGTTCTGCTGTACGTTAGCTCGGTTCCCGAGTGTTTGTGCGCTGAACTGAACTTGCATTTTTTGTAAAAGAACTTCAATATATTGCAGTCGTAGCGAGATAGTTTTCTTGGTTTTGTCGCATATTGCGTTCACTTCATCTGGTTTCTCTTTTCCGCAATTGGTGTAACCCCCGCTTGAGCTATTGTGGCCTCCCTATAAGGTTTATGTCCCACACTTTTGGAAACAGTAAGGTATACCAATATTGTTACATGTGACACATTGTAGTGTACTGCAGCCAGCTTCACTGTTTGACTGATAACTTGCAAGGTTACTTCTTTAATATTATTTGAATAACTTTTATCTAACACTGTAACATTCAATAGGATAGGAATTCATTATGGTTTACAACGAATTTTCCTTTACAATGTTCAAACACAAATCTTGGTGACAAGTTCTCTCTCATTAAATTCCTTTTGAGCTCTATTTCACACTGCTTACAGCATAACATCAGAGTGAGAAAATGCGTGCTTCACATGTTCTCAGCATCCTCTAATTACTGCCAACTGCTGTTGGGCTAAAAATCCAGAAACTACACAGGAAAAACAAAAACAAATGTAGAACAGACGACACAGGAAAACGGACACGACAACATGATTGGGACTGTGTTATGCTGTAAATTTGTGTGTGTGTGTGTGTCTGGCTCTGCATTTTTGTGAACGTGTGCCATGTTGCCGGCACCCTTGCCCTCTTTCTTACAAAAAGAGCCTCAGACATAAAAATGCAGTTTTGTGAGAGGCATATAAACACTGCTTACATTGCTAACCTGTCTATCGCAAAACATGTGAAAGGATTGCTCAATCAAAATTTAATAATACAAAAAGGAGGCTGAAATACATAATTTCAATAGAAGGGAGCTTAAAGATTGGAATAACAGGTAACTATAAAGCACTGAAGTGTTGGCGTTCCTCTAATGTGTATGATACACTGCTCTGTATAACCCATGGCATATATGTTGTCAAATATTGTAACTTCTTGCATTCAACATCAAGGTGCTATACCTATTCCATCTAAGCGACTTGTCTTTACACGGACACGTGGCATACCATTTTGGCACAAAGATTTGATATCTCTGCTTGTTGGATATAGCAAGCAAATATTGTGCCAAAATTGTGTTACCTATATGACATGCTGCATCTACCTGAGATATGTTACGGGAGAGAAAGACTCCTGAAGCGATTAAAGGAAGTGCATACGAGTACATATGCTTTGCAAACAAGTTGTTCCGAGTATAATGATGTTCGTGTTGAATTGGCAAAGCATTAGTCATCTCATAACAAAGTGATGAAAGAAACTAGTGAGAAATGCAAAGCCGCAAGCACTGTTGCATGGTCATGTTCACAATGGGCAATGACGTATTTCACTTTCCGTACCGCGGACCGACTATGACCAATGAGTCGTTTGCAGTGTTTATGATTGATGTAGGCCATGGCAACTACAGATGAACTTTGCAGAGTGTGCAATGATGTCTTTTGCGACAAGACCAACCTCAATAGATTGCATTGTAGTTTTGGTCCTACTATTAGTTGAGTGGAGGGTTTCAGGTATTTAGGTGTGCACCTGCATTCCGATCTTTAGTGGAGATCACACGTTAGTTACGTGTCTTCTAAGGCTCTTAAAGAAATTGTCTTCTTGAAGTGCACACGAAAACTACCTTTCGCTGACACTACGCTGCTAGCAAACAAAACCCTTGTACAAAGTGCCTTGCAAATGGTTACGAAATGGTCCAGTTGTAGGCTGTTAGGTTTATCACTAAGCGGTATGCTGAGGATCAGCTTAGAGGATCCATACTTTGTCCTCCCAGGATTCTCTTCACTAGGCTGTGCACATCATCTGAATATCGTGCCCTCTGTTCAGGTATCAATGTTTTTAAGTACATCTTTTTGCCTTCTACAATTGCCAAACGGAATGCAATTGATGGTGTTCACAGATCTGTGAACGACACTGTGAACGACAACACCTGTGCTGCTGCCAGAATTTGAGAAGGCGCCTCGGTGCGGTGGAGGCGCGCGGGACAGTGCGTCTGCTACCACGTTCGTTGAGCCCCGCCTGTAGTCCACGTTGAAGGAGTAGCCTTGTAGCGTCAGGGCCCACCTGGCAAGTCGTCCAGACGGGTTATGGAGCCGCTGCAGCCAAGAAAGTGCCTGGTGGTCAGTCTGGACAGTGAAGGTACTGCCGTCCAGATAGAGGTCGAACTACCTGAAAGCGAAGATGATAGCCAATCACTCCTTTTCCGTCACGGAGTAGTTCCGTTCTGCCGGATTCAGCGAGCGACTTGCAAAAGCCACTGGACAAAGAGTAGCGTCATGCTCCTGCAAGAGAACTGCGCCAACATCATAATCGATTGCATCTGTTTGCACAACTAATGGTTTGTTGAGGTCGGGCAGATAAAGCCTTGCCGTATCAGCGATTGCTTGTGATAGAGCTCGAAATGATCGTTCCTGCTCTTCTCCCCAATTCCAGTGCGTGTCCTTGCGCAACAACTGGTGAAGCGGCTGCGCTAGCTCGGCACAATTAGGAATGAATTGTCTGTAAAAACCAACCATACCTAGGAAGCGCTGCAAGGCTTTGACGTTACCGGGAACCGGAAAGTCCGTGATCGCCTTTAGCTTGTCGTCGTTAGGACGGATGGTACCTCCGGCCACCACAAAGCCGAGAAGGCTGATCCTAGACGATGCCAGCTGCACCTTGCGGGGGTTGATTGTTATGCCCGCTTCGTTCATCCTTGCAAGGACGATTGAGAGGTGTTCCAAGTGTTCCTGAAAATTTCTAGAAACCACTACGACATCATCCATGTATGCCATTGCGAAATTGTACTTCGCATCTCCCAACACTGTATCCATCAACCGCTGGAAACTGGCGGGTGAATAAGACAGTCCGAAAGGCATTCGTACAAATTCGAACAAACCTGTATGACACGTAAAGGCTGTTTCTGGGACATCCTCCGGGGCAACTTGGATTCGCAAAAATCCTCTACTACAATCTAGCGTTGAGAACACAGTTGCATTGCCCAGGGAATACAAGACTGACTCAATGGACGGGAAGGGGAAAGAGTCGCTTACAGTTACTGCGTTAAGTCGACGATAGTCGACGCATAACCTAGCCGGACCATCACGTTTGGGAGCCAGAACAACAGGAAATGCCCAAGGGCTCTGAGACCTTTGAACTGCACCGGTTTGGAGCATTTCGTCAAGAGCAGCGTAAAGCACGCTTATGCACACTCAATGGTCTGGGATTACAACGCCAGGGCCTAGCGTTACCGGCGTCTATGCTATGCTGTAACACAGATGACTTAGCCGGTTTTTCGGTATAGATTCCGTCAAACTGCCGCAGTACTTGTTCAAGCTGACGGCGTTGCTCCTCGGGACCATGGAATGACCCCAAGACAGTCGGCAGCCCAGACGTTTCAACAACCGCAGCCACAGCTTGCTGTGCTGTGCAGTGTTCCCGTGCTGCGGCGAAGCGGAAAAATCCCGACGAGCCGTGGTACGCGTACCCTCCATTGGGCAGGTCCAGCACCAACCTCTGATGAAGTCTCTGCCCAGGATAACAGGAACTGCCAGGCCACGAAGGTGCACGAAGCGCTACTTTCGTCGTCTGCCATCCAAACGTACCCAGAGCAGAACTGCAGCGTGTGCTGGAACGGCGTCATTGGAAGGAAGACGGAGAGTGACATCTGTGGATTGCAATTCCACATGCCGTGATACGCAATGCTCGTAAACACTATCCCCGATAAGGGAAAGCGTAGCTCCCGTTTCGATAAGGGCGATGTAATCTTTACCCAAAATTCGAACGGCGATGTTTTGTTCCTTATCCTCGATGTAATCTCGGACAGAAAAAGCAAGAGGAGCCAAAGCATCTCTTTGCGTTATCTTACCGCTTTCAAAGTTAGTTTTTGACTGATCAAGGCCACGGCTAGTAACCGTCTGCTCGCTTCCTTTGCAACTTGCCGACGTCGTTGAGCAAGCATTCATGGACGCCGGCTGCGACCGTTTCCCGATGGCATATTACGGGTGTTTGGTCTTCGTCGCGGGCAATCCCGACGAAAATGGTCAGGGCTGCCGCAATTCCAACAGCCGTTAGGCGCTCGTGGCTGCGGGGGCGCAGGATGATGCCGCTCCCGCTGCCGTGGGGTTTCGCTAGCTGAAAGGCCAGGTTGACCGCGACTTCGGGGCGGGACAGGTCTGTCAAGGCTCGTTCCTGCGGGGATCGTCCTCTGGTCATAGAGGAAGGGATCTAGGGCTCGGTGGGATGACTCCGCATTGTATGAATTACGGGGGTTGTCACCCAAACCTGTTGCATGCAGGCGTTCGACCGAGGCGGCTCCTCCCGACCACGCGCAGCGCGGTTCCAACGCTTGCTCCGTGGGCGGAGGGGGCCGGTATGCAAGCTCTGCCAGGAGGTCGCCTTGTATTGAACGAGCCTCCTGGGCCAACGCCTCAAGGGTTTTAAAGCGATGGGCTCTTAAGTAGGGCCGTAAGCGCGGGTGGCACTGACGGATCGCCCGTGCGACGCGCTGCTCTTCCGTAGCAGTGGGATCCGCTCTGCTGTACAGATCCTGCAATGCCCGAACGAATTCAGATAAGCTTTCCTCAGGATGTTGAGTACGGTTATGCAATTCCTCTAGGATACGGTATTCGCAATCCGAGGAAAGAAATTCGTTTTTGAACCGCTCCTGGAAGTCCTGAAAGGACGTAAACTCCGATTGCAACCGAAGCCAGCGGGCGGCGTCTCCGATCAAAGCAACCTGCAGGAAGCGTTGGATTAGGACTTCATCCGAAATTCCCATACCCGTCTGGTAGGCGGTGAGGTCATCCAGGAAATCGGCGACAGACTTCTTATCGGTGTAACCTGAGAAGGTAGGCACCGGTAAGTTGAGTCGTAGAGGCGCTTGTGCCTGCGGAGGCGAAACCGACCGGGCATCCAGGCGTTGAACCACCAACGAGCACAACTCCGTCATGCGTGACAGGAGTTCTGCTGTTGCAATGGCGTCAGACTGCGGCACTGCAGGTACCTCAGTCGACGTACCTTGGAACGAAAGCACGGCATGTGCCTCCATGCCCTCGGCTGGTCGTTTCGGCTCCGATGGCGCCGAGGCGTTCAGACTTTATGGTATTAAGCTGTCCGAGAAGAAGTGACTTTCCCTGCTCGCTTAAGATAAATTGTGTGTCCTTTTTCTGTGCTTTCTTCACGCAGTGACAATGCAATTGTGTATTTAGCATTATGCAATAATTATCTCATAGCAGAAATGGGTGTCTTTGTCACAGTTTATTAGCGTGTGCCTCGTAATTTTATTTTTTTCTCTTATAGCTATGCGAGCAAAAGTGCTTGTAATTTTTCAATTCCCTTTTCTTATTTTCTCTACTTTTACGCAGAAGAAAGCCTCCTGGTAAAAGCTGAATAGTATTCTATCAGTGGAAGTGGGGTTGTTTGTTTGATTTTGTAGGGTGCTCGATACGTTGATGAAGTAAGCAGTGCTTAATTTTGCAGATATGGGTTTTTGAGCAGAAATGCTGGTATCTGAGCACGGAGTAGAAACTCCTATATTTTTCTGCTCTCTACGAAAATTTGTACATCGTTTTCCGATCCGGAAATAGCAAACCGCGTTTAGTTTACGCGAAATAGAAAAATGAAGTTGTGTATGCTCTATGATGTTCTATCGCAGGCTTAGGCCTTTTCCCCGAGGAGCAGTATTTTTTATGCGATGTCGCATGTCTAGACTTGTTCAGTAGTGTCTTTCTTGCTGCAATTTTTACCCTTCGCTAATATATTGTTGTTGTCGTCTTGTGTTTGCCGTTGAGCTTCGTAGCGATGTGCCGTAACGCTGCGATTATTCCTGAGCGCTCAGTACTCCTTTAGTAAGCCTTTAAGCCCAGTAAGCCTTTTCCCCGCCGTGTGTTGCATGCGTTGTCCTGTGTGCGTGCGTATGTGTGTGTGTGTAATTGATCAGCAGTGGCTTGATATTTCCACCCGTAAAAAATTCGGCATATATCGTATTATGCTGCCCGAGTAGAAGTGATTTTCCCTGATCGCGTAAGGTAATTTGTGTATACCTTTGTCTTGTGCTTTCTTTACGCAGGGACAACGGAGCTGTGTGTATCGCATTATGGAATAATTTTCTGATAGCAGTAGTGAGTGCCTTTTTCTCAGTTTATTATCGTGCGCTACTGTTTCTTGCAGCTACGGCTATTGGAGCGCAAGTGCGTGTAATTTTTCATGGCTCTTTCTTCTTTCACTGCTTTTACTCAGAATGTAGATGAGGGGAAACAGTCAGCATCCAGGTAGAGCAGAAGAAAGCCGCTTGGCCTAGCTGAGTTCATGAGAATTGAATTTCTTTGTTGTTTGTTTTTGTTAGATGTTGTTGAGTGTCAGTTCACTTTGCTTGATATGTTGATGGAGTAAGCTGTTTGCAGTTATAAGTATTTGTGCAGAAATGCTGGGATCTGAGCGCGGAGGAGAAATTCCTATAAAGCACCTCTCCTTGTGCATTCCTGAGCTGCTGTCTGTGTGTGTGCGCGTGCGTGTGCGCTTTTTTCCTGGTTTGTGACGTTATCATGGCATGTTGGGGCTTGTTCAGCAGTGTCTTTCTTGTTAAAATTTTACCCGCCGCTAGTATTTGTTGTTATCTTGTGTTTGCCGTTGAGTTTCGTAGAGATGTGTGCTGAGTCTGCGATTATTCCTGAGCGCTCCGTTTTAAGCCTTTTCCCTGCTCGCTTAAAGGAATTTATCACAACATCACGAGTATATGTAAATCACATTTAGTACAGAAAAATAGTGAAAATACAACGCTGTGATAATGTGAGATAATAATATGACATACAACGAAGTTTATGCATGAAGGAACAACAACATCATAAGCTACAATGAAAAATTGATCATGTGATATACGTTAATAGTATGTTAAAAAGTACTGTGCGCAAGCAAAACACTTAGAAAGGTAACAGAATAATAACTATGAGAACAGAACAGAGATGGCATTAGGAAATTCTTGAGTTCATGTTATTGTAGCGATATTGCTCGGAAGGTCATTCCATTCTAGGACGGTGCGACAAAAGAATGATTTTGAAAAAGACATTAGAAAGACATCAAAAGCGGTCGACTTTATTCGGGTGATCAAGGCGGGGAAATATGACAGTAGATCGGCGAATCGGACACTGTTGTGAGGGAATGTTGTGCAAGAATTTATGAAAGAGAGATAGACGTGAGATAAGACGGCGCTGTTCTAACGACGACAGGTTAAGTTCGCGTTTCAAAGCAGTGACTGTGGTATTAGGAAAAAAATCGTTACAGATGAATCGTGCTGCTCTGTTTTGAATGGATTCTATGTTACATATCAAGTACCTCTGGTGAGGGTCCCATATTGATAATGCATACTCTAGTTTAGGACGAACTAATGTTAGGTACGTGAGTCGTTTTAAGTTAGGTGGGGCCGATTTAAGATTACGTCGGATGAAGGCTAGGGTGTGATTAGCATTTGATATTATTTTATCAATGTGGTTATTCCATGTAAAATCCGCTGAAAGATGTACGCCGAGGTACTTGTAAGTACTAGAGGGCGTTATGGGGGTGTTGTTAAGGGTATACTGGAAGTGATGCAAGTTTTACGGAGTTGGAAACTTACAAGTGAGCATTTGCTTAGGTGCAGTGTAATTTCTGTGCCCTTGTCCTGTGCTTTCTTTATGCAAGGTCAATGCGGCTGTGTATGTAGCATTATGCAAGAATTATCTGATAGCAGAAATGGTTGTCTTTTTCTTAGTTTATTAGCGTATGCTTCGGTTTTTGAGGTCATTGCATTCAAGCACAAGTGCGCACAATTTTTTGTTGCCCTTTCCCTTTTTCGTCGATTTTACGCAGAAGAAAGCCGCATGGTAAAGCTGAATTCGTGAGAAAAGGGTTTGTATGTTTTTTGTTCGTTAGATGTCATTAGGAGCACGGTGTGTTGAGGAAGTCAGCTGTTTGCAGTCGACCTCCGTTTATCCGGACAGTGCCGTTCCCGACGAAATCGTCCGGATACCGGGGCATCCGGATAAATGAAACGACCGAATAGAACAAGGTCCTACAGAGCAAGGTTTAATTAAAACACAGAAATCTCGTCAATGACAGCTGTTACATAGTAGTGTTGGCACTGGATACCTGCAAACTTTTGCTAATTGCATAGAGTTGAGCCACGCTGTCGCGCTGCTCGAAGAATGTCAGTGCGGACGAAAAGTGTCAATGTCGGAGCCTTGTTTCTCACTGGCGTCATCGGCACCGTCTTGCTGCACATCATCGGAGGCAACAGCAGCAATCACACCGTCATCAGTCATAGCTGCACACGCGTCATCATCCTTACCAACGTCAACGTAGTCAGAAACCGCAGCATCATCTACGGCAGTCGCAGTGAGCCTCTGCATCAGGGATCGTAGCTCAGATGGGGGAATGTCTTCATCGGCCAACGGGCCGTAAGCAGCAGGCCCTCGGGTTGGAGTTTTCCCCTCTAGAACTGGACAGTTGCTCCAGATATTTTCAAATGACTCGACTGGTCAACGTGACCCAACGCACACAAATAGAAAAGGGGCTCATCGTGCACGGTTGTCTCCCCTACGGAGGAATGTAGGTCCCTGACGTGTGACGGGAATAACCCCAACACAGCGAAAAAAGTGACGAAGCGGGGTCAGCGTCTCCTCTTACTCACGGTAGTCCAAATAACTGAAGCTGGATTACAAGAATTTTCGACTTTCATTCCCTGGAATTCTTGTCCGAGTCCGGAAGCTGAAGTCCGGATAAACGAGAACAAAATACATGGAGGAAAATCCGTTCCCGTGCCTTTTGTCCGGATGCCGTGGGTTACGGATAAATGAAGTCCGGATGAATGGGGGTCGACTGTATTTGTGGAGAATTGCTCGCATCTGAGCGCAGGACAGAAATTCCTAGCGCGCCACCTTCAGTGTAAATTAATTATTTTGGACCTGAGACTGCTTCAGTGCATAACAAGGCTGAAATGGGAGAGAAAAAATTGGAGCGCTTGATTAATAGTGATCCAAGTAACAGGGCAATTATAGAGTCCATAGAAAGTAGAATTTTAAGGCTCCTAAATTATAGTTGAGCGTGGTACAGACTTTTAGTGATAAGTCTTTCTAAACTGCAATGCAATAGTCATTAATATAGTAGGAATGCAATCACATTATATATCTGTTCCCGTAACGGCGTTCTGTCTAGTCCTCCGTCGAGCACGAATGGAATTTTGCCCCCAGGCTTTCACGCCTTTTTGCTCGCAAGTGTAGCCTCAGACAACGAATGTATGAGCATAGAAAAGGTTGAGCGTCATGTATTCATAAGCCTAGTGATGATGTTGAGTGTTCCAGGGCCACAATTATTATTTCAAAGAACAGTGGTAGTTTATTGCTGTTTCGATTCTAGTGACCATGATAAGCCTTTACAGTGAAAATCGCTAAGATCACCGTTCATGCAAGACACTTTTTTTATTTTAATGTAAGAATGAATATCATTAAGACTAGGAAAAAGGAAATAATCCTGCGATTCAATAAATAATAAGAGTGTTTCTCTTTGCCGCTGCCTTCTTCAGACAGGATGTGATGACGTCATGCGTTCCTTCAGGTGTCTGTAGCAATGCATTGATCGTTACTGGGAAAAAGTGTAGCAATAGAGAAATGGGAGGTGTGGCGGAAGTGTGTTGCCGCGTACCCGTCAGGTGGCGGAAAAGAAAGAAGTGGCACCGAGGTGAAGAGGAAGAGGGGGAGAAGGACATCAGGACAGTCTGTAGCCAGACTGGACGGTTTAAGTGGTCTGAATAAACTACTGGTAACTTTGACTACGTTACATCTTGGCGCCCGAACGGGGACCACTTCAAGCCGTCTTGGTCGCTACCTTGCATGTGGGGTCGTCGGTCCTTGCGTCATCCATAATCATCTGCTTCTGCTGCCCGGACACTTCGTTCTTCTGCACGTGCCATGGAACGAGACGGGAGTTCCATTGGAGCCTTCAGCGACCTGGGTGACGAAGCGAAGGCCGAGGCTTATCGGACAGCTCTGGACACTATTTCCCAGTTGACCGACAGAATCAACGCTCTTGAACAGCGGCTTGCTGAGAGACCCGACAGTCCTTGTGTGGAGCAACCACAGCCTTCGGTGGATTCAGCTCGTGTATGTGATGATGCCCTCGATGCGCAAAATCTGCAACAAGCTACTCACGATCTCATCTGCGGGCTCTTGGCACCCATCATCGAGCGCATGGATAAACTGGAATCCACGCTGTCCAGCCGAGAAAAACCAGATAAGTCATCGGAAATTATTCCAGGAGGGGTCCGGCCGGCGTGTGGGCCCTTGACTTTGACGCCGATGAAAAGCAAGAATGACGGGGAAGAAACATCGGCACACACACATCTTTCTTAGGCTGCGGTGAGCGCTCTACCGATGTTCTCGAAAGATATCCTCACTTGGATACACCAGACAGAGTACTGGATGAAGATATACCGCGTTCCGAACGACGTTGCTGTACCATTAATTATCTCAAAGATGCCATCCAGAGACTTCGCGTGGATGCGATATGAGCTGGTAGCCAAAAAGCTGTCCACGTGGAACGAGGTGAAATCAGCTGTTAGAAGACGCTATCATCTAGACAAGCCCGTGGAAACTGCGCAGAAGATGTTCTCGAGAGCTCAGCGTCAAGGTGAATCCTGCGTGGATTACGCAATACAGAAGCTCGAGCTTATGGACGAATGCGAGTACTCAGGAAGCGAACAGGAGAAATGTGACGTCATTCTCGCTTCTGTATCCAGCCAGACCAAGCGTCGTTATTTCGACCGGTCGTTCACCTCTCTGGACGACTTATTTAACTCGTTCCTGCTGTACGACAGGGCTAGTACGGTCCAGGAGACGTCAAAGGACAAGCTGCAGAACGTAACTCCAGCTACCGTTCGCCGACTCACGGAAACTCCTTCGACCGCCGCACCGCGTACATCGGAGACGTCAAAGCTGGATTCTCCCGTGCACAAACCTGGGTCGCAAAGCAAACAGAGCCGAGCCGCTTCTAACAAGTGTTCTCGCCAGAAAACTCGCTCTGTTGTTTCCAGTTCGGAGGCGTCCCCGTCAAGGAACCAGTCCAACGTATTGAAGATTTGTTTGAACTGCAAGAAGCAGGGACACTTCATCACCAGGTGTCCGGAACCGTTGTCTCGGCAATTTCTCGACTGGCAGGAGAGCTTCCTGGTGTCTTCTTTATTGCCATCGAAACGTCAGGGAAACTGAAGACTGATGCCTCCTATACCTGCGGGGAGTCATCAGTAGCTCAGCGTGTTAGCTGTAAAGAACCAGCGGGTACCAAAAAAGTAGATGTAAAAATTTTGCAACAGCATCTCACAGCAGTCCTCGACTCGGGATCTACGAAGAGCCTAACGAACTGCAAGTTGGCGTCGGACCTTGGACTTACACCTCAGCCTTCTCAAGTCCGTTTAGTTGGCGCAAACGGCATTGACCTCGTCAATTTAGGGGAAGTACTGACTCAAGTTGAAGTAGATGGTGAAGAGTTTCAACAGAGGTTCATCGTCGTCCCCCATCTAGAAGACGATAGGCTGATTCTTGGCGATGACTTCTTGAAATCTTCCAAGGCAGTCATAAATTGGGCTACAAACTCGTTCGCCGTACAGTGTACCAGATCAGAGAAAATCCGCGCGGTGCGTTCTCAAGTAGTTCCGCCTTTGACTCGGAAGTTCGTCGAAGTTCGCTTCGATAATCTACGGGGATCCTTTGAGCAAGACTTCTACGAGGACATCGGCTCTGCGACACTCCACGATCGCTTCCTTCTTCATATGGAGCCCTCATGCGTCCAGGCCACGGAAGGTACGTTTAAAGTCCTTTGTACTAACGCAACGCTTCGACCAGCTCGGATAGAGGAAGGAGCCTCCCTGGGCCTGGCTGACAGAGTTCTGTGCACCGAAGAAATTGAACTGAGCAAAGAGGACAGAGAGTTGATTGACAGAGCTCGCAATCTGGAATCGTCGGAAGACTCTGACCGCCAGCCAATTGTTCGTTCGTCTCACCAGGAGATCAAAGTCAAAGACATGATCTACAATGTCGGGACATCCCTCTCAAGTGGGGAACTGGAAACTGTCAAGTCGCTGTTACTCGATAATGCAGCCGCCTTTGCAAATCATCCTTCAGATTTGGGCCATTGCAAGCTCGGACACCACTTCGTGCCAACGGGGGACATCCGTCCAGTTTCCCAGCGTCCTAGGAGGTTGTCGCCGGCCCAGCGAGATCTGGTTAAGGCCATGATCAAGGACTTATTGGATGCCAACATTATTAAGCCTTCTAGAAGTCCTTGGGCATCACCTCTTGTCCTTGTAAAGAAGAAAGACGGCACCACCAGAATGTGCGTTGATTACCGCAAGCTCAACGCATTGACCGAGAACGACGTGTACCCGCTTCCAAGGATAGACGACGCCTTGGCTGCTCTGAGCGGAAGCAAATTTTTCTCAACCCTAGATTTGCTCTCTGGATTTCACCAAATTCATATGAACCCTGAAGATATCCCGAAAACTGCATTCGTAACGCAGTGGGGCCTGTATGAGTACCTTCGCATGCCTTTTGGGTTGAAAGGCGCGCCATCTACTTGGCAACGAACCGTCGACAACGTCATTGCTGGGATAAAGTACCGCAGTGCCCTAGTATACATGGACGACTGCATAGTGTATAGTAAGACTTTTCTGCAGCACGTCCAAGACCTCCAGGAAGTATTCGACCGCTTTATCAAGGCAGACCTCAAATTCAAACCAAAGAAGTGCTATTTCTTCTGCTCTTCCGTCGCGTACCTGGGCCACATAGTTCAAGAGGATGGTATTCTGCCGGACCCTGCGAAGCTCGAAGCAGTAGCCTCGTTTCCTGCACCCCGCAACGTCTCCGAACTTCAATCATTCTTGGGTTTAACCTCTTACTTCAGGAAGTTCATTCCCAATCACAGCGCAATCGCAGGTGTACCCTGTTACCCACTCTTAATAATAAAACTTTTGAAATCCACGCTAAGAAATCCACCCTTCAAATTCCAATCCTTTCAAATTCAAACTGTCAAAATAAATCACAATGGGTCTAGGAGCCCAGTGTTAAGCATGGTTTTACGTGAGAAAATCAGTGTTTAAGAAGGTCACACTCCAGAATAACGAGTCTTTATGCAATTCTGTGTGGTATTCAGCATGTATCTCTCAATTATTCATTAATTTAATTAAGTTAGAGGCGTAAATAACTACGCGTATGAATACGCTTCAGAGGTTCGGCCGTTCGGCTACTATTGGGGACGAGGCTCTTAGAGAAAATGGAGTAACGACGGAGCTGTATGGTGTTGCGTGATGTGCTGCATGAAAAGGATAACCACTGCAAGCTCTAATAAAGCATATGTTTCTTCTGCCGATTTCGTCAGGTATTTTTCAGACGTGTAACGACTTGGTGTGCTAACACGCGCGTGTAACTTATGAAGGAATTTATGTGTGAAGTGACATTGATGCAGTCGTAGCTGTTTTGGACAGGCAATCTGGTAGCGAAAAATGTCCACGATAGGCAACATATAAAACGTACCGCAAAACTGCTGTGTCGACCATTTGTCACGACGGTAATCACGTACATCACGGTAAACATCATGGAAACGTCTCTTGCTTTCCTCGGCCTCGGCCTACGAAGAACCGCTAATGTTATGTTTGATAAGCGCCGCGAAAAGTGGTTTAGCAAGGTAAAACTGTGCCGGGAACGCCGTCACATGAGGGATGTGTTTAATTAAATCACAGTGAAAGATAGCAAAGGAATGTTACTGGTCATGTAGAAAGCAGATCTCGTTCACCAACATATCAATGGATTGTTTAAATAGTGTTCCTGTCAATGGACAACTGACGTTTTCGTCCCGTCTATACTGAGAAATGTTGGCCCAGAGCTTGGTTTCTGGATGCCACAAAACACTTCTCTCCAATGTTGTGGTGCACTGTGACTCAATGGGGCATTTACAGCTCAGTGTCATTACCACATGAGGCAAGTTGGCTCTCTCAGGTGCTGTAGAAGATCCAGAGTATATTCTTTGTCATTGCCCACACTACTGAGCTTTCCAAACTGCCATTTTGAGATCTCAATAATCTGAACTCCTGCCCCTCTCTCTAAAATTCCTTGGCCTATAGCTAAATCGAGCCCACGAATGCCTGCTCTCGAAGCTCTTTTGGCAATTTTGGACTCCATGGGACATTATTTCCTTCCTCACACCACAAGCAGCTATGGGGTAGAGTACCGCCCCAGGCAATGAAACTCTCTGTCCATCTCAAAATAAAGTTGATGAACAGCATCTGCAACTTCTGTGAGGTGGTTTAAACCACTCTTATAACTACATGGTACAGACAAAATACAGAAACCGACACTTCTTCAGGTAGGACCTAAGGAAGCATGGACCTCCATGCGAAACCTTGTACAAATTAAACTTAAACAAAAATCTTCAGTGTCGGTTTCTGTATTTTGTTTATGCGATCTACAGGACTTGACTCCCCTCTTCGTATATCAACCAAATGGTATGTGTAACCTAGGAATGCTGGTATGTGGGTGGAGTGACTAGTTTGCCACAGTACCACAAATAGGAACACAAATGGCTGATAAATCTGCTACAGAATCTGGGCCAAGACGATGAGCACTTGGAATCATCACAGTTTTCAATACCATGCAGAGGAAGATAGAGTAGAGTGCCCTCACATTTTGTACTACTTTTTCTGAATTACTTGTAATTATGCAGCAGCTACATAGGCATCAGTTGAAATGCTACTCAGAATTGCCAAAACTTCATGCTAGCACTCAATTCTTTTTACACACTTTGGTTTGTGATGTGATGAATGTTTCGGTGACTTCCATAGGCCCGGTTTCACCAACTCTGGTTAACTGAACCAATATCAAGGGTTGCCAATCCTCGAACAGACACTTCTTTTTTTCCATCGGTGATGTGGTGAAGCAGATAGTTTAATGACCGTTCATCTTAGTTCAGATGCTGAAAAGGTTGGTGAAATTGGGTCATTATGTAGCCTTTGTGTTCTGGTGCTGTGCAATGGTTTTTCGAGGGATTCAAACTATAAAAAAAGGGTAGTAATAAAAAAAATTCTTGGCATACCTACCTACCTACATATATGTCCTGGACAGCAAGTAAGAAACTCAACAGAATAGAAATGTCATCATGACATTGGTAGACAGACTGATACCGAAACAAATCGGAAGGGAAGGGCTGGGTTCCACGAATGGGCACTTGTTCACTGCCTCCTCTTGAAAGAAAAGTAGGACCGAAAGTTGCGTGCTCTGTCAAAGACCACCATAATCCCCTCAAGACCGTGCCTTTTTGATGCGAACTCGTCCCCCCTAGCTTTGAGCGTAGCTCAACTGTACCAAATTGGTGGCACTGTTGAACAGTATGATGTCATTTGTTTTTATGATGGACAGTGTGATGTCATTTGTACCGTTTCTAAGGCACTTTGTACAAGGGTTTTGTATGCCAGCAGTGTACTGTCTGCGAAAGGTAGTTTCCGTGTCCACTTCAAGAAGACAATTTTTTTAAGAGGCTTAGAGGATGGTGGAACTAATGTGTGATTCCCACTAAATATCAGAAGAGAGGTGCACACTTAAATACCTGAAACCCTCAACTCAATTAATTGTAGGATCAAAATTACGTGGAAATATATTGAGGTTTGTCTCGTTCACAAAAGACATCATTGCACACTCTGCAAAGTGCATCGGTAGTTGCCATGGCCTACATCAATCATAGATACTGCAAACCACTCATTGAGCATAGTCAGTCCGCGGTACACAAAGTGAAAAGCGTCATTGCCCATTGTGAGCATGGCCATGCAACAGTGCTTGCGGCTTCGCATTTCTCACTAGTTTCTTTCATCACTTTGTTATGAGATGACTAACGCTTTGCCAATTTAACACTTGGAACTTTGGAACAACTTTGCAAAGCATATGTACTTGTATGCACTTGCTTTAATCGCTTCAGGAGTATTTCTTCCGTAACATATCTCAGCAAAGCAGTATGTAGGTAACACAATTTTGGCACAGTATTTGCTTGATATGTCCAACAAGCAGAGATATCAACTCTGTGTGCCAAAATGGTGTGCCACGTGTCCGTGTAAAGACGAGTCGCTTGGATGGAATAGGTATAGCATCTTGATGTTGAATGCAAGAAGTTAATGTTTGACAACATATATGTCATGGGGTAAATAGAGCAGTATCTCATACACATCAGAAGAATGCCAACACTTCAGTGCTTTACCTTTACCTGTTATTCGAATGTTTACTCTCCCTTCTATTGGAATTATGTATTTCAGAATCATTTTTGTATTACTGAATTTTAATTTGGCAATCCTTTCACATGTCTTGTGATAGACAGGTTAGCAATGTAAGCAGTGTTTATGTGCCTCTCACAACCTGCATCTTTATGCAAAAGTACTCCAAGAGCCGGGAGACGACATAACTAGACAAAAAAGTAGAGACCTCCAACTTAACATAACAAAATAACAAGGTTTACTCAGACGTTTCATCCGTCATGCGACTGACATCATCAGTGCCAAACTGAATGAGCGATTGCACAACCGGTCATTATTTAAGGAGATGGGAGTATTGTTCGGGGAAGGGCCACGGTTTTTTTAAAAAACCGAGGGGTCACTGTGTATGTTCCGAGACTCTAGAAGCTTTCTGTGCCCCCATCTTGTTCTCTCTTGTTATGTAAAGTTGGAGTTCTCTACTTTTTTGTCTGCATTTTTATGTATGAGGGTGTTTTTGTGACAAAAGGGCAAGGGTGCCGGCAACATGGCACATGTTCACAAAAATGCAGAACCAGACACACACACACAAAAAAAAGTATAGCATAACACAGTCCCAATCATTTTGTCGTGTCCTTTTTGATGTGTCGTCTGTTCTACAGTTTTTTTTTTTTTTCGTGTGTAGTTTCTGGATTTTAAGCCCAGGAGCAGTTGCTGTAGAGGATGCTGAGAACATGTGAAGCATACATTTTCTCATTCTCACATTATGCTGTAAGCAGTGTGAAATACAACCCAAAAGGAATTTAATGAGAGACAACTTGTCATCAAGATCAGTGTGGGAACATTGCAAAGGAAAAATACTTCTGAACCATAATGAATTTCTATCCTATTTAATGGTACAGTATCAGATGAAAGTAATCCAAATAATATTAAAGAAGTAACCGTGCAAATTATGAGTCAAACAGTGAAGCTGGCTGCAGTACACTACAATGCGTCACATGCAACAATATCAGTGTTTCCAAAACTGACACATAAACCATAGGGAGGCCGCAATAGTCAAAGCAGGGGTTACACCAGTTGGCGAAAAGAAAAAGCAGATGAAATGAACGCAATATGTGGCAAAACCAAGGAAACTATCAAGCTAGAACTGCAATATATTGAAGTTGTTTTTAAAAAATAGAAGTTCGTTCAGCGCACAGATATCAGCTGTCGAATACACAGCCATCCCGAAAACTATGCCCATCTTCGTTGATGCACCCACGAATCCACAGAAAGACCGCCGAGGCTTTCCCACTCGGATTAAGTATCTGTACCTTGAACTGTGAACAGTTTGGTGTACACTCCAGAAAACGAGAACAGCTGATTGCCGATTTCATGGGCGCGGCCATGCGAGCCGACAAGGACAGTTCAACAGAGGAGCAATTTGAACGCGAATTTGGCGCTAGTGGTAGGCGCAACAATTTGCACTTCAAACGACGTAAAGTGACCAAAAATTAAGCAGCGAGGATGCGTGTTTGCTCATTTGTGATTATTTGGGCCTGTAATCCACATCACGGTTCAGAAAAGCTGCTAAAAATACCGATGACTGGCACAAGAAAAACGAGTTTGCAATGTTTTTGACCCGTTGCGGTTCAAGCGAATATATCAATTTTGTGCTTCCTTCCTCTTTTTTCTTTCTTGTTTTTCTTTTTCTTTTATTGTTTTTTACTGTTGTCGGTTCGTTCCGGAGCCCTAGCTTGGAAAGCTGCTCCTGTTTAGTTTCGGTATAAATCGGAATGTGGGGGCAGGGGGAACAGTCCACCACTCCTCGAGTTTTCACAGTGCTGGCTCTGCCCCCCACCCCCCACCCTCGAATTTTCCCTCCGAGGACCTCTTTGAAAATGCCGCACTTCTCAATCTTAATGTCCATGTCCAGCAGTGCTCTCCTTCAGGTTAGGTTAGGTTGGGTTAGGTTAGGTTAGGGCTCGCTCCCCCTTGCCGACTTCCGAGTTAGTGCGAGCGAAGTATCTCCATAATGGAAAATCTGAAACGGTGCACTAAAAACAAATGTCACCTCTGGGGATATTAATTTGAAGCATATAGATGAAGGATTCATCTCATATCTAAACCGATTGCCAGCAATTCTGCTCTTTCTGTTTCTCGAAGAAAGAAAAAGAGCTTCACACACACACAAAAAAAAATACATCTTAGTGAATTATGCAAATTAGAATACCAAAATACCTTGCAGATAAGGTTTTCCTCCACTCGCGTACACGTACGTGCGAAACTAATGTACACATAGTCCTAGTTGTTTTATTTAAAAAAAATATCCATTAAAATATGGCTACGACCACAAAGTATGCGTTTGTGGCACCCCGTTTATTTTCTGTGTGTGTGTGTTTCAGCTTGGGGGGGGGGGGGACAAGCTTTTATAAAAAGGTCAGAGAGCACGTCATTTTCACAGTTGTGTTCTACGGGCATGCAAATGAGCAAAAACCGAAACCGTGGCAACCACGTTTGGGGTGGTGGTCTTCACAGTACGAGATCTGTATGGGATACTTCTGTAAGTCAACTGCGCTCGCAACTATATTGTCTTGGCTCAGAAACCGTATGTTTCTGGAACGTAGAGAGTGAAAAAAGGAATCACACAAGCGAAAGATTTATTGACTCTACGTTGCACTAGTGTCAGCGCGCTGAGCGGTTGAGCTGGAATTGGAATTAGAATTGTAAATGAATAAAAAAGAATGATCAATATTACTAGAAAGAAAAAGAATGAAAAAAGCGTTATCTGAGCTGATCGAACTCGGTTCACTCTGGAAATTGTTGCACCGACGACTGGCGCCACGTTCGAACTTACCTAAAATTGCTCCTCTGTTGAACGGTCCTTCTCGGCTCGCATGGCCGCTCGCATGGCCGCGCCCATGAAAGCAGCAAACAGCTGTTCTCGTTTCGTGGAGTGTGCACTAAACTGTTTGTAGTTCAAGCTACAGGTACTTAATACGAGTGGGAGAGCTTCGGCAGTCTTCCTGTGGATTCGTGGGTGCATCAACAAAGATGGGCATAGCCTTCGGGATGTCTGTGTGTGTCAGCCGGTGTCTTTCTCCGTCTGTTACCTCGCGAGACAACTGAGATCACCATCTGTGCGCGCTCAGGAAGCTTGAAATCTGCCCTGATACATATTCAGTAATATACACCTTCAATATACGCTGATACATATACGGTCAATAAATTGGGACTTTCTCCACGGCAATCTTTCCCGGAGTTCACAAGAGGCACTGTTTGTGGATTTATGCCTTACATTTAATCTATCGCATGCCGTTCCACATCCTACCCGAATAACTCATGGAGGGTCACGCAGGACCTAACCTCCCATCCTGAGCACATCACTTCTTTGCATGTCATTGATGGCCTCAGTGACCATTTTCTAAGATATTTCTTCAAGTAGTCCAAATGTTCATAAATTCAACGATAAAACCATATACGACTATGCTCGAGCTAACGTCCAAGCCATCAACGAGGGTCTTGAAGCTCTGTATGAAAATTCATTTCATGGCACCTTGCCTCACTCCATTGAGGATAACTGGTCCCTCTTTCGTGACAACATAAACTACCTTACCGAGTACAATGTTCCAAAGATAAGAGTGAAATCTTATGATCACAATCCTTGGTTCACGAAAAGTCTTAAAATCTTGCTAACCAAGAAAAAGCGCTTATTCAGGAAAGCAAAGCGTCTTGGCGACAACGTATCATGGGCTAAATTTCACTACTGTGAACGGGAATACAGGTGCTCGATCAAGGAAGTGAAACATAAGTTCTTTACCATCGACCTCCCGTCTCTCTTGACGAATAAACCAAAACAATTTTGGAAAATCTTATCTCCACCAAAATCCCACCGTGTCAGTTTAACTGACACCCGCCGACAGCGACTGCGCCAACGCTTTCGCTTCCTTGTTTTCATCCGTTTTCAACACCGATAACGGGTACACCCAAACTCCATTATCAGTAATCACCTTGTCACCTATGGTCCCCATTCATATCAGCACTCATAGTATTTGTAAAATCATTGAGTCACTTAAGCTGTCGTCGAGTGCTGGTCCGGACTCTATTAACCCGAAGGTTCTATACAACACGAGGTCTATTTCCAGCATGATTCTATGTTGTATATTTACTCAGTCACTCCAAGATTCTGCCATACCGCAGGACTGGAAGATGGCGAAGATTGTCCCTATTCACAAATCAGGCAGCTGCCACATCGTTAATAACTACCGCCCCATTTCACTCACATCTATAGTATGTAAAATTCTCGAACGCATACTCCAACGTAGTTAAGTAAATTGAAGAAAAATGCTTCTTCTATCACTTGCAGCACGGGTTTTGAAACCTCTTTTCATGTGAAACTCAAGTACTCAGTTTTGCTCACGACATCTTTCTCCACGCGGACAATAATCATCAGACTGACGCCGCTTTCTTAGACTTTCGCAAGGCCTTCGATATGGTGCCGCACTCTAAGCTTCTATACAAACTCTATCTGCTTAACCTCGACCCGTATGTCGTCCATTGGATAGCTCAATTTCTGACTAATCGTACGTTATTTGTTACTTGCAACAACCACCAATCCCCAGATGTACCTGTGCTTTCTGGTGTCCCTCAGGGTTCAGTCCTCGGCCCTCTCCTTTTCCTTATCTATATAAATGACCTTCCTTCAGGCATATCTTCCACGATTTGTCTCTTTGCTGACGACTGTGTAGTGTACAGGCAAATCCTCTCTCCTTCTGACCAACTAACCTTACAAAGCGACCTTTAACTAATCCGCCATTGGTGCAATGAGTGGCAAATGCCTCTGAACATTGCACAGTGTCGCATTTTGTCGTTTTCTCGAAGACTGGTCTCCTGCCTTCCTCCTTTCCCCTACACTCTAAGTGATATCACATTAACCCGAGCAGATTCATACAAATATCTTGGAATCCTCCTTTCCTCCAACCTAACTTGGAACGAGCACATCAACCACATAATAACTAACGCTTCTCGCTCCCTAGGCTTTGTTAGACGCACCATCAGGTTGGTGGGCTCCATCTTAAGCTCCTAACCTTCACGGCTCTTGTACGAAGCAAGCTGGAATATGCATCACCTATTTGGGACCCTCCTCAAAAGTATCTCTGCGGCGCCCTAGAAGCCATCCAGAATCGAGCTGCCCGTTTCATTTCCAACGACTACAAATTCGATCCCTTGTAACCGCGTTAAAATCAAACCTTAATCTCGACTCACTCCAACATCGTCGCCGTATTGCCAAGTTAGCCCTCTTCCATTGGTTCTTTTTCATCTTGCCACCGCACCAATCGCCCATCACCCGACCGAGTGTCATTTTTCCTCGCATCCACCACACTAATAAGGTCACATGCTTTCATTGTAATACCAATGCATTATCCAGATCATTCTTTTGTTCAACTGCCATCGAATGGAACAACCTCCCATCACCTCTCGCAACTATTATCTACCATACACTATTTTGTAACACCCTCTCCCGTTCACTCCACCCACAAGACCACCACGCTTGTATGTCAGTTGCTGTGAAATTTTTCACCTCCCCCTTATCATATTTGTTAATTATCTGTACTTACGTGAACGAACTCCCTGTTTCACGCTTTAATACTTGTTTGCATATAAGATTGTACTGTCGTCGTTTCCTTATTTTCCTGTTTACTTACTGCTAATTGTGTTGTTCTTTTCTGCTTGCTTGTTTGTTTCTATCAAGCTGCCGTAAATGTATCTTACGCTCGAGTTCCCACCCCCTATGTAATGTCCTCCGGACCCTTGGGGTTCTCGAAATAAATAAAGAAATATGAATGTTATACTAGTGCGTGCAAGTAGCGTCTGATGTAGGTCCACGGTCTCGTTATGATACAGTGAGGAATACTGCTGCACACTTGATTCAAAGCATTGCTGCGAGTTAGCTTGTTTCCCGACTGATTGTGTGCTGAACTGAACTTGCATTTTTGTAAAACAACTTCAATATAATGCAGTCGTAGAGAGATAGTTCCCTTGGTTTTGTGGCATATTGCCCTCACTTCATCTGCTTTCTCTTGGGCCCCGTTTGGGCTATCGCGGCCTCAATGGGGGTCCTGACACACTGTTTGGGAAACACTGAGGCATACTGTATATTGTTACATGTTGTAGTGTACTGAAGCCAGCTTCACTGTTGTATTGTTTCTTCGCATGATTACTTCTTCAACATTACTTGAATGAGGAATGCGGAGAATGAGGAAATGTATGCCTTGCATGTTCTGGATGTGCTCTATTTGCTGACCCCTGCTGTTGGGCTAAAATCCAGCAACTACACAAAAAGATTAACAAATGCAGAACAGGAGACAGAAACACAGACACAATGACACAATTGAGATCATGATATGCTGTCAGTTTTTTTCTGTGTCTCTGGTTCTACATCTTGTGAACATGCGCCACATTGCCAGCACCCTGCTACTCCACTGCCAGCACTCTTGCTACGAAGAGAGCCTCTCAGCAATAAAAATGCGGGTTGTCAAATGCACGTAAACAGTGGTTACATTTTTTGGGGGTTCACTCATCTAATGTTTATGCCAGAAAATGCTCCCCTAGTTCACATGGCATACTGAATATGAGTGTGCTCCACAGCCACAAACTACATTGTAAATTAGCACTGCAGTATGTTTATTGGCACACATGAAATTACCCTTCATAAGTGCATCATGCAAGCTGATTGATTCTGATGCCAACTGCTCATGAAATAACGTGGGGTGGGGTGAAAGACACTGGAATCACATGTTGCGTCACTAGCAGTGCCGTACTCACTCAGCAGTGACATCACAAGCTGTGATTTTTCACTGAAGCCTGCAACTCAACGATGTAATTTACATCTTGATTGCAGAAAAAGTAAGCACATGTTTGTTATTACTTGGTATACAGTTGAAACTTGTTAATGTGATGACGGTAATTCTCGTTGATTTTGGCAATGAAACCATTTTAGGATAAAAAACACCTGTCAAGGTGTAAGCTATGAAAAGTAGTAAATTGAGTGAGGCATTTTAAATTGCCTTTTTTCCTTTATATTTTCAGTGCTGACATACATCAGCTTGTGTAACTGTCAACCTGGGCTATTCCAGCCAAAACCAGCCAGAGATGTAGCTTGACTCTGTTAAATATCACTGAAAAAAATTGTGTGCATTTTTTAGATGATGCATATATCGAATGTAACTCATCATTTTGTTTTCTTGAACAATGGGGGCACATTAAACTGTGCCGAAATATGAAGTTGTCCCTTACGAGCTTCCTTCTGACATCTACATATGCATCATTTGTGCGTTTTCCTTGCCTGGTGTTAGAGGGGAGCCACGGCTCTGCCATCCCAAAGGGTATGTAGAACGAGAATAAATCTGGTGACGTGGTGAGAACTCGAGAAAGGAACACATTTGGAGTCAAGTTTACAATAAATTTCTGACACATTAGCATTCTTGAAGGAGCCCCAGATTATTTATGCTTGTAACTGATTGCTTGTGATTAGCTTCACATAAAAATATCAAGCTGATCTATATTCATTGTTTAACCATGTGTTTGAGAATAACAAGCACTTGCAAAAAATTACTTTTTTTTTCCAGATAGTATATTCACATATAGGTCGTCTAAAAGAAATCTTCCCTTATTTGTATAACTAGTCCTCTCCTGCAACATATTGAAAATCTAGAGGTTTATTTTTCTTTAAGAAAAATTTTAAAAAATTGTCACCATAATGTGCTGCAGCTTGTTCGTCAGTTGAGGCCATCTAGGAAGCAAAAAAAATATTTTGAGAAACTAGCGGTTGTATTTGCTCTTACGCAAGAAAAATGTTTCGTCAGCTCATTCATATCCCATCTGTATGACGCTATAGCACACTTTGAACAAATTCTGCATTCAACCGTTCTGCCCAGTTCTACAGATTAATTGCAGTCGCTGCTTCATAACAGCTTTGTCAACATTTATGATTGCTTTCACATACCTGAAGTCATCTGGAAAGTGAACAAATCTCATCATTTCAAGGGCATACCCTCTCCTATAGCAAGTTCAGAATCTGCTGGCATGTGTTTTCTGTAGGTCTTATAGCATCAGCTGACCATATTGGCTCAGATCATGTCAGAATGCGACGTAACAGCTTTTGGAAACTATTTATTATGATCTCGTGTGCCCTTCAACCACAACAGAAAAAAAAACAAAAAAAACAGTCTTTCTTTCAGTGGAAATAGGTGTTTTTGCTGCATTAACAGAAGCTGGCTGAAATTAATTGTGTACCTCCGTGTGGCCTGGGTGGAGCATGCCTCACTGTGCTTTATGTCCAGTAATTTCTTCTCCAACCGGATCTCTTTGGCAGTGAGCCACAACGTATGCAGTCTTCAAGCTTTCTTTCACCCGGAAGAACAGCTTACAGCTCTGCAGGTATCAGAATATTTGCACGCAATAAGGGGCTACAATCTAGCCCTATAGGTGCCAACGTTTTAAATCGTACTGCGAACACAGTCATAGTACCCTATATCACGGCACAAAGCAATTATGTCAAAGTTATGCTTGTGGAGGCAAAGTCACGCTTGCCAAAGCCAAAGAGGCAAAGTGATGCTTATGGAGGGTTTTATTATGCCCTGCTGCTCAGTGTATGGCTTCTGTTTTTAGCTGGAACAAACCAATAAATAAAAAAAATCTGAGGAAAGAAATATGCCACCTTCAGTTGTCATCGACCAAGCAAACTAAGTCAATAATGGTGGTTGTTATTCACTCTGCAATGTGATTGTCTTCATGTAAAGTCACCTCTTTGGTACTGTGGTATCAGGTAGCTTCCTTGTAGCGTAACATATATGTGACCACATAGAGGACAAAGAGGAGGAATTAGCTAGTCTGGCGTAGGAGCTCTCACACTGGCATAGCTGGTCAAAAAGAAAATGTGGGCCATACATCACATAAGACACAAATACCAGTATATTTTCAGCAAGCACTGGTTAATTTCTAGTAGGTGCAGTGCATATAGCATGTCCATGGACTGATATTTTATTCTTCGAGAAATAATATTTTTGCAGTTATAAAGGATGACAACATGTTCTACATCCGAAGCGAATGTACTAATTAGGTCTCGTTTAATTATTAGAAATAGAAGGTCGCTGCAAATGCAATGTCGGTTTCCCTATGTGCCGCTATAGTTTTCCAAAGTATGCTCGTGACCATTTAGTGCGAGGACATGGCCCCGAAATAATGGCTGTGTGAGAGTAAGTCCCGGAGCGTTCTTTTTGCCTTTTCACTTGAACGTGAGGAAGAAACAACGTTGCAGAACTGCAAGCAGCACATTTAATGTAATGTCGTACAGGATGCAAGTTTTACAGCGATTTCATATTTCAGCACAATATTTATAAGCTGTAAAAATGGGTGCAAGGGTACCATATAGTGAAGTAGCTGGTACCGTAAATTTTAGACCTTTTCTTGGCGTGGGTGCTTGGCATAAAGAGTGACTGCTAATAAACCTACTTGGGGATTTCTGAATGCGAAGATCATAGGAGAGAAAGGAAGGCAAACAAATACAACAGAGGGTGCCATTCATTTCTCACACTTCTGATTTCAGTTACTTCGTTGCTCTTAGTTTTCTTCAGTTCCGACATCTGATAACCAGAATTTACACTGTATGTCCACGCGAATAAAAAAGATGCAAAAATTCCTGTGAGAAAATTTCATGGTTTTTAATACCATGAAAATGGCATTCTTCGGTTCCAGTGTATTCAAAGACCAGTGAAAACAAAGTGCTCGAAGTATTATGTCTAGATACATCTTTTGCAGCTTTTGCATGGCAAATCGTTGTCTAGGGAGGTGCGCGAATCAATGTGGATGTTCCTGAAATTAGAATCTTATTTCGTTACACTTTGAGATTACCGTATGCTGGTTACAAAAAAATTAGGACCTCTGCTGACTCAAGTTATTCATTCGAGAGAAAATAGTTTTTTTCTTGCAAACAAACACACAATTTCTTCACATTCATATGCAGCTTATTTGCAGAAATGTATTTCGAGAGTCTGTCCAGTACCTGTTTCGTGCGTTAATCAGAACGTAGGCTCACAAGGAAAACCACAGGCAGGTTCTGATTTCACGATTCTACGGTTCTGAGGCTGGAACACACACAAACAGATACAGACGGATAAACACAACACATCCACACGGTATCGGAATCAGGCTTTTTCGTCGGTCGTCACTTTTCAACTCTACAACTTAACTTCACAACCAAGGCAGCTGCAGGAGAATGGCGATGCTCGCGACAATGTTCATAGTTCATAATATAGCAGGTGTCCACCATAGCTGGGACGGCTGGGACCAACACCGGGAACTCATTCGGTGGCACCACACGAATTCAGAGTTCGACTTACTCAAATTTGACAGGCGAGCAGCAGAGCAAATCATTAACTGCAGTGTCAACAGAATCCTGATAGCCGGCGAAGAATACAGTAAATGATTCGTCCAGACTCGGTACTCTCGTTCCCAGCCCACCGCAAAAAGCCTCACCCTGCGGGGAACTATTTTGAGACGCGCGGGAGCCAAAAGCCTTCGCTGCTTTGAGGCTGCCGTGCCTGTCGACCAATCAGAGACGATTTATTGTGAAAGTTTGAATCTGAAGCGTTTGTATCGCAAAAGTTGATTTTTACGGCTTTATCTTTACACCGTGGATTTTTTCGTGATTTATTCTGAGGAGTTTATTCTCGAAGTTTATTTTGCGAAGTGTAAACCAGAGTGATCCCGCAATCGCAGCCCCATTGCGTCGACTTTTGAGGAAGAACGTACCGTTTCAATGGGGAAATGAGCAGGATCGAGCCTTCATGGAGCTCAAAGAGGCGCTGTGTGAACCGCCCGTCCTGAAGCACTTCTCTGAGGATCCTCGGTTCGCGGTACAAGTTCACACGGACGCGTCGTACCAGCGCCTCGGAGCAATTCTTTTGCAAGAAGATGAAAGTGGAGAGTTTCGCCCGGTCATCTATTTGAGCCGTTCCCTTCACTCCGCAGAGGAAAACTATGCATCTACAGAGTTGGAAGCGCTTGGTGTTAAATGGGCACTCGACCAGCTACGTCCATTCCTCGCTGGGAGAAAATTCCAAGTAGTTACGGACTATCATCATGGCCCTATGTTGGGTCCTTCGCTACAAGGAGGGGAACCAAAGGCTGTTACGATGGTAATTGGCACCCCAAGAGTACGACTTCGAGGTTGTTTACAAGTCTGGAGCGTCTCACAAAGGTCCAGATTGCCTGTCGCGCACTCCACCTTCAGCGCCTGAAACAAAAGATGTTATCCTTGCTGTTTCCTGTGAGATAATGCAGGTTACATCAACGGAAATCAAGCATCATCAGCAAAGCGATCCGTTTTGCAAGCAATACCTCGACATTCTTGCACAGAAGATAGGTACCAAAAAGGTGCAGAAGAGAGTTAGCAAGAGATACGTCTTGTTCGACGGCGTCCTATACAAGAAAGATGCTGGCCCTCTCCACCAACGGTTCCTTTTGTGTCTTCCAAGCAGTAAGCGGTCTGAGGTCCTACACGAGTTCCACAGTAGGAGGTTCGGTGGCCGCATGGGCATTCGCCGCTCGTTTGAGCGTGTTCGTGAAAAGTACTTCTGGGCGAAGATGTACAACGACGTCAAGCGCTTCGTTCAGAGCTGTGACTTATGTCAGAGGATGAAGGTTACGTCATCGGCATTCCACACAGTCGGGCTTGACATCGTAGGTCCACTGCAAGCGGCTCGTCGATGCAAACACATCATCGTCGCCATTGACTACCTCACGAAGTTTGTCGAAGCAAAGGCGGTCACGAACATTGAGGCGAGGACGATCCAGAAGTTCATCGAGCGTCGCATCATTCTGAAGCACGGCTGCCCAATGGTGCTTATATCCGACCGGGGAACACAAATGATGGCCAGGTCCACGGAGAAGTACCTTGAACATCGTGGTATTCGTCACTCACCGACTACCGCTTATCACCCGGCAGGCAACGGTTTAGTTGAGAGAGCCAACAAGACACTGAAGACTATGATCCGTATGTTGGAGGCGGAGACCGCAGAAAAGTGGCCTGATATACTGCCGTACGTCGTGTTCTGCTACAACACCGGCTACCAGGACACTGTGTGTCAGACTCCATTCTACTTAGTGTACGGCCGGGATGCCCTGCTTCCTCTAGACGTCATCTACAGTCGCAGGCAGCTCGTTGATCTGGAGCAAGCGTCCGATTATGCTGCCGTCGTCCGATCCAATCTGGCGGAAGCTCGGAAGTTGGCTTCGAAGCATATGAAGTTGGCTCAGCAGAAGCAAAAGCGACTCTTCGACAAGCGTCACCGTGAGGTTTCTTTCGAAAAGGGCCAATTAGTGTTGCTGAGGACTCCGCCAACTGGGCTGAAGAAGACAATTCTTTTCGAGGGACCACACCGCATCTTGTCAAGGGTGTCTCCGATCGCGTACGAGGTCGAGTACAGCGACGGCAGAGGGACAGATCTTGTTCACATTGAAAAACTCAAACCTTATCTGGAACCTGTTGCAGACTTCGTCCAGAGTTAGGTGCCCCACTTCTTTCACCGCATGTAAATACTCATTGTGTAGATAGCTCTTTTCATGGATTGTACATATAGACACCGGGACGTTGTCTTCCTTGGCGCAGCCATGTGGCGGAAGTGTGTTGCCGCGTACCCGTCAGGTGGCGGAAAAGAAAGAAGTGGCGCCGAGGTGAAGAGGGGGAGAAGGACATCAGGACAGTCTGTAGCCAGACTGGACGGTTTAAGTGGTCTGAATAAACTACTGGTAACTTTGACTACGTTGGTTGATGGTGTGCATTGTCCTGGACGGATTTATGATGAGCACTGTTCTTTGAATAAGAGGAGTGTGTGTGCTTAGAATAGTTGGATGCTGGTTTTCCACTGGTTTCCACAAGTGTTTCTCTGCGCTTTTGTTCCCCTTGTTGTCTGACAAACATACTTCCTGACGTGACAGTGCTCGTCCTGACATGCCCAGACCTGTTCTGTCATGCTTTCCCTCTACATGTAGTTTTTTTTAGAAGAAACATTATTGTCTTGATGATAGTGCTGCCCTGAATGGGAGTAGTGCTAGAATGCTTCTTAATATTTTGCGATTCAATTAGTTCAGATAGTAACCGCAAGGGGGACAGGTGCATGGCTTTATTCAGGAGGAACAATGTGTCATTATTCAGTTATCTGCCTGGCTCTCGGATGGGACGGACGTGTTTCGATTAGCTCGTTGTATGTAGCCATTGATGGTGCTACTTGTTAGGATATTTTGTTTTTCCTGTGTTTGTAAGTCATTGAGTAAGACTTTTGGGAATGAAATGCTTAATTCCTACAATCACCTCTCATGTGTGGTGCTTTTCTGCAATACGTTTTCTGTTTGCTATACAATCATTATAGTAGAATAAAGGAAATAATTGTGGGATAATGATTCAATAAATAACAGGTCCCCTGTCTAGGGCGTACGCGTCCGTGAGCCACGCAGCTGCATGCCTGGGTACCGCAACTCTATTGTTTCAGGTGGACCTTGTCCAGAGGAGATGCGTTGGACATTAGTGGAAAAAACAGTGTAGCCCTGAGACAATAGGATGACGTCACGACCAATGAGCAACGCCTGCAGAGGGCGCAAGGATCCCCTTCTCTCTTAGCCTCTCGCAGGTACGCTTGTGTTACTTTGCACTGGTGGTCGCCGCAGGTGGCGCTAGGAGCGCGCGTCGGCAAAGAGGGCGCTTGGAGCGCCCTCGCATGCGTAGCACCCGTAGACTGGCGCTTGCGTCAGTCCAGCGCTGGCTCTCGTGGGGAGAAGACGTGCGGTCGGTCGCTCTGCTGTCGGCGCACCACTTCAGTTGAGGCCTGGCTGTCGACGGAAGGTGAGTGATTTGCCGCAGCGGTTAGGCCTTTTCCCTGATACGCCTGGTCTTGACACACTTCTACTTAGGTATTTGCTCGTCTTGAGCCTTTTCCCCACATGACCAGTGTTTCTGTATGAGCTCCCGCATGTTTAGAGTCGATTAGCCGTGTCTTGTTGCACTTTAACCACAGCTAGTACTTTTTCTGTGTTTCACGTAAACCAACATGAACCCAAACACTGTGTTTCAGCCTAAGCAGCCCGATGCCTAGCTCAGCGCTCATTTTAGCCTTTTCCCTCCTGATGAGCAGTGTTTTCTACGTGATCTCACATGTTTAGATTTGTTTAACAGTGCCTTTCTTCTTGCCATTTTTACCCACCACTAGTATGTTGCTCTCTGTCTCTCTCTTACACGCATATCCACATGACAGTGGTGCCATCTCGTCTGATGGCTCGCAACTACCTTGCCCCCTGCCTCTGCAACCGTCGTGCCCAACGATGCCCAGTCACCCGCACCGGAGTGATTTTTTCAAGATGGCGTCGTTGGTTTTCAAATAAATTATTTCTCTCTGTCTGCTCCCTTTCGATTTATTTTTTTTTCTACAACCTGAGTTTTACATAGAAAATCCACGATAAGTATTGCATTGAGTCAGATTTTGCACTATTTTAAAATTTAAAAAAATTTAAAATTAAAATAATTTAAAGTAATATTAAAGTAAAAAGTGCAATTATTGTGGATTTTGTGTAAAACTCGGGTTGTATAATTACTACTGCCGGGCTCAGGGTTTCGCGCCAGATCGGCACTTTGCACTGATTTATAGGCTCAGCTCCTTCCGTTCCGCTTTCGCCCTGTTGCCATGGCAACGGTTTGCCGCCAGCGCAAGCGCAACCATAAACGCAGTACTGTGAGATAGCCTTTAGAGAGCAAGCGATTCTCGCGCCGTAATATCGCTTGGAAATAGTAAAGCGCGAGGCACCACGAGGAGTTTCACTGCTGGGAACAGTCTATTTTAACGTCACATGCGTGCTGAGTATACCCATGTATCACATGGTTCACTAGTGTACGTCTAAAAATTGGATAACTTGAGAGTTCAGGGATACCGATAAATTTAGAAGTCTAGAAGCTGTCCATAACGCTATCCATTATGTTGACGTAAAAAGGGGTGGTCTACGAGACATGGCCGAGATATTTTGCTGTAGACGTCTACTATTACACGTCTAAAAGCGTGTCATATGTTGGTCACATTTAGACTTGCATCACAAATTTATGCAACCATTTTCACAAGAGCTACAACATTGCGTTGTGCAATGCAAAACATTATGAAAGTAGCTCGTTTTCCCTGCTATCACGACAAACCGTGTGCCTTGCAACAGTGAGGTTCAACGTGATTAAATCCAGTTTTTATTTGCACTGACCCCATTAACAACCTGGTCTGAATAAAGTTAAAGATCGTTACAAGCAGGCAAAAGAAAACACGACAGCGCTGCAGTGAGACGAAAATAGGTGTGAAGCCCTCGGCGCGCCAGTTTGGAAACGGCGTCAGCAGAGGGCGCAGCCAGCGCACCGACTGTCAGTGTTAAAACCGGTGTTGCCACATCTACGGATTAGTATGAAGATCTACAGATTTCCGGGAACGTCTACAGATCTACAGATTATTTCTGAAATCTACAGATTTTTTGACTCCATGATGAAATAAACCTGGGAATGGGACACACAAAATGTGTTGAACGACATATCAGCAAGGCAGGTGTCCCCACGCCTGACGGAACGTTGTGATATGATGGACCTTTTCCTTTCATGTGTCCTCTCTGTAAAAGCACCTGATCAGTTACAAATGTAACACTTTAAACCTCCATCTTTCAATCTTTTTACCCCTGTGCCTTTAGTAAAATGACTCTTGGCTGCATCCCGCATTTCTTCTCTTCATGCCTGAAAATCTGAAATCAGTAAAAATATGCAATGTACTCAGCTTTAACACAATCATCATGTGTTTCGTAATTTTGGTGTTCCAGTTAAGAATACAGTATGATAATTCTGAGTAAAAACACAAATACAAATTAATAGGAATCATTAAGCACAACGAAAGATTACTGATAATTGCCGAAACCACGATATTTCTTACTCATATACCGACTTCGGTGTTAAGATAGAATAAGTGGCAATTAGACAGTCCGATTACACAATTGTACGAACACGCCACCAGAATTAGTCCAACTCGGCACTATGGGTATACATTATGCCCCAGTCTGCCGGTTTATGCCGCTGAATCATTTGCTACAACACATGCAAAATAAGTGCGTTGAACGCGAATGGTACGTGTGTACTAGTGTACCAGCTTCAGAATTGCACTCGTGCGTCTTGGACTGGCACTTGTTGCATCTGTAGTAACAGAGCGGCTCATTGAACAAATTTCTACAGACGCCCTAACCTTTTGAACCGACCATGAAACTCGCAGGCGTTGCTGAAACGTCCCCTCACCTGTTGAACATCGACGGACGAGCGGGACATCCAGCGAGGAACTCGAACGGAATATTGGGCAATAAGAACAACAACAACTATATTTTGAGATGGAGAGTGGGGAGAATATTTGGCAAAGCTGCTTCACCGCTACTACAAATCTCACCCTCAAGCAAACAAACCGCTGTCTGCTAGCGCTTGCGCACGCGAAGCCAGCAGACGGCACGGCGGCGGCAAAGAAAGACACGTGACATCACTTCTAGCGCATGCGCAGCGCAACTTATTTTCCTCTCCCGAAGCCCAAGTGTTTTACTGCGATATACAGATTTCTATGGAAATCTTCATACTTTTTAAAGGAACTATGAAATGATTTTTCCTCGTTTTCCTCAGAAAGAAAACCTTTTTCTTAGTCTAGAACCAAAATGTTACCTTCGTCATGCGAGGAGTATTCTCGGGAGCGAATTTAAACGGAGCGGCGAAGGGAGTACAGCTGGCGCCGTGCCATCGCGCGCTGCCGCGCGGAGACGCAGCCAGCAAGTTGACGGGACCATGGCTCATGGAGGAAGGAAACACAGGAGCACTTTCAAACTTTTTGCCATTGGGACGGGCGTGCCAGCTTCGCATTGCATTCTGGGATGCTCCTGTCTACCATGTGACCGCTCACGTGACCCCAAGAGCATGCGCAGGCCAGCTCCCAAAGCAGACGACAGGAGTCGTGATTGCCTTGCAGTTCAGACTCAGATGTCTGCATTGTGATGAACGCCGCGCGTCCAGCTTTATTTATGTGCGTTCGGAGGTTTACCCTTGGTTTACCCTTCTACCACAAGACCAGTCAGGGTCTGCAGGACAACCACGCAGGACTAGAAACATCATTCGCGGCAGCGATGTTTGTGTGACGACGTGGCTGCGTTTTGTGTGTTTGTTGCTGAAGTGGTAAAGCATGCCAGTAATCAAATTTGTACAACGATGGAGGAAATCAATTGAATCTGCAGCTGTAGCACAGCGCCACCTTGGAAAGCAACGATTCAAGATGACTCTCTCACAGACATGGGTACGAAACAACCGGTCAAGTACGTGCTTACGAAGGAAACGTTATTCCCGTGACAGAGCTGCTTTCTGTTGAACGACAGCCGCAACCGCGGTAAGAGCACGTTAACAAAACGTTGTTTCCGCAGTGGTGCTCACATGTTAAGAGTAAGTGACTTTGGAAAAGGATAAAAGCACGAAAAGCAGCGCTAGCAACAAAGCGTTGCCAAACCGAAACTTTATAGAGGATCACGTGGTGGACAGGAAGTAATGGCGGTTTTGACAGGAGCGACCGCCAGAGGGGTCCCACGGAAATCTGCTCGAAACGGCCGCTCCTGTGTTTCCTTCCTCCATGCCATGGCCGGTTCCGCGACACGTCATCGTGACGTGTCGTGGTCCAGCCAGGAGCATGCGCTGTAGGATCACGCGTATGCGTTCATCGGGAGTGGAAATCTCCGTGACGCCAGCTTCCGCGCGATGGTCGTAGTCTATCGCTGTTGCATCCTGTAGTTTTCGCCGACACGCCAATACGACGTTGGATGATTGGTTGCCCTAGTTCACGTCAATATTCGCCTGGCATCCAACGTCATATGCTTCCCAGTGACGAGACGAACAGCTTTTGATGCCAAGAAGCAATCGGACCGCCGGAATCGAAAGACTGTGTGGTGCCGTCGACTGCTCGTGTTTGTAGCGGACATTTGCATGATTGCGATTGCGAAAGGGACGCTGAATCTCTACAACGTCCTGGATAACGAGCTCAATGTCGTTTGAATCAAGGCGTAGCACCATCACAATACCTGACCACACCGGGGAAAGAACATCCATCTAAACGGCGCAAAAGTGTTAGTACTTTTCGTTATTGGGTTGTGGGAACCTAAGTTCCCACAACCTCGGGGCGTCAGCCCATCCGTTCCGTGCGCGAAGGAACAAGCAGCACATTCAATTCAGAAATTCAATGCAACATACCAGGTTTATTTTACCTTCAACAGCTTGCATTCAGCAAAAACTACCCCTTTCCCAGCGGATCACCGCTTTTATCCCCTGTGACAGGGGTACGCCCCCCCGGAGCACGGCTGCCCTCTGTCGCCGTGACACGTGGCGCCTTCTAATCGCCACACCCTCCCTCCCTTACAGGGTCACGAGGTCGTCAGTTAGGTCCAGTATGGCATCGTCAATGGCTGAAGTGGGGGCAGGCGGCGGAGGAGGGGAAGGCCTGGTCAGGGGAATGAACGTGTAGTACATTTCTATTGTTGGGAAAAACTCATGTGACCTCTGACAACGGGCTAATCGTTGGGCCTCGGTAGAGTAGATTTTTGCTTTATTTTATTTTGTCTCCCTGGGTGACGGGTGACGTAAAGCGATGCTGCCGATTGTTCTTTTTCCCTTTCTCCTCAGTTGGCTCCCCCGCTTTGGCGGTTCTGGATTTTCGTTCGCATCCAGTGAAATAAATAAAACGCGGAAGCGTTGGCTCTTTCTGTTGAACAAGGTGCTTTATTTTTCGGGATTGGTATTTCCAAATCACACATATGCAGTCTTCTGTATCTGCGCCAGACACAAACTTCACATGAACATTGTTTCTGAAGTTCGAGTAATATGCCGAAGCAACTTCGCATTCACTGTTAGCTGATATGTCTCACGTAGAAGATTGCACAGTAGATCAGTAAATTCACTGCACAGGCACACACATTCACAAATCCAGCATGACAGAAAACATGTCCATGTCCCGTTGCTGCTTGGGTAGTGTCACATGTCAAGGCCCCAACAACACAGAGACGTCCTGCGACCGTCCCCAGCATGTCAACCCCGGACGACGATGACATCCTCAGGAAGTTATCAACTGGTCCTTCCAGTGTTACCTCCGTGTTAAAGTGGGACTCCCGGTCATATCACCTGCACATCCTCAGGGTGTCAACCTGAAACACTCGCAGGACCTTGTGAGGATGACTTCACCTGCAACCACCCGTATTCCATTTTTCTGTGTATAATTTATACGAAACCAGACGCAGTCCTGATAACTTCTCTTTTTCCATACATCTTGATTAACAATACAATCTCACTGTTTGTTTCTAGTACAATTCATAACGGACAACGAGCGCAGCGGTTTAAAGAGAAAGCAGAGAGAAATATAAAAGACGAAAAAAATCTTTTCAGGGGCACGAAGTCCGAAAAGCCCACTCCGAAAGATATTAGAATTCTCTTCCGAAGCCAAAACAGACACTGTTTATTGCTGGTAACGCGATCCTCCGTACATTCGAGAGTCCTGCTCGCCTGCGACACAAAACGAAGGGTGAGCTATCCATGTTTCTTTCGATTACGCAAAGAAAGAATACTCAAAGTGAGGAATTGATTGAAGTATTAGATACACATCAATGCAAAGTCTATGTCTCTTACTCCTTTTGGTTTGAGACGTTCAGGTAGGAGCTTTGAAAGTCAAAAGCAGTGCGACAGAATCGCGCGTTTCTCTCTATTCCACGAGTAATGCGCTCCATTTATCATAGACAGTCATCCTTTTTAGATGCAGAGAATTTTACCTTGAACCACCCTTTATTTCCGAAAAATGTCAATCAGGTCCAGGATCGGCCCAAAAAGAAAACAAATGTGTTTAGAAAGTCTGAACAGGTAAACTAAACAAAGTAATATTTCTCGTCCCGCTAGCTACCCACAGGTACGGGCACAGGACGTACCTGAATGACTCTTCACGGACACTCCGAGAGTGTTATACTCAGGACGTCCTGAGGATAACCTCGCAGGACGCGGACACGATGACACTGTGGGGATGTCCTGAGGACCGCGTGTGTTCTTTGGGGGCTGACCCGTCACAAAGGGTGTGCAGCTGCTAAGCCAAAAGATGATGTTCCAACCACTCAGATTGGCATATCCATTCTATTGCGTCCATGCAGATGCTTTTCTGAAGCAGATATGAGTTGAGCAGTACCTAGTTGATACCTGAGTCAGAAAGACCAGAACAGGGATCAGAAAACGTGAAAACTAAAAATTCTACCGGCCGAAATGTTGCGTATATGCAACAGGTGCGGTGCTATGCTATGCTACGCTAAGTGGCAGAATGAAATAGGAATTGACTTACATGCCATCGAGTGGAAAAACACAGTTGATCCTTCTTGAATCGTTGTCGCGTCAAGCAAGCGAAGCAGACCTGCCTTCCACATATCTATCACTGAATTCACTTGCAGAAGTATCCAAGAGGATTCAAGTTTTGCAGAGTCGGTATCGACGGGCACTAAAAACCATCCAAAGCGGTACGGGCAAAGATGCTTTGCGTGCGTCCCTGCTCCCTGCTGCACCACATTTCGAAACTTTACGGCGAGCTCCTCCGGCACCCCAGACACGGCGGTGCCGGCTTTCCCGCGCCACGAAAAGGTTATAATTTCAAACCGACCAATGAGCGCTCGCATAACCAGGGAGCGGCCGCATGAGCCAATGGGATGCTCTCGGTAGAGAACTCGCGCTTCGACGTAAAAATTTTGACGTTTCATGACGTTTGATGACTCGAAAGGCTCGCAGCGCCTCACTTTAGTCCGCAAAGGCACTCGCGAGTTCCATCCCCTTGGCCTGGTCTCCTGACATCTCCTGGTCTGCCGGACGGTGCAGCTCGGGTACCAAGCAGAGCGGGCATAGAATCCGCTTCTCCTCCGTAGTGAGGGGCTGTAGGGGATCGGCCGGGTGGCGCTCGGTGAGCGTCAGACCGCGACACGGAGCCGGAGTCTGTGTGGGGTCGTCCCCCCGGAGAGGCCTTGGCTGCTGAGCCCACCGTGTGCGGGATGCCCAGGAAACCGGCTGTCCGTGGGACACAACCGTCCAAGTGGCCACAGAATGGTGCTGGGGTGGACCCGGATCCGGGCGACGACCTCCACGAGAGCTAGAGTGGGAGAGCGTACGGTGGGGGTCCGGAGTAGTAGGGCGGGACTTCTGATGTGAAGAGACGTTGCATCTGCGAGAAAGGGAAAGAAGGGAAAACAGTAAGGGGGAATCCCCACTCCGCGAGCGCCGAAAGGGCACTCCCTACGACAACCAGCGGAAAAAGTGTGCAACGGAAATCACACTAATAAAGCACTAAATCTCAAGCACTATGCTTAGCGATGGAGATAGTGGCAGCTACGTGCCCCGCCTGCGGTGACGCACGTCGTAGCGACTGGACGCAGGTCCCTGAACGGGATCCAGGTCCAGGTCCTGGAGGGAGGCAGGTTGCAAATCGGGCTCCTCTCCGTCCGGGTCTCGGAGGTGGTAAGACTTCAAGTCCGAGATGTGAACCGGCCCAGTCTCTTCGCCGCTGTCGCAGCGACGAAGCCTGTAAGTGAGGCCGGAGGAGCACGTACTTACCTCGAAGGGGCCATCCCCACCTGTCTGCGAGTGAAGCTGCAAAGCCTCGAGACGCATCACTTAGCGGGTGAGTCCGTCGAAGGACGAGGTCACCGACGCTGTAGGTGAGGTTCCGACGTCCACGCTTGTACTGGCGAGCCTGGTCCAACCTTGCGACGTCCAGGTTCTCCCGAGCCGTCCGGGCTGCATCGTCCAGTCGACTCCGGAGGTCCTCAGCAAACCTTGAATAAGGAGGCCGGATAGCACTATCGCGGAGGCCCAGACCATTCTCCACAGGAAGAGGGGCCTCTCGTCCCGAGTTCAGGAACGCCGGGGTGAAGCTTGTACACCTGTTGACCGTCGCCCGTGTAGCGAACGCCAGCTCGGCCAGGCCAAGATCCCAATCACGGTGGTGCTGGCTATTAAAAGCAACCAACATCATTTTGAGGTTCCGATTAACACGTTCGGTAATGTTAGCCTGAGGGTGAACGGGGAAGTCTTCTTATGCTGATTGCCTAAGACAGCGCAAGAATCTGAAAACACCTTACTTGTAAAGTAGGTTGCGTTGTCGGTGATCAGCTGTGCGGGAAACCCGAACTGGCAAAAGGTGTCGAGTAGTTTTTCCCACACTCTCTGGGAAGGCAGCGTCCTGAGAGGAAACAGCTCAACCCATTTCGTGAAATGATCAGTAACCACAAACAAATACTGGTTACCTCTAGGACTACGGGGAAATGGTCCCATCACATCACAAGAAACTATCTGCCAGGGTCTATTGCTCTGAACAGGCTGTAAGCGCCCAGGGGGTAAACCACCACAAGGTTTTGGTCTCTGGCATACGGGACAAGTACGAACATACTTTGTTACATCCTGCCTCGTTCCTGGCCATGCCGCATTACGACACAACTTTTCATAAGTTTTCCTGCCGCTGCGGTGACCTGCCAAGGCCGAGTCATGAAAGTAACGTATGAAAGACTTACGCAACTTCCGTGGCACCACGACTCTGAACGGGGATGAGCCGTCGTCCTCATCCGCCTGGGGTATGTATCTGAACAGGATGCCATCCTCGCCCAGCAGGTAGGAGTCGTGCCGTCCGCCAGTCGTTCCGGTGTCCGCCGAGTCTTGCTCAGTTATCCAGCGCGACACCCGCTGACAAAGGCTGTCAGCTCTCTGAGTGTCTAGGAGCTGCTCTCTGCTCACGACCGTGCCCCAAGACGAAGATACGGCTTGTGACACCTGTGCTGCTGTCAGAATTTGAGAAGGCGCCTCGGTGCGGTAGAGGCGCGCGGGACAGTGCGTCTGCTACCACGTTCGTTGAGCCCCGCCTGTACTCCACGTTGAAGCAGTAGCCTTGTAGCGTCAGGGCCCACCTGGCAAGTCGTCCAGACGGGTTATGGAGCCGCTGCAGCCAAGAAAGTGCCTGGTGGTCAGCCTGGACAGTGAAGGTACTGCCGTCCAGATAGAGGTCGAACTTCCTGAAAGCGAAGATGATCGCCAAGCTCTCCTTTTCCGCCACGGAGTAGTTCCATTCTGCCGGATTCAGCGTGAGACTTGCAAAAGCCACTGGACAAAGAGTAGCGTCATGCTCCTGCAAGAGAACTGCGCCAACACCATAATCGCTTGCATCTGCTTGCACAACAAATGGTTTGTTAAGGTCGGGCAGATAAAGCCTAGCCGTATCAGCGATTGCTTGTGATAGAGCTCGAAATGATCGTTTCTGCTGTTCTCCCCAATTCCAGCGCGTGTCCTTGCGCAACAACTGGTTAAGCGGCTGCACTAGCTCGGCACCATTAGGAATGAATTGTCTGTAAAAACCAACCATACCTAGGAAGCGCTGCAAGGCTTTGACGTTACCGGGAACCGTGAAGTCCGTGATCGCCTTTAGCTTGTCGTCGTTAGGACGGATGGCCCCTCCGTCCACCACAAAGCCGAGAAGGCTGATCCTAGACGATGCCAGCTGCAGCTTGTGGGGGTTGATCGTTATGCCCGCTTCGTTCATCCTTGTAAGGACGATTGACAGGTGTTGCAAGTGTTCCTGAAAATTTCTAGAAAACACTACGACATCATCCATGTACACCATTGCGAAATTGTACTTCGCATCTCCCAACACTGTATCCATCAACCGCTGGAAACTGGCGGATGAATTGGACAGTCCGAAAGGCATGCGTACAAATTCAAACAAACCTCTATGACACGTCAATGATGTTTTTGGGACATCCTTGGGGGCAACTTGGATTTGCAAAAATCCTCTACTACAATCTAGCGTTGAGAACACAGTTGCATTGCCCAGGGAATACAAGATTGACTCAATGGACGGGAAGGGGAAAGAGTCCCTTACAGTTACTGCGTTAAGTCGACGGTAGTCGACGCATAACCTCGCCGTACCATCACGTTTCGGAGCCAGAACCACAGGAAACGTCCAAGGGCGCTAAGACCTTTGAACTGCACCGGTCTGGAGCATTTCGTCAAGAGCAGCCTCTAACAAAGCACGCTTATGCACACTCAGTGGTCTGGGATTACAACGCCAGGGTCTAGCGTTACCGGTGTCTATGCTATACTGTAACACACACGACTTACCCGGGTTTTCGGTAAAGATTCCGTCAAACTGCCGCAGTACTTGTTCAAGCTGACGGCGTTGCTCCTCGGGACCATGGAATGACCCCAAGACAGTCGGCAGCCTAGACGTTTCAACAACCGCTGCCACAGCTTGCTGTGCTGTGCAGTGTTCCCGTGCTGCCGTGAAGCGGAAAAATCCCGACGAGCCGTGGTACACGTATCCTCCATTGGGCAGGTCCAGCACCAACTTCTGCCGGATGATGAAGTCTCTGCCCAGGATAACAGGAACTGCCAGGCCAGGAAGGTGCACGAAGGGCTGCTTTCGTCGTCTCCCATCAAAACGTATCCAGAGCACAACTGCAGCCTGTGCTGGAATGGCGTCATTGGCAGCAAGACGAAGAGTGACATCTGTGGATTGCAATTCCACATGCCGTTATACGCAATGCTCGTAAACACTATCGCCGATAAGGGAAAGCGTAGCTCCCGTGTCGATAAGGGCGATGTAATCTCTACCAAAAATTTTAACGGCGATGTTTGGTTACTTATCCTCGATGTAATCTCGGACAGAAAAAGCAACAGGAGCCAAAGCATCTCTTTGCGTTATCTTACCGCTTGCAAAGCTAGTTTTTGACTGATCAAGGCCACGGATAGTAAGTCTGCTCGCTTTTTTCGCAGCTTGCCGACGTCGTTGAGCGAGCATTCATGGACGCCGGCTGCGACCGTTTCCCGATGGCACATTACGGGTGTTTGGTCTTTGTCGCGGGCATTCCCGACGAAAATGGTCAGGGCTGCCGCAATTCCAACAGCCGTTGGGCGCTCGTGGCTGCGGGGGCGCAGGGTGATGCCGCTCCCGCTGCCGTGGGGTTTCGCTAGCTGAAAGGCCAGGTTGACCGCAACTTCGGGGCGGGACGGGTCTGTCAAGGCTCGTTCCTGCGGGGATCGTCCTCTGGTCATAGAGGAAGGGATCTAGGGCTCGGTGGGATGACTCCGCATTGTATGAATTACGGGGGCTGTCACCCAAACCTGTTGTATGCAGGCGTTCGACCGAGGCGGCTCTTCCCGACCACGCGCAGCGCGGTTCCAACGCTAGCTCCGGGGGCGGAGGGGGCCGGTATTCAAGCTCTGCCAGGAGGTCGCCTTGTATTGAACGAGGCTCCTGGGCCAACGCCTCAAGGGTTTTAAAGCGATGGGCTCTTAAGTAGGGCCGGAAACGCGGGTGGCACTGACGGATCGCCCGTGCGACGCGCTGCTCTTCCGTAGCAGTGGGATCCGCTCTGCTGTACAGATCCTGCAATGCCTGAACGAATTCAGATAAGCTTTCCTCAGGATGTTGAGTACGCTTATGCAATTCCTCTAGGACACCGTATTCGTAATCCGGGGGAAGAAATTCGTTTTTGAACCGCCCCTGGCAGTCCTCAAAGGACGTAAACTCCGATTGCAAACGAGGCCAGCGGGCGGCGTCTCCAACCAAAGCAACGTGTAGGATGCGTTGGATTAGGACTTCGTCCGAAATTTCCATACCCGTCTGATAGGCGGTGAGGTCATCCAGGAAATCGGCAACAGACTTCTTATCGGTGTAACCTGAGAAGGTAGGCACCGGTTAGTTGAGTCGCAGAGGCGCTTGTGCCTGTGGCGGCAAAACCGACCCGGCATCCAGGCGTTGAACCACCAACGAGCACACTCAGTCATGCGTGACAGGAGTTCTGCCGTTGCGATGGCGTCTGACTGCGGCGTGGGCACCTTCGCCTTGTCAGCCATCAGCTCCGAAGGCTCGTCCACCGGGTGGGAGCTGAAAAACTGGAAAACAAAACCCAAAAACACACGCACAAAAAATATAACAGCAAAAACTGCAAACTATAACAACTACTAACTACGCACAAAACTAGTACAAACAAACAGTGCAGCGTGTTCCCCGCAACGGGACGGACGAGCTCGAACCCCAAACGTTGGGCGCCAGTTGTGGAAACCTAAGTTCCCACAACCTCGGGGCGTGAGCCCATCCGTTCCGTGCGCGAAGGAACAAGCAACACAACCAGAAATTCAATGCAACATACCAGGTTTATTTTACCTTCAACAGCTTGCATCCAGCAAAAACTACCGCTTTCCCAGCGGATCACCGCTTTTATCCCCTGTGACAGGGTACGCCCCCTCGGAGCACGGCTGCCCTCTGTCGCCGTGACACGTGGCGCCTTCTAATCGACACAGGGTTAACAAAGATTTCACAGTCCGTGTGGTTGAAATGCTCTCACAGATTCAGGGTTGTGTAAATGGGTTAATTCTCATCTGCGTGACTTGGAACCTTCCTGCAGCATACGGCACATGAGAGAGTAAAAAAAAATTATAAGACAAAATAGAAGTTACCCAATCTAGTCACTAAACTCAGTTGGTGCACTGTTGATAAAAGTACACTTCGTTTAGCATGATTTTAGAAACCATACTTTAACAGAATATTTATGTACTATGTTGAACATATGTATCCGTACTTTCCTCTCCACTCATCTGCTTATGTCTACAGGTGACTTCCTCAGCGACAACAGACAAATGCTGTGCACCCTCCTTCCAGATTCCTCTTTGCAGCAGTGTCTTGCCTACCATTCGGGCTCTGTATATTGTTCACTAGTTTTGTTGTTGTTGTTGTTATTCTGTTATTTGATTTACAGTTTGCTTTATCATGTGCACACATATGATATTGAGGGGGACATTTTGTTGTTTACACTCCTTATCTTATAATCATTGCTCAGGTGAATTACATTATTTGCATTCACCGGAACTGGGGTTGCATAATGTGTTATTCATTTTCTTCTCTTAAACCAGGGCGGCCCATGTGTATGGCAGCTGAAGTCCTTCACCACGGTAACATGCCAGAACAACTCCAGCAAGTGCTCTACAGATCGTCTATAAATTAAAGAGAGCTACGTTTGATACACTATGTCCTCATGAGATTTTGTTCCTGCTACAACTCTGCGCTTTGTTTAACATTACCAAAAAATAACCTTACCGACAATTACCGTATCAGGGGTGTACTGCTGTGTTCAACTTGCTCTGGGCATCCTCTACAGCCTGTGCAGCTACTTCAGCACTTATTTGCTGGAAATACTGGTGCCAGTACAGTTGTTAGATGAGCTGTGTGACAGTGTCAAATAGAATACATCCTGTGTTTGCATATGCATAAAAATTATGCATTTGTAGGATATAATGTGTATATGTAGATGTTAGGTCTTATATATTTTAGTTATCGTACTATTTGAGCTAAATGTCGACATTTCAGCTGTTTGAGCCTGGTGCCCTCATCCTTGACACGCATACAAGTGTGCCCACACACTCGGTAGAGCCTGCACAGCAGAGGACTCTCTGTCCAGGTGGCAAATGTAACAGTTATTTCACGAAGAAAGCAGGTTTCCGCCAGGAGACCAAAAAGCAGTTTATTTGAAATAGTACCAATTACTTGTCGTTTTTTTAATTGCACAATATAGGGCATGCTACGTGACTACTGAGGCTTTTACCTTCTTTCCAGTTACCTCAACTGGTGACTTCAAGCTTATGTAACACAATAGTATAAGGTGGCAATGAAGCAGGCGAACTGGTGTCATTAGATTGTGTCCCTCACTCTTGAGGTTATGGATGTATTACACAGTATTGGAAACCTGGTTGAACAATAATTCTGTTAAACAACAAACAGTTATCAAATAAATACGACGTGCAGAATACGCTGCAGTTGAGTTCCTGTGGGCATGGTGGTTGTTGATGCTAAATGTTCAGATTTACGACGTGCTCAACATTGAATACCTCATAAAACATAAACTCTTGCGTGAACCATATGCTTATGCAAACAACAAGTCTTTCGACGGGAGGAAATACATCCAGCCCGTCTTGTCTGTAGACCAAGAAATGCAGAATAAATCAGAATGGCTTGAAAGTGCGAAGCGGCTTTGAATAACACACCAGTTACACCATCTACGGGAGAATGCGCGAGGGAGAGGAGGAATGCGGAAAAGAGACTTCAAGGGCGCGCTTCTCACAGAGTGGAGCGATTTCGCCCGGAAAAAGTTCTGGCATATTAGTTTCTCGGCGGGAAAAACACTTTCCAGCAAAAAACAAAATATATGGGGGTTCGGGAAATTTCATGGTCCCTTAAACAAGTGATCTCCATATTTTTACTCCGACGGGTTTGGCAACACGGGTCCAAACTTCTTCGCCCGCTTTCGGTTGGTTGCTTGGAGCTCACGCTACAGAAGTGTTTCGAAGTTTGGTAAGTTTATTTCTTGCCCGGCGTCACGCGTATTTTGTCTTGCAATCTTTGGGTCAAGGAGGTAGTTCCCGCATCCTCTCCAATGCAATGAACGATGGCGTAACAACGAGCCCTGTTGTAGCAGGGAGGCAGCACTCTAAAAAACAGAACTTCACCGCATAGCACGCTGTGCGCCAACCACTGCCAAGAATGATAGGATTATCGCTTCTGACTCGAAGAGAGAGGGGCGCGTATGCCTTTTTTTTGGCAATTTTCATATATCCAAACTGCTACAAAAAGGCATACTCTCTTTGAGTCAGAAGCTGTAATCATATCATTGTTGGCAGTGGTTGGCGCACAGCGTGCTATGAGGTGAAGTTCTCTTTTAGAGTGAAGAGTTCGTTTCAGGTGTGAGCTTTCTTTCTTTCTTGTCCTTCGCTTTCATATTTGTTCCTGGTTGTGTTCACAATGGTATGCGGTAGAGCTGTGGAGCAGAGCAGCTGAATATTGTTTTCTTTGTCTGTAGAATGTGGTTCCGTATGAGTGACGAACACAATGGAGATGTTGGACTGAACTAAATGTGTGGTAATAAAATTCAATCGTTTAATTACGTTCATTGCTCTCTGTGTTGCAGTAAAATACGGGTTCAGTGAACACTTTGCCCGAGGCAATATAATTAGGATTGTTAGATTTGTTTTAAAACGGTGCGTACGTTGAGCAGTTATTTCATTTGATAGCTGGCTGTGTAAAACCGCACGCATCATGTTGGCGCGGGTGCTTCTTGGTTTCATGTCTTAATTATTTTTATAGCTGCTTGCAGACTCATGGACTGGAGGTGACGAATACAACGCCTGTCCTGTAAGTCCTTCGTTGGCACGTCAGCTTGGCTGCAGCTACAATCACATATCAGATAAACGAAAACCGTTACCTTTTCAGATCTGACTGTGCTGTTGTTAAGTATCGCTGGATTTCTATGCGCTCGTTAATCTGACGCTAGTGTGAGCCTCTTGTTAATACTTTGTTGCCAAAGAGCTTCAGCTAGAGTTGGAGTGTTTGAAGTGTATCGTATTTATGTCATTGATGCCATTTAAGTGCAGGCTGTCAGAATAATGACTTTTCAGATTCCGTAACATCATTTCCTTTTTAGCGTGTGCGCAGTTTGATTTGCAGAGTAGGATGTGTCACGTACGGTCTCTTTAGTAACGCCAACGTCCCAGAATGCTTAGCACTGCTTCAAACATTGGTAACTTGCGTTACATCGAGGTAGGCGAAGGTCTGCAAACTACTTCAGTTTCTCATCTTTCAGCTCATGATCCATGCTGTGCCAAACTCAGCAAAAATAAAGCATGGACTACTATCCCTTCCCCATGTAAGGAGTGCTGGAATTACCTGATGTCGCCCATTCTCTAATTTTGCCATGGTTTTATGCAAGCCTATAGAAAAAGGTTTCGTCTACGAATTGTCAGTCGGGAGTCAAATGGGTTCTGCACAAGCAAACTATGATCCGACATGTATGGATAGGGAAATACTTGACACTTGCATAGTGCCTGAATAAAAAATATACTCTATAATTTCAGTTCGGCAGTAAACAAGCAGCATCCAACATTTTTACATACAGGCATTTGTGATATTATATGTATTGTTTCTATTTTCAGTGTATCTTGGAAACGTTCCTTCCTGCCGTAAAGTACTCGTTGCCTTTGGAGCATTCAAGATCAGAGCATGGACCCGAAAACATTCGCATTGCTTGCAGCTAACAGGGATAAAAGTACTGAGATTTGTTGGTATATCATTGTGCAAAGGGGTGAAGTGCTCACAATGTCTGGTACCTTGTCCGCATGTTTGCAAGTGTTTACCCAGTATGTTAATAGAAATAAATATTGTACCAACATCCATGCTGCCTTTGTATAGACATACTGTGCATAAACCACACATACGTGCATGTGCTTGTGAGGGACATATACCTGGATGAATCAATACATGGGCCACTAGTGCCAAAATTTAGGCATAAATTATGTGTAATTTTAGACATCATGGCTAATACATGTCTATATGACGGCTGAGTGGATAGATAAATACTGTCCCATTTTAGACATTTGGTCTAAAAAATGTCTAAATCGACTTATCCGGCTAATAGCCGTATTTTAGCGTAACGTTAGCTGGGCTAGGGGAAGGCTAGGGGACGGATACGGAGCAATAGGGCTACTGTGTTAGACGTCTAATAGACATTCCCAAAGTCTACATTTAGACGTCTTTTAGGCGTATACTAGCGCACCATACGTTGCCTGTGTACCCATTTTGGGCCACAGGTTCATATTCTTCAAACCAAGGCGTTTTCCACTTACCGCCACAACAACTTGAAACGCTCAATCCATATCATGTTCATCCAGAGAGTGCAGTCCTGGATAAGTGAGAGAGTTTGGGTGTACCTAGCAGTCGGTTATAGGCGTCTTCGTGACAAAATCCACGTCCGCGGAGTTTATGCCCACAAAGTTAAAAAGAAACAACAATAAAGAACAAGGCTGTCGCGATAAACGGCTTAGTCCTAGAATAGCCCTGATATTGAAGATAAGTTATTACTAGAAAGATTCAAATTTTCTAGCGAGGTTCAAAATAGTGCAACATTTAATGAAACTATCTAGTATTTTCATTTCACAGCTAGTAATTCATTGTCGTATCGTGACCTTTATTATGACTTTTTCGGGGTTTCGTTTTGGTTATTTTTTTTCTTTCTCATGTGCAGTGCTAGCCTTCCAAAATTGCTTACGTCATGTTCAACTCTCGTCCTGCACCACCTGCACGACACGTTCACTCACGCACTGCGTTGTGCTCATATGGCTGCTACGATGACGAAACATGCATAGTATAGAAATAGAGGCCACTGTAGGGCTCTGTCAGTTGCTTCTAATCGACACTGATACATCATGACATGGTACATTATTTAATGCATTGAACTTTATTATGTTGAAGTGAGGGTAGCTGATTGTAGGTTCCCTGTCATTGGATATGTGGTTCATCGTTAGGTGCCGTGGAAAAACCTGAAAGTTTAAACAGTTCAGTTAGTCAGCACTTTCAATTTCTGAGCCATACGACGTGCTACAGTGCTGAACTACTATGGACGTTGATTCTCTACAGGTTCCTGAAGACATTACCATAACACAGAATGGCGTTTTTAATAGATCTTTTTATCTGTCCGCCTTGGTGCCCGTGTACAAATGCCTCCGTATGTCATCGATTGATCAATTCATGTGAAGCTGCGTGACAGACAGCGACGTGAGCCCTAACGCTCCTACTTTGGACTTGACATTCACGCATCCCAGTCAACCAAAGGTACCCTGGGGAAGTACTGAAGTTGACATTTAGATGTCCCGGGAATATTTGTTTGATTTGATTTGATTTGGATTTTTCTTGCGCAGTAGCTACTAAGGCCATAATGCGCCAGATACTACTGGAAGTTTTACCTAGGTAAAATTTATGTGAGATAATTGATGTTCTGAGGCTCGAACACATAGAAAGGACAAACACATGCAATGCCGCAAGTGCCTAAGAAGTTAACGATGAAGGAAAGGAGGTCACTGAAAACTGGAGGTAGGACTCCAGAAGATGTGGGTTCGAGTCCTACAGCTGGCTCACCTTTTCAATGACTTCCATCTTTCATCGTAAAATTTATGTGTTTACTAAAACAATGCTAAGTTCTGGGTTAGTAATTAAAATCACAGATCCTTTCACAACCCGGTATCTCTAAAAAACATGTATACTTTTCAAAGGGTACAAAACTTTCATCACACAGCAAAAGCGCCGGGTGCAGTGGTGAGAAGTTTCCATAGAATAAAACAAAATGACGTTCACGAAGGTGCTGATGTGCTGGGCATAGAATGAGGATATGAAGGATTGAGAGTTGTTCACCGCAGTGTCTGGGACGGTCTTCTTCCCGTAATAGATATCCATGTGTGAAGTAGGTGTGTCCTAGGCGGAGCCGACAGGATAGCACCTCATTCAGTCGGTTGGATGTAGATGGAGGAGTACCTAGCTTTGGTTTTATAGTGTATAATTTGTCGCTTGTCTGTTGGTCCCAAAAGCTTTGCCAGTGTCTGTTAATGCTGCTTTTTAAACATAGCCTCTGATGTTTTGGTGGAATCTCGAAGGGTGTCATGTCGTTTGTTAGGGCAACAGTAGCTTCTCGACCGGCCTTTTCATTTCCAGGTATTCCAACAAGGCTGGGTACTCAGCAGAACAGTAACCGATAATCCCTGTTTGCTATAGTGCTTGCTAGGCTCCTTGCAAGGAATGCTACAGATAGTCTGTAAGGAACTCAAAGAATCTGTATACATGACTGATGATCTGAGACGACTTTGTAAGATATAATTGAGGGTTAAAATTATGGCATACCCTTCCGCTGTAAAGACAGACATGGTGACCTTCAAACGATGTGACGTTGTAACTGTGCCAATGACAATAGCGCACGATACCCCGGAAACGGTCTTTGAACCATCAGTGTACAACTGTACATGGCTGCGAAAGCTATCCTTTCGCACCTCAAATTCATGTTGCAGTACGGTGTTAGTTAGTCTTGGACGACTGGGGAAGGATGTCATGCTTGTTTAGGGAGGGAAGGCCTACAAAATCCAGCTCCTTTACGGCGAATTCACTTTTCCTGACTTTGATGGGGCTATCGCATCCGGAAAGGTGTATATGATGCCGATACGGTAATGTTTGGCAGGGCTTCTCCAGTCTACTTGCTTAAGTTTCTCTTTCGAAAATATCTTACTTAAAAGTTAACGAGTTTTAGAGACTCGCACTTCGTCTGCAGCTAAGCCTGAATGGCGTAAGCCGTGCAGACGAATGGGAGCGCAGCGCAAGTGATTGTCTCCGAGGTCGTCTGCTTCGCGTTCGCAAGTGAAAAGACATCGGTAAATACACCGACTTTCGCTTACCAGTCTGAGTGCTAACGTAAGCATGTTCCGTGGAACACTGTGTTACGCAACTGGTTGTGCACGCACGACGCTAACCAGAAACAGCATTTCACTAGCCGATCTCAGACTTCTCCGCGACCTACAGACGGCTCCCAACGGCACACAAGAACAGAATACAGAACAGAATACAGAATAAACAGCGATAAATAAACGATCAAGGGGGCGAGCTCTCGGAAGCATGTAATTACTCCTTAAGGAGTAATTACATGCTTACTCCTCCATGCTTCCTCCATGTAATTACTCCTTAAGGAGTAATTACATGCTTCCGAGAGCTCGCCCCCTTGATCGTTTATTTATCGCTGTTTATTCTGTATTCTGTTCTGTATTCTGTTCTTGTGTGCGCGCGTACATTCATTATCATCTACCCCTCGACTCGATCAGCGTAGGGGAGATTATGTTGGTCTGTATCATCATTTTGCAGCATGCGATTTCTCCTCTGTGTATAAATGTATTGATCCTGATGATGCAGTGTTGAATTTCACCAACATCATTAGAAATGCTATTTCTGAGTTTGTCCCATATACCATACCACGTCGGCGGAAATACCCAATTTGGTTTTCTGCTCTCACACGCAGTTATCTTAGCAAAAAAAGAGATTTTCATAGAAGATTTAAGAAATTTGGAAGGGCGTCTGACTGTGAACAATTTGCTGTTTTTCGGCGGCTCTTCAAGAAGTCTGCTGACTCAGACCGTAATGCGTATTTGGAAGGGATTCAAGATGACGTAAAAAGCAATCCTCGTAATTTTTGGACCTGGCATAAACAATGTAAGCGTGAGAATGCTAGCAATGTCTCTGTTTGACGGTGATGTGATGCAATGCAATCCGCCTGTCGTGGCAAATATCTTTGCGTCACACTTTTCATCTGTGTTTGATGACTCGGCCAGCACAGATTCTGCCTTTTCTTTTACGCGAATGCACGGTGATCATCTGTTTTCGTTTGTTATTACTGAGAATGATGTCCACAATTCAATTCGTAAACTAAGGCCCACAACGACACCGGGACCAGACGGTATCCCCGCTATTTCCCTTAAAGTTTATCGTGGCATCCTTTCGCCTGTGCTCGTATTGATATTTAATCTTTCTCTTAAACGAAATACTTTTCCACAACCGTGGAAGTCTTCCCTGGTCATTCCTGTCCATAAATCGGGCAGCCATAACATTGTTACTAATTATAGACCAATAAGTATTTTATGCGCCTGCTCCAAAGTCTTTGAACACATTATTTATATTAATCTGTCCTCGTTCTTTAAGTGCAAAATTGCAGACAGTCAGCATGGCTTTATGCCTGGGAGATCAACAGTCACAAATCTTTCATGTATAATTCATGTCAGACTGTTCCCCAGCGGTTCTTTCTCGTGGTCAAATGGATGTAATCAATTTTGACGTCTCGAAAGCATTTGACTTAATGAACCATGATCTGCTCCTTCGTAAGCTTGGTTTATATGGTGTTTCTGACTCTCTTGTATGTTTCTTTGCCTCGTACTTACGGCATCGCTTATACTGTGTGTGTGTGTGTGTGTCCGGATCCTACACTGATACCTATGTTTCTACGTCTGGTGTACCCAAAGGGTCAAATCTCGGACCTCTACTGTTTAATATTTTTATTAATGATCTTGCATCTTGTGTTAATCATTCCACCATGCTACAGTATGCTGATGACTTCAAAATAATGAAAAGCATAACCTCGCCTTCTGATTGCTTACTGCTTCAGGAGGATGTTTACAGTGTTATTTCTTGGTGTAGTTCTAATTTCCTCAAAATCAACACGTCAAAAACTAAAGTTATCTCATTCACGCGCAAGTCTCAAGTAACCCGATTTCAGTACTTTTCTGATTTCGAAATAGCCCGAGTCGACGGCATTCGTGATCTCGGTGTTGTCTTTGATGCGAAGCTTCAATTTCATGAGCATGTGAGAGCAATTCGTTCTGCTGCTCTGCGTATGCTTGGTTTGCTCACCTACAGGTGTAAAATGTTTTCTTCTCACACGGTATTTCTTACTCTCTACAAAGCTTGCGTCCTTCCCCGACTTGAATATGCGTCAGTGGTATGGAATGCTTTATGTGCCATCGATATCAAACGTCTTGAAGCTGTACAAAAGAGGGCACTTCATATTATTCATTCGCGTTTCTCGTGGAATGTCCCCGCATTTTTATCGTATGACTATGACAAGCTTTCAAATTACCTGCACTTGCTTCCTCTTGTTAACCGCCGCCACATTCATGACATGATGTTTCTTTATAAATGTGTGCACTCAATATTTGATTCCCCTTTTCTGTTAGGCCACCTAAATTTTTGTCTCCCGCGTGCTACTCTGCGGAACCCCCCAACGTTCTATGTCAACCACTGCTGTCCTAATGACCCTCTTACACGATGCCAAATCTTGTTTAACTGGCTCCCTTCATCTCTTGATATTTTTTCAGCATCATGTACATCATTTAGGTGTCATATCTCTTCTCATTTTTCGGAGATGTCTTTTCTTTGACTTTTTCAGATAATTTCCCTTTTGGAGTTGGATTTGGACGGATTAAAAATTTCCCTTTTGTTGCAGTGCGATTGCATGTGTTTCTCACATTACAATGTGCGTGTGCTCGTTTCTCGTTTTCAATTCAAGTCATGTATTTTTTTTTCTTTTCTTCATGTACAGTCTCTTTTGTTTTTGTTTTTGTGTGTGTGACCGCGTAGATCGCGTCTTGTTGTTAGTGCATATTGTATTACTGTATTTGTATATATATTGTGTCTATTTGTAGTGCATTGTATCGTATTTGTGTGCGCCAACATTAGGGTCGTCACGACCGTTCTTGGGCACCAATAAAACATTATTATTATTATTATCTTTTCATAATTTTCTGTGCTTTAGTTGCTTGTATCCTCTTTTGTTTGCTTGACAGATTTTTGGGAATAGCAAGCCTACAGCGTGGCTAACCTTTCCCTTCTCTTTTTTCGTTTACTTCGCATTAAACATATCCCCCCCCCCCCTTTGATCGTTTCTTTCTCTTCACCCTCTTTTCAACCTAGACCATCGAGTTGCTGTGTGCAGGAAGATGGGAACATTTTGTCACGGAACATAGGCCGATGGTATAGACTGTTCAACTAAGTTGTCATTTCGCTAAACTATGGTGCATTCTGTACAGTATACCTCGCCGCACATCTTATTTGTTATGTAATTCTTTTGCTCCTTATGTAGCTATAATGGAACATGATATCGGCGATAAAACAGGAAATTGTATACCGGTGTTGTAGCGACATTCGCGTGTACAGGACATGCGTGGACTGTCAAGAGTATTCCCTTTCCCTATAGCACCGCAGTAGTATTCTCTCTGCACGCACGGTTTTACTCTTGATCAATAGAACAACGGAGTCAGATGTAGCAGCACTAGCTGCACCACCACCGCCTTTGGCCACATGACCCTTTTCTGGCCTGCCACCTCGCGCTTGCGAGATGCGAGCTAGTTAGTTCTGCTTCCACTCGAGCGACCGGCCAGAACGGTCAATAAAATAGTCTGGTCCGACTTGACGCCTCTTGTCTCCTGACCTCACTCAACTCGCGACACATATATAGAAAAGGAAAAGTGAATGCAATTCATGCGAAACGAAGGTTTCTAGAACATCACGTTAAATTAATTTGATCCACCGTTTTATCGGCCTAAGAGCACTGTTAGCGTGACATTATTCAACAACAAATACACTGATGACGAAAAATGGGGAAATTCGCCTGCTGAGTTGCGGCCAACTACCGACAACCACAATGTCGACATTACAGCTTACGCAGTTTCAAGTTGAAAAACCAAATATAGATGCACTCTATGACCTGCTAAGTGTATGCTTGGTGTGTGCCCCCCCCCCCCCCCCCGCTTCATATTACTTCTATCATACTACACTCGCTCGTTCTGAAACATTTGTCCTATATTTTGCACACTAACCCGTTCACCATATGTGCACCTGTTTGCATTTTAACCGCTTGTAGGCGTCCTGGGGTAGCCAGTCCGGCTCACATCCTCATCTTTTTCTTACTTCATCACCACCATCATCAGGTTATAGGTTATATCAAAAAGGATATAACATGAACAACAAACAACAACTTTATTTCAGGATGATGGGTGCAGAGTTTCATCGCCGGGCGCGATACTCTACCCCAGTGCTGTAGGTGAAGCGGGGAATGATGTAACCGGTCCCGTTACAATGAGTCCTGCGGTGCCCAAAAACGCAAAGAGAGCCTTGAGCGCAGAGCGTTGGTGAGCTGGATGTGGCCAGGGGCAAAGCAATTTTGGGAGGGAGAGAGTACGGGGCGGGAAGGGTGGTAGTGTCGGTAATGGAGAAGAATGTGCGCGAGATCTTCAACAGCACTGCAGTGACTGCAGTGGGGAGACTTAACTTGTCTCAAGCGGTAGCGCCACCATGCTGTGAAGGTCACGTCGAGGCGCATTCGATGAACTAATGCGCTGTCTTGACGAGAGATATGACTAGCATAGTTACAAAATAAACCTATACGCGTTGAATACGGTGAAGGATGTAATGTCATGATTGTTGAATATATAGTCCCACCTTGCGATAGGCCGACCCTGTTTGACGTTGCCTGACGTTGCCCGCCGAAGCGTGGCCGACAACGGCAACAGTTGCATGCCTTCTTTCTTGAACACGTTATATGGTTACATAATTTGAACAATAACTCATCGTCAAAAAGTTATCCTTGCGGGTGTAAACCGGAGTTGGGGACTTCAGGAATAGAAATGCACTACTGGATATTGCCTTTGCTATGATCTATCCCAGGTCGTCAAGAGCTACACTACAATTCAAGAATCTTCTGTGGTAGGCAAGCCTGAGCGATGGGCAAGACACGTAAACAAACACGAAGCCTTCGTGTTTGTTTACGTGTCTTGCCCATCGCTCAGGCTTGCCTATCATGGAATTTATCCACCAGCTAGCCTGCATTTACGCCATTCTGTCGAGAATCTTCTGCTTCAATACTTGATCTGTTCCTGGTGTCTAGCACATTTGACTGGGAATGGGACTGCCAAGTACTTGGTGGACTTTCAGATCACAAGATGTAGATGGGTAGAAATCCAGCGAACTGGTAGAATGTAGGAAGGGAGTTGCCTCAGGACAGAAGCCGCCGATATTTCGAACAGAGACTGTTCTTCTTCTGGCCACCGTCCTCATCATTGGCATGATATTTAAAGGGTTAGGTGTGACGTGTTTAAGGGGTCATGCGAATTGTGGGTCAACAGCCGGGAGGGAAGAAAGGTTCCGTACAAGATGGTTCTTTTGAGATGCACCATATAAGATTCTAGCATGATAGCATTAAAATGCAGACATTCTACCTTTTTCCTAGATCCTTGTACAACGTAAACCAGATCTGTAGTACCACAAGAAATATTAATATGGCCTAATTTTTTTTTCAATGCCATTGTACACATATGCTGCTTATAATGATGATTCGGGTTTTTCTGGCGCACGGAGAACTAAGGTCATAGTAGTACACATATACATAACAACGTTCGTACGCAAGAAGTCTCGCAAGGTTTACACTCGAAGGCCATGCATAACACGCGACGTTTAGCATCTTAAACGTCGCATAACCGAAATTAGACGGCCATGTAAAACCCTAGTCTCAGGTTTGACGAAGGTTCTGAATGAGGAAATTAAGTGAGGCTAAAAAGAAATATGATAGCCGTGTCTTTGTTGCGTATCCCTAGAAAATTTTGCGTGTGATTACTCTGAGTATGGAGCAAAACAGGGACATAATGGCGCACAGCAGAGAACAGATAATATAGAAATGTGGCGAACTCCTTTGGTCATAGATCAGTCGCTGTTGTCTCACGACTTAAAAGCCCGAATTATTATTAGCATTACATTATTTTAAATCAGTACTTGTACTTCTTAATGTACCACTGAGGAAGCTAAATGTCAAGAAGTCTTCTGCGGGTTGATTGGTAAAGGAAAACAAGTGGACATGCTAGTCCAAACGAATGGCTACTCCGGGACACGTTATTGAAGTCTTCTGGGCCAGACAATATTCCGAATTATTTTCTTAGAAATTACGCCGAGTGGGTTGCGAAATTCACATAAGGCATACATCCGATACATAAGGCATGGGCCTCGTCTTTGGTTTAGAAATTTTATTTTCTTCCCACCTGTTGTGAATTGTAAGAGCACATATTTTCCAAAGAAGTGACATCATGATCAAGTAACATCATTCCTGGAAGAGAACGAATTACTAACTCGCTTGCATCCATCGATTTCGTGTGGATTACTCCGCTGTCGATCACAGCCCTGTCTGATTTCATCCACGACTTGGCATTAGCTTTAGATAATAAACCTACAAATTGACATTTTGTGTTTGCATCTCTCCAAGGCATTTGACCGTGTACGTACCCTATACAGGGTGTTCAAAATTAAGCTTTCACGAGCGCTACGCAACCTTGGCTCCGGAACTCCGCGTGATCGAACGGGCTGCCCCTGTAACTTCATCGGTGACGTCGCATCATACTTCTCCTCCTCGTTGTACCCGGAGTGGAGAGATAAGGGTGAACGCGCGGAACCATGTTTATGTGAATTTTTTCTTCTTTTTTTTTTTCTGGAAAACAAATTACACACATCAAAACTTTTCACGGTACGAGATCCTGATCCTGCGAAGGATGATCACCACATCCTGGGTATACCACCACATTGCACTAGTTCCAGTTTTAGTCCTAGCTTGTTGAGATAGTTATATGGGAGCCAGTCCTTGTGACTGGCCTTCCGCCTCGATGCCAATACACAACAGGAGTCAGTCTTGAGTCTTTTGCTGTTTGTTGTTTGTATAAACGATATGCTATGGTAAGTAACATTAATTGTAAAGCATGTTTATTCGCTGATGACTGCATAATATGTGACGCGATATATTCCGAAAAACATATCTAATAAATCGGATATCTAAACGTGGGCCTCAATATGCCGCTCTATTCTTTTTTTCAGTGTGCTTTACTTATAGGCTAGCTCACCTGGCTCGTCTCATATTGCAGACCTTTGGAAAGCAGTGTGAAACACATCAACGTGTGGTATTACAAATTGCAAATGATGTTGAACATCGGCATATATGAGGGGCGTTCAAGTCAAACCAGGACTTTCTGTCTCCTGAGTGTACAAACGGCTCCCGCTACTTCTTTATCATCATTTTCACAAGACAGAAGACACGTGTAGACAAGGTGGCCGACAACGAGGTGAGCGCGCACATCGAACAGCGAATTGTCATGAAGTTTATCGTGAATGAAGGCGTAAAGTCGTCTGAAATTCACAGAAGACTTCAGGCTCAGTATGACCACGATACACTTAGCCGCAGCAAAGCGTTTGAGTGGTGCAAACGGTTCCGAGACGGTCGTACATCAGTGCAGGACGATCCCGGCCGGGGCGGCTCAGAGCCCAGTGTCAGAGTTCCTGAGAACATCCAACTTGTGGAGCGCCTGATCCTCCAGGACCGACGGATAACATGCCTCGAACTAGCTCGAAAGACGGACCTTTCTGTGGGAACGTTGAACACTATCATTCATGAACACCTCCAGTTTCGGAAAGCCGGGCCTCAGCACCAAAGGAGTCCTCCTCCAATGCGCGCCCGCATACCGCGCATCTCACGACACCCACCTTACAGGAACTTGGCTGGGAGTTGCTGGCACATCCCCTTTACTGTCCAGACCTCGGCCCCAGCGATTTCCATCTCTTCGGGCCACTGAAGGCGTTCCTTGGGGGCCGCCACTTCAGCTGCGACGACGAGGTCACGAATGCGGTCCGATCATGGCTGCTACGCGTCGGTAGGGATTGCTACGCTGCTGGCATCCAACCCCTCGTGAAACGCTGGGACAAGTGCATTAGTGCAGCTGGAGATTACGTTGAAAAATAAAACTAATTTCTCGCCTGTAAGTTCATTTTACTTTTGCGAAAAATGAAAAGTTCCGGTTTGACTTGAACGCCCCTCGTAGAACACTCGTGTTACCGATCGTCACGTACGCAAAGGTAACTTGGGCCCGTTTGCTACGACTCATTTGCGAGTTTCTTTCGAATTGTCACCACTGTATGAGTGTATTATGTGTACATAATATAATTAATGTACCTTCCCTACTCCTTCCAGGGTCCCTTTGGGACCAGCAGTATTAAGAAATAAATAAACCGTTATATCTTCGTGTCGCACTTTTTGTTTTCCGGATATCTTCCTTCGACACACTGCTCATGTGCAGACTGTAATCAGCATTTCTGTCGCTTCCGTTGGTTAGCTTCAATTAACATATACCTCACTCATAGCCCAACACCTACTTAAGCATTTCTATCGCAATTCCCCGTTACCGGACCTCGCAAGGTAGAAGGTAAGGTCGCTCAAATGGAGGGAAGGATGAGCGCATATCACCAATATCACCACACATTGGCAAAACCGGCTGCTTGAACACGTTTTTATCCTTATCACAGTACAGATGTCCCAGATGCGAGAGCTCATCGAGGCGCGCCGGCGAGTATCAGGACTGATATCTAGGTGTACGATTCGTTTGCCGCTACAGGTGACACTCAAGGGGCATTTTGCATGCAGCGCAAAGAAAAGACACGCTCATGGGTTATCGGCAGCTGAGTAATCACGTGATGAGTAGCACTGAAATCAGCCGCAATAGTTGATTAGATCGCATAGCGCCAAGATACGTTTGGCGCCATTTCTCGGCAGGAACATCGGCGGGTGCATATGACTACGGGCGGACGGCACGCCAGTCTTTCTAGCCCACCATACTGTCCCTGTCTAAATGAGGGCTTTCATCCAGTCATTGCACCGACAAGCCTAATCTTTCACATCCCTAGTAGCACGATTTGTTGCCGTAAAGTTACGGTAATGTTTTGCTCACACGTTGCAGAAACGTGGGTAGAAAACTTTTCCGCAACATTGTGACAGCACCAGAACCATATTTCCCCCCACAAATACAATATTAAGGCAACACTTCCGTGCTGTTTCCACAATATTGTGGCACAGTTATAGCAACGTTCTTCAACGCACACACAATATCGTGGAAACGCTTGGGAAATGTTTTCGCTACATTATGACAGTGTTACAGCCGTATTACTTTAACGCAACATAATATTTAGGCAACAATTATGCAACGGTCCTACAACACTGTAAAGCGTTACATTCATATTCGTTGAACACACCCCAGGTAGCACCGAATGATATGGCAACATTTTATCAATGTCATACTGAAACATTGCCCAAACGTTGCTAATGTCCAAGAATTTAACTTCATTTGCAACATTCATTTGCAACACTCTAATAACACTGCAACAACGTGTTCTCCAGCATCGTTGCTGGCAACAAATTTTCAAGGGGCCATTACCAACGTTCGCGCAATGTTTGAGGTAACATTTTCACAACTGTCTTGCAAAATATTGCGCGACTATAAGGTACGGTCAGGTGCTTGGATGAGTAATGTTGCTCGAAGGTGACTGAGGAACGTTAAGACACTGTCCCCTAGCAACACTGGAGAAACATTGCACTGCCACGTTGCAGGAACATTGTAAGGTGGATAGTAACGAACGAGTAGGAATGTACGGCGGATGTTAACGAATGTTGCAAAACGTTACTCCACATTGGACATCACTTGAAATATGTTGCTTCAACGTCACGGCAACAATGTGTGCTAGTAGGGTACCCAAATGAGTCAGTTGTTTTGTTTTTGTCAGGTGTGTTGCTGTTTTGGCTCTGGTGACGGAAACAAATACTAAATGCAGTACTCTCACTCACCCTTCGTTCCTAAGATTTATGGAGCAACTGAGGTACTGATATCTGGAACAAAGAAATAGGGTATCGTGAAGTCAATATACCAAGGCTTAAGCGCTATAGTGACAACCTCGTTTCGGTACCATGTGAAAATAATACGTACTTGGATCTGATAGGTTATTCACTGGAGTATTAACTGCAAAATGAGTAAAATTTGATATTACAATTTCCGTACAGCAGCAAAGATACGGTCCAGCGCAAGTGGACCGAACGCAAGCCGTTGATGCCATATGTGATTTACAGTATGTGTGTGTATGTGGATAAAAAATGTGGGTGGTGCCAATTTAGCAAACTGGCGAAGTGGGTGTTTGGCAACCTTCACCTATCTTGGAACACAAGCAGAAAGAAAGAAACTTAGACTTCGACCAGTGAGCATGCCGTATGTAGATAAGATTGGCCATAATTTCAAGAAGATAGCAAAGCAGCGCCAAGTCCCAATTGTTTTCAGCGCTCCACACAAGTTGCATACATCATGCAAGAAAGTGAACAATCCACAGAAGAGCACACATGAATGTGAACTCAGCCTTAAAAAGAAGTATGCAGAATGATTACAATACGTGGTTTATTGGATTCCACTAACCTGTGGAAAATATATATATAGCCCAAACAGGCAGATGCATGAACACTAGACTAAGGGAACGCGGTAAAGTACTCCATTGCAAGAATTGCAAACTCCTCAGTTGAGAGACGCGATCGCAAAAGCAGGCTTTATAGATCAGCTTACAAGAGAGCCACGTGAAGCACATGTAATAGAGAAAGCGGGCAACCGATCGTACGTGAGCGCAAAGAGACATTTCTCTCGGGGGGAACAGTTTCAGTGGGAAAACGCTCTCGATGAGTCCTTAAAATTGTAGTGAAAAAATGGGCTTGAGTGGTTTTTCATTAGCTAAAGGTAAAGCAGTCGTCCTGTTCGCATGTCTGTGTCTTTATAGCAGCTACAAGATCAGTGAGCGGTGATACAAATCCTGTCTTCGTCATTGAGAGGCGGGTAGTATATTGCCTGGCAGGGACTGCGGAAAAAGCTGCGCCCGCGTAGCACCTAGGTTTACGTAGTAACTAGGACGTAGGTTTCAATGTCGGTAACGAAGCAAATTTTACCAGTTGACGTGTCTCGATAGCTAAAAATGTAAATGTGAAGTAAACAAACTTTTTAGGGGTGCACGGCTTCATCTAACTTCTAGAATGACGCATTTTGGTGCACTGTTCTTGTTACTACAGAATAAACAAAAGTAGTGCTACTGCCCCTTCTTTCTTCGAATTCTCACGAATAAGAATAATTGGGAGTACGATTACACATTATGATGAAGTCAGTACTTTGACAATTTTATTCCCTTTCGGTTTCTGTCATTATTAAATATCTGCGAGTATGCAGACGGACGCCATTGACGCGAAGGAGGCCTTCAGCAGCTGCATCCACTAAAAAGGAGCACTGCTCGACTGTTCTTGTTTCTTACTGCTTCGAATGTGTCAGAAAAGGAAATACGAATTTCATTTCAATTCATTGTATTTACACTGAGTCCCAAAAAAGCACTCAGAGGGGAGTGAGGGAAATAATATCAAAACGCACACGTATAAGGTACAACAGAACACAAACCGCATCAAATCATATACAAAATAAACAGTGCATGAAATACAAAACACGTCGATGTTGCGGCAAAACGAGCAGTGACACTGATTTGCGAAACAATTCCCGGTTAGCTATGGACACAATCATACGTGAAAGGTGGTTTTACTTGACGGATGTACGTGGAACGGAAGAATAATGTAATGACGGGGAGGGTCTGTTTCTGCAGCTCAAGTCCTGCCCAGCACTCAGCTCTTCGATGCAGTCGACAGATGAATACATTGTATTTCTGTTCTGGCCACGTAGTGATCACAGCACGGGCTAAAAGAGAACTGAGGTGACCCCCAATAATGGTTTTCTTCTTGGCTCCGGCGTATTCGGCAACGGATGAAACTAGCTCCCGATAAATAGCGACGAGCGCATGGCCCCAGTTCCACGCTCAGTTAAAAAATCGTCCACAGAAAAGAGCGCATTGGAGAACGAAGGAAGGAAGAAGGTATGTCACGACGTCACCTGGTCCCCTGGCATGTGACTCATGACGTAGCAATTTCAGCGCCACAAAACGTGCAACGCGCGCTAGTTTATCAGACGACGGCGGCAGCTTCAAATACATGTTCTCGAGGTGTTCGCACTTGGCAAGATGCACCACTTTTTCTGTGGGTTTCCCACAGGGTTTGTAGTTTTTCTTGGCACCACACCACTTGAAACACCAGAATCCGCTGATGAAGCTACCTACTGTTGTATCCGTGGTCACTTGGGCCCGAAATGGCGCTGTGCAAACTTCGCTGCGACAGCCCTATATGCAGCGTGTGAGCTGAGGAGAATGAAAGAAAGAAAAATCGCGCGAGAACTTTGCATGTAACGCGCGTGCTTGCCTCGGTGGCTTCTTTCTCCGATTGCTTTTGCCAACTTGATTTCGCAGTGACAATGGATCGCACAGAGAAAGCGACACCCGATGAACAGCTTCACGGAGACAGTGTTTCGAGTTACGCTAAATGTCACCTCATTGGGATTTTAAATGACTGAACGCGCTGCATATTTTCTAACGTTATCTGATGTCTACTTATTACATTAGCTCGACAAAAGCACACTCTCCTCGTTAGGCACACATAATCAACAAACTTTTGTTGTACTTACAATATGTGCGCGTTACCCTGCCATTCACGATCGGACTGTCTTCTGCAAAAAATATATATATATATATCGTGACCTTCTGACGCCATCCACTCAAACGTAGCCTGCCTGCGTACTGCTGAGGAGGCCCAAGAAGGCCGAAACAGCTGTCCAGTACTGGCATGGCGACGTTTGACTTACAAACATATGCTATACGTGCAGCCAAAGAGCTCCTGCTAATTCCCCCCCCTTATATATATATATATATATATATATATATATATGTAATAAGTTCCATTCTGCCTGCAGTGGTACGTCTAAGCTTTAAAACGGACACTAAAGAGGCTCAATGCCTCTTTTGCGAAGACGTTTGTGGGCATATGGGTAGCCGGAGACATATTGTCCATTCATCGTTGAAGTAGATTAATTAGAATAGTTACTTGCTTCAATGCCTTATTGCACACAAATACCCAGTTTGGAATGGGCACCAAACCACCGCACTGAGCGAATAGGATTTGAAATTTAAGAAGAAATTTGAAATCAATGTGGCGAAATGTCGCAGAAGCCAATAAAATTGACACGTGTAATTGTAAACGAGGGTTGCACGATGCGAAACTCTTACTTTAGCCTGAAACAGTCGAATATGCAGAACTGTATGCATAATAGAATATATATATAAATATGTTTTAAGAATGTGTAAAGTAGGATGGAAGTAGAACGAAGAGCATGCGATGAGGTGATACACTTCAGGGCAGTCGGCCCAGGACGCATACTAACCCGTCTGTCCCCCACCCCTTCCTGCTGTCCTCTCTCCACCTGTCCAAGTGTGTGCGCCGCTCATAGCCACAGTTGTTTCGCGGCACTAACACGAAACAAGGAAAAAAAAACTTAAGGGCAGCAGAACGGTGGTATGTAGTCCCTCACTGGCTCTAGCGTCTTCTTCTTACGTGTGCGTAGTTACCAAATTCGTGCCACTACGCACATTGCACAGCACCGCATGCCATCCATGTGGTTTTGGTTTGTGACCGTGTTAACTCCCGACTAGATACACCCCTCCGTGCTTGTCTGCTCTTCCTTCTGCTGTCGATGCGCAAACATGCATGTTTTCGCATCACTTCATGGTCCGCAGCCCTTAATGTACATGTACATTAATGAGCTCTCCAGCTAAAAGATACCTCAGCACACCGCAAGACTCCTCGTAGCCATGATTCTACGGGAGCATCGGACAACAATCATTCAGAAGTCGATGCACAGTCGATGGTTATGTCAGCATACAGAGATGACAGAAACCTCAGAGACCTAGACAGAAACATCAATGTGGTTATGTTCATGTAGATGTGTTCATCTACTTTAATGCGTCATTTCAAGTGCAGGCACCGGATGTCATAGGAGCCTTATCCCTCAACCTCGAAAACAGTTCGATTCTTACTTGTCTTCGTGGACGTTTTCACGAAATATTTGGGAGCTTTTCCGCTCAGGTCAGCGACAGCGAATGTTGTATGTTATACAGGACATGAGAACAATAGTTTCCTAAGGAGGAGCGCCATCCACAAATAATGGAGCCCAATTTAAATCAGTCAAGTTGAATTCGCGATATGTGAGGTGATACAATCCTTCCCGCCATCCTATCATCCTCAGTCTAACGTAAATGAATGATATAATCAGACGCTCAGGACTCTGATCAAGATGTACTTGGAGGCAAACCACAGACAGTGGGACTTTCACTACAGTCTGTAAAGAACCACCATCAGGGACAATGACCATTAAATTAGCGCTGACAACCATTGCAAGAGCGCCAGTGGATTCAAGTCTTCCCATTGGACTGCTATCAAAGCATCCTAACGGAAGCATTCATCAACGCCTTGAAAAAACTAGACAGAAACTATCCAAAGAGTGTAAGAAGCGTGCCGGTTGTTCCAACAGGCTGATGCTATGCAGAGTTCACCATACGAGATTTAGTTCTCTATCGTAACAAGATTCCATGAGACAGGGCGCAAAGAGAGACATCTCATCTTGTAAAACCGTGGTTTGAACGTATAAGATATGTGGTAAGAACAGGAGGAAGTTATATCTTGGATGAGGAAGAAACTGGAGACCTCATGTCCAAGACTTGAGGCTCTATGTACCGGGACAAAACTTTAATACATAGCAATGTGTATGTCATTACTGTGACGGTCTACTCGTCCCACTCGTGCCGTCAAGAGGGGGAGGAGTGTAACATACAAGATTGGTGAAACCGAGGAGGAAAAAGAAGAGAAGGATAAGAAGGAACGACGATGAAGAGTGTAAGTAACGGCGTGGGGAGATATCTGAGTGTACGTCTCACTGTTTAGTAACTCTTGTTCAAGGAAAACGTTCCTCTATGTGAATATATCTATATGAAAAGTGTTGAAAGTTGGGGTAATCGGTATCAGTCCATAGAAATATAAGCTGCGTTTATATGAATGCGACAAAATCGTATCGTACTGACGTATAGCAAAAAATCCTCTCCGAGAGGGCCACGTTAATCAATCCACCCGTCGGGATAGGTTCGAGGAGGTGTGATAACTGCACACGATACGATTCTGTTGCATTCATATAACCGCGGCTACATCTACGGCGAGTCGAGGACAAACAGGAACACACCACACCAACAGCTCACTAGAGACTGAAACCAGAGCTAAGTTGGAAACTGGGAAAGACCTCCCATATTCTAATCCCTGGCTTGGAGTCCCGATAAGTACTTGCTACAGGTGTCCATTATCGTTGGCGTTGGTGGTTTCCGTTCATGCTTCAACACAAACTCGCAGAAGACTACAGACAGGTATAGTATACGCCGGTATAGTACCAACCAGAGAGGGGGGTGTCATCGCCAGAGGTGCGATACTCTACCCCATTGCTGGTGCCAACCAGAGACGTTTCTGTTACTACTGTTAAATTCCAAGGGCAGATTCGTAGCGCTTTCGGAGCAAGTTTTGCTGCTTCACCGGGAGCAAGTCTGGTCTGTTGGGATATTGGGAACAGTGCCGGAGTCTTCTAATGGGAGCTCTGGAGCGGCCATCAAGCCAAGGTCGCTCCAGGGAGCAACTCAGACTGCTCCGCCAAAATAGGCAGATTCAACCGGAACTCTCCGTGTGGTATCACTTGTCGCTCGCGCTTCCCATTTCCTGTCTCTTCTTTGCTAACATAGCCGCTTCGCAGTGCGTTGGGAGATTAGGAGTTGTTGCAAAACATGGGGTTGTAGTGGAACATGACTCCCTTCTTCTTCTATTTTCTCCGTCGCTGCCCGTAATCCACCAAGGGAATTCGCCAGGGCTAAACTCCAAGTTGGGCGCAAGTGTTCCAGTCGCAGATTCGGATTACTGGCTCTAGGCCAAAGCAAGCCGCTCCATTGCGGGGTCTGACAATTGCTCCGACTCTGCCATTGAAATTCAACAGTGCTCTAACTATGGTTTGGGTGCACAAGGTAGTAATAGATACCTCTCTGGCTGTTACTACCATGTGGGTTTGGTTCCTACAACCGTTTCCGAACAGTGTACATCTCGCTCCTATTGAGAAGGACGGAAGGGATTAAATCAAATTTGCGATTTTACTTACGCGAAAGCGCAAGCAACGACCACGAATATCGCAAACGACGCAATAGATGAATTGTGCTCCTTCTGCATTGCATTCGAGCTGGCGCCATCTTTTATTTCGTGAAGAAAAATTTGCGGCTTTAATATCCTTTTAAGATAGAACATACCTAACCGGAGAAGAACGCTGAGTGAGTAGGCTATGGTAGCCAAGACAGACGCCAGAGGTAGAATGACACTCAGACAACAGTACCATATTCGTATTTCCGATGGCCAAGGACAGACGGCGGAGCCATGCAGCGAACTAGTACTGAAATAAAATGTAAAGGAAGAAACGTAATCCAAGTGTCATACAGTCATCTAAGAAGATGCGTGAGAACGCGCAAAGTATTGTCATGCAAAGTGAGATACATGGAGGTCTCTATGAACGTTCATTCCGAAACGTGTAAACAGTCACCCGATGTACACGCAGTGTTAAATTTCCCGAAACTGAAACCAAACCTAAATGGAGCCCTTAAGAAAGATATGGGATTGAAGCCCCAAGATCAAGCCGTAGATCAAAAAGAGATCGGTAAGCTGGATATATGTACCATGAGATAGTTGCGTTCAAAAACAGTGCCTCATTGCACTCTTCCTTTTTTTGTGTATGTTTTTATGACTGAATTTTTCTGGCGCAGATGCAACGAGGCCCATAGAGCGCCAAGACTGTGGTACTGAATGTAATATGTTAAGTTAAAAACAATGAGGTTAGGTGATGCAAAAATATTACGGGACGCCACAGCGACGTATTTCTTGATCGGGGCGACACCCTAGCAGTGAACTGCAGCGGACACAGTTACTGAGAGGAACATGAAATACCCTATCATTTATCTCTAGGTGTATCTTCTCTCGTTTTCTGCACGAGTGTCGCTCCTATTAAGATATACGCCGCTCCGGTGTACCATAAACTTTTGGCGCGATCTGTACATTCCTGCCAAAATTTGAGCTAAACAATTTCCTTGGCGGATAAAAGCGCTAAAAGAGAGGAACACAGACAGACAACACAACATAGAGCACCACTTTCAACAATTTAATGTACTGTCAAACCACCTTCATTTCTGCAGCAGGAATTCCCTTTCCGTCTCCGATAGTGTGATACTCTCTGTGCTAAAACACGTGTCACCACCTTTACCAATCAGGAGGGCTTCCCAAATCTCTCTCTCTCTCTCTCTCTTTGCTTTTTGTAACGCCCCTTTACTGTTGTTTTGCTATACATTCCATCACATCCACAATTCTGGAATGCAAAGAGAGATTCCCTTGTCTACTGTTTTTGTTGTTGCGGTGATCCCTCAGACGTGTCTTTAGGCATCTGCCGCTCTGTCCAATGTAGTTTTTTCCACAGCTCAATGGCATCTCATAGATTACCCCCGACACACATTTTCCATCCGGATCTTGATGCTTAACTGCACTTTGTCGTCGTTTCATCATTTACAATCGCAGGCAACGCGATACCAATGCGATACGAACACGTCAGTTTCATTTGGAGCACAATGCGCTGTACTGACAAGTTTTTTCGTGATACAGGCCTTACGTAGTACGTACTCTTAGTGAAGTACCTGGACACTTCATTTTCGCTATACATGCTTCACACAGGCGTATCACAGGCACCACATGGTGGGATAATAGATGTCTAAACATGTCTAGGAGGAAACTTTGTGGCTAAGGCTACGTATAAATATCTAATAGACGTCTAAAAGCCTATGCGTTATTTAGACCTCCACAGAAAGCAGTTTTATAGACATCGCTCAGAAGTTCCACACTGGACATCTAATTTGTGACGTACAATAGACGTATAACTTACGAAGGAACAGTAGACATCTATTTTTTTATGTCTAACACCTGGCTAATTGGAGACCATATTGAACAAGACCTGTATATGGCCACACAGATGATGTTTTGAACTTCCATGCCTTGATCAATAGGGCCAATATGGTGCCATACGTATTGTATCATACATCCTGTATGAAGTAATGTAGGATCTACCTGAAGGAAATTCGATAGAGACCAGAGAGCTCAAGTGAAACATGTTTAATCCCATATCTGGCCACATGGTACATCCAAACCAACCCATAAGGTGTTTTTTCACATCCTGCATAAATGCCCCTGGAAACAATCTAGGCACATGTGAGACGAACCGATGGGACGAATAAGTCCACGAAATGTACTACGAAGGAATAACATCAAGTAAAATTGGTCGCAAGGATGAAACTCCAGTGGTGTGATATATCTGGTCACCAAAAGCTTTACTTTCCAAGATCTACGCTGTACAGAAATGTACAATTCAAGTGTTGAAATCAACATGATCTTATAGAAAGTACTGTGATTTGCAAAGTATGTACATGGCTGTATGGTTTGTATTGGTGCCCTCTCAGCTTAGTGCTAGTAGTTTGGAACAAAACACACGGTACTGTTTGCACTGTTTATTCCAATCCATAACAACATTGCATGCAGTGGTACACACACACTATCATTAAGCCTTCTAGCCTTCTGCAGCAGAAAATCCACATTTCTGCAAAATGGGATTTATACGTCAATCGTCAAGGTTTCGTGGGCAACAGAAAACAAAGAAACAAAAAGAAACCCTCCCAAGACTGCTTTCTGCTTTCAAAGGACACAACATGCACTCACTTCCAATGCAATTTTGCTGCATGCATACTTGCTTTGTGCCGAGGAGCAGCAACAGCAGACGAACACGGATTAGAACACAAAACAGACACCACTACTGCCTTTTGGGCCGACTATTTTGTGTGTTCTAACCTAAGTCTTTGTCTGCTACTGCCTCTCAACACCAAGCGTAAAGTACCAACTACCACCGACTTATTCCTACCTACCAGACTTGCTGACACATGCATTCATAGAACGGGCCACAGCTCCATTCTTCAGCAAGGGACTTGAAAGACTGGGTTTCCGCATGACTCCATTGCAGTGTTGGCAACACTAATCCAAAAATAGATTGTGTAAAAAGAATGTTGAAGTACAGGCTACCCTATAAATACACTTCATCATGTGTAATACCAAAGCAAACGATGCCCCAGTCGCATACCTTTCGCCTTTAACAATGTGTCTCTTGTCAGCAGTCAGCCACTGATAATGATGGGCTGTGTCGCTTGGGATAGATGATTCATTTCCACTTTGTCTAAAGTGAAGGTAGAGCCAAGAGTGAAGTAATAAAGGGGGGCCAAGAGTTTCGCAAACGCAAATTTCACCCGGCGTGCTTCGTCCAGCGACTGATTTTCGGTTCTCTTCAGCTCTTACTTGGGTAGCTTTTTTCACGAGCAGTTTGCATGTGGCATTAAAATTGCTGCCCTATTCTCTTTCGGTAAATCAGCTCTCAAAATTCTATCAATTTTAAGACCTGATTTGCCGAATTTTCGAAGTAGGTTCATAATTTGCTTGAGTAAAATCTATTTTTAGGAATTTAATTACATCGTCTCATCGAACACCCTGTACAAATGGTTTTTATTTGTTACATAATTTTTATTAAAAACTAGCAGAGCAAAATAGATGCCGTTTTCTGCAGTTGAGTTCTACGGCCTGGCTGATATCCTCTCGAAGAAAGTATGCGACCACAAGGTAACTAATTACCTAAAATTCGTTAATTCGTTAAGGGGATTTCGGACAGAAGTGGGCGATCACAATGAGAGACCGTCCTAGTTGAAAGCCATTCCACGTTTAAGAAATACTTCAATATGCATGTATGTGAAGATATCCACCCTCGAATTTTGATATGCAAATGAGCCGAAACCACAGTAACTACCACGTTCACCGTGCAGGGCACCATGCCAGGCCACATGAATGGGTCGATCGAGATGATTGAAGTAGGTGCCCAGCTGCGGGCCAGATAAACCGGTTTTCCGCCCAGATAAGCCTCTGTCGACGAAGGTGATGCGCTTCTCCGGCGCGCTTTTCGAGTTTCGGCTCATTTGCATATCGAAATTCGGGGTTGATATCAGCACGCACGTGCATGTTTCAGAATTTGTTACACTTGGAATGGCTTTCAACTAGGATGTTGATCTCCTGCCTTTACGTGAAATCCTATAATTAGAGAGCTCACTAAGGAATTTAGGTAATCAGTTATCTTGTAGTTGTATACTTCCTACAAGGGGATATCAGCCTGGCCGTACAACTCAACTGCAAAAACGACATCTATTTTGCTCTGCTGGTTTTTATAAAAATTCTGTAACGAATAAAAACAAACAACCGGTATATACATAAGAGTTGAACATAGAGCGTATTTAAACGTAACCATTGTCTCTTTGTTGATGCTGGAGGAATGTCTCTCTTGCTTAACAACATGGTTGCCAACCATCATTCTATCGGAAGGCTGCTCTATAGGCATGATTATGGCATGCGACCCAAACTGAGCATGATATTTTGCCCACATTTGTAAAAATGATAAACGCACCTATGTGTATACAGAGCCAGGTACACCAAATCAATAAATTCAAGATGCATGCTATAGGTTATGCCTGTTGGTTTGGTCCGTCTTGCGGATATCAATATACTGACTAAACTGGTCGTTATACAAACAGACAGTTGGGGAAACATCAAAATTACTTTCCCGAAACCTTTCCGCTGGTTGTACACGTGCTTCGATTGGCTTCGAGAAACACGAGTTACGTGGAAATATTGTATGTCCAAATACCAACTGGATGGCTATGCTTGATAATGGCAACACATATCTAATGGGGCTCACGTCCTGGTCGAAGCTGCTCAGCTTCCGAAAAGTGCCTGTAGAACGCCGCCGTGCCAGTCTTCGTTGTCTTGCATTGTCGTCATGTTTAGTCCAAACGAACACTCTTCACCACCTTGCATAGAAATGAAAAGTTCAGCATCAACCACAACAGACAAGAAAACACAGAACAAAGCTATTTTTAACAACAAAGCAATAAATATATACCAAATGCATACAAAACATAGTTATAGTATACTGCGAATGGTGGCTCCAAAGGCTTTTCTTTTCAACTGCGTCCGGGAGTGGGGAGAAGTCTATATATTTTGCCAGGGAAAGTTAGCCAGAAACGGCTTGCTATTCCTTGTTTCCGAGGTACATATAACCTTACCATTCTGCTTGTGTGCGGTTTTCATCGTGTCATGTGGTTTCAGTTGTATGCACTTGTGATGTTCTGACTCGTTATGTAAGGGCCATGAGACAGGCAGCACCAAAGGCGATTCGATCTTAGTCCGATTATTAAAGCTCACATTTGACCCATTGCTGTCGCATCTTTTTTATGACTTACGACACTCCCTTGATACTGACTGGGGAGGCACCGCACCACGGTGTGAAATCAGGCCCTGCAGATGCTAAGGGTTAACCAGCGGCATGGCCGATTTGGTCAAGGCATTCCGCTTGTTGGTGGTAGCCAAGCTCGTGCTGAAGACTGGGAGGTCGTGGGTTCGAATCCTACCACCAGCTGCGTTGCCTCAGGTTTTCCCTTGGTTTTCCAAATACTTTCCCATACAGTTTCCCCCGAAGTCGGCCCAGGACGGATACTAACACCCGTCCCCCAGTACTTCCTGCTGTCCTCTCTCCACCTGTCCACATCTGTATGCCGCTCATAACCATAGTTGCTTCGCGGTACATCTCCGGTCATCCTTAATAATAACACTGGAAAAAATGTGGTTGCGTTCCCGAGCGGGATGAGAGCAACCCTGGGGCCATGAGGAAATCTTAATTGAAGAAAATTATTCTGTTAGTTTAACGCAAGGATTTCGTTCACTTAACATTCCCCCAGTGCCCCAAGGGTGGCTGTTATTGCGCTGGGAAATGAGACACAATTATTTCAAGTGTTACTATTGAGGTTAGCCGCTGCTGTACTAACACGTAATTGAAAAAGAGATGGCCCTTCCTGGGAATGTCCATGGGTGGCATGGTAAATATATGTCAACCAGTAACAGGGCAATAGCACCGATATCAAGTTCACTTGCCGATAACATTCACCGGAAAGAAGAAATATGGGTGTTGGAGTATCAGTTCGTGATCATATGGGTGTCCCAGAAAACGTGTCATTGAATTATAATAAAAAAGCTACACCACCTAGATTCATGCGGTCAATGGCTTTTGTTCTTACTGGGTTTTTGCCACCTCCTCGTGTGAATGTCGTGTAACGTAAGTTTAATTATGTAAATTTTTGCGAGCTTAAGTCGGAAATTTGCCTCGTAAAGGTCACTTTTTTACCCCACCAATGTGAAGAGCGCGTCTAATTTAGTCAAATTAATGCTAATTGACAGGGATATTCAGGAGCTATCCCATCGGAAAAAATGGCCGAACATAGCCGAACATAGGAGAACATGCTCTACGGAGGTCGCACAGAATAGCGCACATGAATTTTTCAGCGCAATCTTTGTCCGACGAAAGGAGGTTGGAAACCCAGCCCTCCCCGAAGTCGCAGAAAGAGAAACAGGCATGGCTTATCACGTCCGACTTTCGCTGGGATAATGCTTTCCCTCTCCCAATTTTAGGAACTGTTACTTTTTCTACTATCACTCTGTGGGCTGGCTTCGGAACCTCCTTTCGTCGCACTGAGAGCGATTGCGCTCAAAAAGTCGTAGCGCGTTAGGGTCCGGTGCTCCGAAAAGCATGATGTTGAGCTATTTTTCCGATGGGATAGCTCGTGAATATCACTGAGAATTATCATGAATTTGAGTGAATTCGGCAAGCTCTTCATATTGGTGGGGTAAAAAAGTGACCTTTACTTGCAAAATTCCGAGTTCAGTTCGCAAATATTTACATAATTAAACTTGGAGTACATGACATTCACATTAGGAGGTGGCAAAAACCTAACAAGAACAAATGCTGTTGACCGTATGATTCTAGGTGGCCCAGTTTTTTTATTATAATTCAATGATACGTTTTCTGGGACACCCTGTATGATTCATATTGCAGAATGAATACAGATGCAAGCACAACGGAGTCACACCGTGCAGCTTCTCTTATCGGGGTATCAGTTACTCACCTAATGATGCAGATATTTCAATGCTGAATGCTGAATACTGAATGTGGATGAATCAGGCAAAGTACTCCATGAACTGCCGTGTCACTCCAGGGCGTATATTATTCATGTATCCAGCTACAGGGTGTCCCAGAAAACGTGTCATTGAATAATAGTAGCAAAAACTACACCACCAAGGATCATGCGGTCAACGGCATTTGTTCATACTTGGTTTTTGCCACCTCCTCATGAGAATATCGTGTAACGTATGTTTAATTACGCAATTTTTTGCGAACTGAAGTCGGAAACTTGCCAAGTAAAGGCGACTTTTTTACCCCACCAATGTGAAGATCGTGCCTAATTTACTCAAATTAACGATAATTGACAGGGATAATCAAGAGCTATCCCATTGGAAAAAATACCCAACATCATGCTCTACGGAGGTCCCAGAGGATGGCGCATGGCGATTTTTTTCAGCGCACACACTAATTTTTTTACACCTACGTTAGTGTAAGAGGGGTGTATTTTGCAATATACACCGAGATCACACCAACATTACACCACTTCGGTTTTAGTGTGCAATAGCTGTCAGTCCGCCGAAAGGAGGTTGGAAACCCAACCCACACCGTCGTCACAGAAAGAGATAACACAGGCATCGCTTATCGCGTCCGGCTTTGACTGGGATCATGCTTTCCCTCTACGAATTTCAAGAGCTGTCACGTTTTCTACTATCGCTCTGGGGGCTGGGGTTCGAACCTCCTTTCGTCGGACTGAGAGCAATTGCGCTCAAAAAGTCGTAGCGCGTTAGGGTCCGGTGCTCCGAAAAGCATGATGTTCGGGTATTATGTTCGGCTTTTCCGATGCGATAGCTTGTGCATATTACCGTCAGTTGTCATGAATTTGAGTGAATTCGGCACACTCTTAATATTTGTGGGGTAAAAAAACTGACCTTTACTTGATATATTTCCGAGTTCAGTTCGCAAATATTTACATAATTAAACTTACGATACATGACATTCATATCATGAGGTGGCAGCAGCCTATGTGGCGTAGTTTTTATCAGTATAATTCAATGACACGTTTTCTGGGACACCCTGTATATAGCGGCCCAAAGGGTCCCAAAATGGCAAGTTGCTGAGGAACGATGGCCGTTTCAGCCCATTCATCTCGTAGCCTCAGTGGGAGCTCCATTTCCATGCAAACACCCCCGAAGTTTGTACTGATATCTCAGTATAAATATAGAATCGTCCTTCTGCAATGCAAATGAATGTGAACGACAACAAAATGAGAAAGAGAAATAGATTCGAGGCAATCTTTCCTATACCGTCTTCAAGGTGTCTCCATGTGAGGCAGCAAGGGCAGCCGAACAGCCACTGTGAGGAACAGGTTTCCCCCACAAACAGAGATGGGATGTTCATTGCAGCCCACAACGACTGTCGTCACATTGCCGCGCGAGTTCGCCGACACTCATAATTGCCTAACTTCCACACGAATATCACCATGTCGGTACCTCTTCGGGTGCTATTTTGGTTCGCATTTGTTCTGTGCTCGGAACACCAGGAAATGGCAAAGAGGGCGCCAAAGGTAGTAGTCCACGGAAGTTCATATTGACGATAAGTCCTCTGGTGCTTGTAGAACTTTCCCATGGTCGTCCTAGAATTTTCCGGTCGTCGCGATAATGTTCTGTTCTTCGTTCAATCAAGCAGACACGTCTGACTCTCGTGGTCCACAAAACATTCCCAACTTTGTTTTCGGGATCACTCTGGCTTACACTTCGCAAAATAAACTTCAAGAATAAACTCCCCGAAATAAATCACGAAAAAATCCACGGTGTAAAGATAAAGGCGTAAAAATCAACTTTTGCGATACAAACGCTTCAGATTCAAACTTTCAAAATAAATCGTCTCTGATTGGTCGACAGGCACGACAGCCTCAGAGCAGCGAAGGCTTTTGGCTCCCGCGTCTCAAAATAGTTCCCCGCAGGGTGAGGCGTGAGGCTTTTTGCGGTGGGCTGGGAACGAAAGTACCGAGTCTGGACCAATCGTTTACTGTATTCTCCGCCGGCTATCAGGATTCTGTTGACACTGCAGTTAATGATTTGTTCTGCTGCTCGCCTGCCATATTTGAGTATGTCGAACTCTGAATTCGTGTCGTGTCACCAAATGAGTTCCCGCTGTTGGTTCCAGCTATGGTGGACACCTGCTATATTATGAACATTGTCGCGAACATCGCCATTCTGCTGCAGCTGCCTTGGTTGTGAAGCCGTAGAGTTGAAAAGTGACAATCGATGAAAAAGCCTGATTCCGATACTGTGTGGATGTGTTGTGTTTGTCCGTCTGTATGTGTTTGTGTGTGTTCGAGCCTCAGAACCGTAGAATCGTGAAATCGTAACCTGCCTGCGGTTTTCCTTAAAGGTCAGATATGCCGATTTTGAAGTGCCGCTGAACTGAGCGATACTCGCGCTGTGTGTTCATTACCGAACACTGAATATGTGTGCGAAATATCTTGCTCCAACTGTTCGTAGTTTTTTAGAAAACAGCTTTTTTAATTCCCACGCCCGGCCGTCAGACCGTCGGCAAACCCTGCGCACGGGCGCACCGACGTCACTGCTCTCGGTTTATCTGTCTTTGGCTTGGCATGGACTCTTGGCTTGGCCGCTTGGCTTCTTTCGTTTCGTCCTCTGCACTGATCTCTATGTATAAAGGCTGGATCGCGCATGGGAGAGGGGCTCGTGGGGGAGAGGCGTGCCTTCGGGCCGCCATGTTGGGAGGCCCTAAAGCGCAGTGTGCGCCCATAGAAAACAATGGGAGGCAACGGAGGTTGTGAGTATTTATTGCGCTGCAGGCGTTGATCGTTGCTTGTCATCACACAATTTTGTAAGGTGCCAGTATACTGATGTATCCTAACAGTGTTTCACAGGTGTCCTGCCGTTCGATTCTTAATTACGTTATGTTCTGCATTCCGAAACTAGACCGTCACAGCAGTGCAGCGCTGGGTATTGTACTACAGTATACGTTTCCCATCCAATATTTCAACAAGAAACGATGTGAAGTTAACAACAACCATGTATATAATATCCCGTACTGCGTTCTGGACAAAAATTGTTCCATAACGGTCCGGGAAAAGATATACTCGCATGGCAGAAAGAGATCGTTCTGTAGAATCACAGCCGTTGTTTTAGCCGTGTATGCGTTTAGTATGATTTATATCAAGCATCGCCTTGGAAAGAGTCTTTTAGTAAACGACAGCGGTGCTCTGCCTTGCAAATATGGACACACCGAAGCAGCCCAAATAATTACTTCACGCAATTAGATCACACTCGTTACGACAGTTAATCAGGTAGTGATGTAAGCTTAATCAATTAAGTTACTTAGAAAGGGGTAACACCTCCTTGAGACACAGGCCTTATCTCTTTTTGAAGTACAGCCCTTCTATGTTTGTTTGCTTCTTCCTTTATTTGTTCTGATTATTTGCAGGCGTGGTTGTGCCAAACTGAATGTCCTTCTCCAGCACTCACATGCTTTTGTTGAATACAACTGCAGCGTGAGAAAAGCTGCTTGGGGACGGGGTCCTGCTATCCAGTGCTGACTTTGTCATGCTTGTTATGTGGAGCATGTTCCAAAAAATGCAGCTCCACATATGGTCTTCAAACTGCAACAGGACTATTTGGAGCTTGAAACAGTTGTGATTTTGTCATTTTGGCCCTCGTGTACCCAGTCTGTGAAACGCAAACAAAAAAAGTCTAACACGATATGCTTTTGTAATGAAGATCACTGATGATGAGTAAAGAGAATATACGAGTTCAAGTTTATTCAATATTTTATATCATTCGTTATATTATTCAACATTTTATGTCAAGTTTATTCAAGTTCAAGATTTATTTCTTGCACTTATGCGTTTCAGGATACAATGAACGTGCAGGGAGGTCTTAAAAGACTACATTTATTGTTTTGTGACCTTGCTACAATGGCAATATATATTTTAGGAATGACAGTGGTCGGGTACGCTCTCTCAATTTTAGGTTGGAATGAGCAATGAATAGCAACTTCCCTCCCGATATTTTCTCATATATGCTAAATTTTAAATTTAATGTGATTGAATATGTAATAATATAATAATAATATATAAGAATATAATATGTGATAAATGAATGTGATCAACAGTAGATGTAAACATGAGTAGCCAGAGAAGTGCATTCTCAATAAATAATTTTCTTATAGCGTATATGTGCATGCCTATTAACTGAAACAATTATCACAGTTCCCTGACAAGTTTTAATTTTAAAGGTGGCTGTAAAAATACTCTAATTATCGCCCCATCTCAGTACTTAATGCTTTAAATATAATACTAGAAAAAATATTATCCTCCAGGCTCTCTAGCTTTCTTGAAAAAAATAAAGTAATTAGTCCCACCCAGCATGGTTTTCGTAGATCACGCTCGACTGCAACCGCTGTTCTGTCTATTACGGAAGCTATAAACAACTGCCTTAACAAGGGAGACATTTGTGTAGCCATCTTCCTAGATATAAAAAAGGCATTTGACACAGTACGTCATGATGTCTTGTTAGGTAAGATGTCCAAGTATGGAATTAGAGGCCACTCACTTGAACTTTTTACTAGCTACCTCAGTAACAGAACCCAAATTGTATCTGTCCACGAGTGCTGCTCGCCTCCTCTTCCCGTGCATATGGGAGTCCCACAGGGTTCCGCTCTGGGCCCAATATTTTTTCTTCTTTATGTAAATGATTTTAGTGAGGCCATCCACTCTAATAGTATCATGTACGCTGACGACACCGTGTTACTTTTTACTGGCCCTACAATTGGTGTCATTCATGATAAGATTGCTAGTCTAATTCCCCAGCTCTTGGAATGGCTTAAAGTGAATTCTCTGTCACTAAATCTTTTGAAAACAAAATATATGGTATTTAGGCCATATCGTAAGACTGTTTCATTAACCGATTTTAATATAGTTATTGCCGGAACAACAGTTGAATGTGTCGACACCATTAAATACCTTGGGGTAATTTTGGACTCCCACTTGCACTGGAAGCTACATATAGAAAATGTTTGCACTAAATTATCAAGAGCAAATGGAGCACTGTTCAGAGCACGTCGACTGTTCCCAACTGCTGTCCTGAAAAGTCTGTATTTTGTGCTCATCCAATGTCATTTGCTGTACTGCGTAGAATCATGGGGGCACACGCATCAATCTTATCTTAAACCGGTTGAGGTCTTGCAGAATAGAGCAGTTCGCATTATATCCAATACATATAACAGACAATCTTATTCATGCATATATAAGACGTTACACATTTTACCTTTCAATTTACTACGCTTTGAGGAAACTGTGTTAATGGTTAATTTTTGCATACTAAATAAGGGAATAATTGATGGTATCAAGTTAGTTTCAGTTAATCGCACAAGCCGTACTGTATTGGAACATCACTTTATTGTACAGTGTTTCTCAAACATATATGGTAAGCGCCTTCTCCAACACCAAGGGGTCATAAAGTGGAACTCCTTGCCCCTTGATGTCGTTGTAGCCAAACACTTCAAATTAGCCGTCCGGAGGTTTCTGTTCGAGTCTTGTTGAATATCGGTATAGTGATGTCAGTAAGAAGGATTGATGATATATATTTATATTTTTGTTATTGTGTAATCTTAGCGCTTGCATAAATGTGTGTTTCCTCAGCCAATCTCTTTCTTAATGTAACTGCCGCGTTTGAATAACTAAACGTTGTAAACTATTATCGAATCGCACTAGCTTGTAGCTATGATCCGACTGATATATAGTGCCTTACCATGTATATTACGATGTTGTCAGTTTAATAAAAAAAAAATTCTGAGAGTGTACTGTAGAGGCTGCTTAGATCTACAACAGTTCATACAAGGTATTATATACTGTGAATGCCTTTAAAAATCCCATGTGACACATATGCCTTTACTTTCTGGAGGTGCTGTGGCAGTCAAGGTTTGTGGGCATTACGCAGGTTCTGCACCCATTTCTTGAGTATGTCGAGGCAGCTGTGAAGTAACCTGCATTGATGAGTATTATTCCAATTTTTATGGTGCATCGACAACAAAGGAAATAATACATCAGAAGATTGGTTTGGGTGCAACGAGTTAAAAATGAATATGTTGTTTAATAAATGCATTGGACAAATGTTAAAACATCAGTTTGAAACATAGTTTACAATCCCTGTATCTTCTAAAAATTAAAAAGATTACAAACTCTTCTAAAAAGAATTATAATATCTAATTACTATATCGCTGGGTGAAGGAGACTAAAGTCTGAGGTGTGTTTCTGATGTGAACATGTAAGAAAACATGCAAAAGTGAGAGAGGCTAACCACAGTGCGTGCACTGAGGTTGTTCCTTCCTGTAAAGTAGAAACCAGTGGATGAGGAACGTGATACTTACCTGTACACCCAGCCGTATCACACTGCACAGATTATTCACTGGGTAGCCCTCATGACGAAACCTGTATTGAGAGACCACTTTTGCCTTAAAAACTGCTACAAATAGCACGACACGCTGCAAATTATTGCTATCGTAACAAGCTGACGATACAGCTCAGACATAAGGCGTTATTCAAGTCGCGCCACACCACCGTTACGTAGGATTCTTTGTCACAAATCAAACCAAGGCACAAAACAATACCAATACATGAAAAAAGGTGACAATCGTGGTCTCATTATGACGTAATACCGAACTTGTGCGCGAAGGTAATTCAAAGAAATGAATGTGGCACTTGCTTCCGCAGAGAACACCGTGTATCATGCTAGCAATGCATGCAAAAGAGCGCTCGAGTGCTTGCACATATATTGATGACAACACTACCCGTGTAGTGTAACGTGTTCTCCCAAGCATATTATGCACTCAAACTGTATTTGCCGCCGGGTAAAATGCAAGTGTGCTCGATTGAACGTCGGAAGAGCGATCAAGCAACCTGCATCCAGTGCTCGTTTTGGGCAAAAAAACACTTCATAATGGTCAACTAAACATACACAATGGACGCCTATTTATTCCTTGATGAAGAGTGACTCACCTGTATAAATTTAGGCCTTGTATCCTTGCCAGTACGGTTGGTACGACCGTAATCGCAAGAAGTTGCCATGATCGCTGCGGCGACTGTTGTGGGTACAGTAAGATGGCGGCCGGTTTCTTCACGCTCGCGCTCCCAATCCGCGATCCAGCCTTTTACAATCGAGATCAGTGGTCCTCTGTGCATCGTACATAAGCGAACAGCTGTTATATTGTTGTTGGTAAGCCGGAAACAAAGCATGTGAATATTTTTTTTTTTTTTTTTTGGAACGGCGGCGTTTGGAAAGTGCACTTGCTTGTTCTGACCTTGCCTTTTATGGGCTGGAGCTATATGATACGTGATATGCCATGGCGAAGTTGTCGAAGATGCGACGGTGCTACGCTGTTAGAACAATTCATCGCAGCATTCAAGTGTTACCTATTATAAGCTTCCAAAAGACCAAGCAGTGCGAAGCTCTTGGCTAACAGTGGTGCCTGCTAATTTACACTGCAAGGATTTCGTCCACGACTGTTATCATAGGTTACGCGCGACTCCAGAGGCAATTTTGAATCTCGGCACGAAATCGTCGGATGAAAATCTGAGGTGCCCGACGCACAACATTTTGAACGTGCCACGGAGGATCAAGGCAAAAAACGAGAGCGAAAAAGGTAAGTCGAGGTTCAGATATAAAAAATACAAAGCTTAAAGGTCAGATATGCCGATTTTGAAGTGCCGCAGAACTGAGCGATACTCGCGCTGTGTGTTCATTACCGGACACTGAATATGTGTGCGAAATATCTTGCTCCAACTGTTAGTAGTTTTTTAGAAAACAGTTTTTTTAGTTCCCACGCCCGGCCGTCAGACCGTCGGCAAACCCTGCGCACGGGCGCACCGACGTCACTGCTCTCGGTTTATCTGTCTTTGGCTTGGCATGGACTCTTGGCTTGGCTGCTTGGCTTCTTTCGTTTCCTCCTCTGCCTCCTCTGTGCATCGTACATAAGCGAACAGCTGTTATGTTGTTGCTAAGCCGGAAACAAAGCATGTGAATGTTTTTTGTTTTTTTTTGGCACAGCGTCGTTTGGAAAGTGCACTTCCTTGTTCTGACCTTGCCTTTTATGGGCTGGAGCGATATGATTCGTAAATATGCCACGGCGAAGTTGTCGAAGATGCGAGAGTGCTACGCTGTTAGAACAATTCATCGGTGCATTCAAGTGTTACCTATTATAAGCTGCCAAAAGACCAAGCAGTGCGAAGCTCTTGGCTGACAGTGGTGCCTGCTAATTTCCACTGCAAGGATTTCGTCCACGAATGTTATCATACGTTACGCGCGACTCCACAGGCAATTTGGAATCTCGGCACGAAATCGTCTGATGAAAATCCGAGGTGCCCGACGCATAACATTTTGAACGTGCCACGGAGGATCAAGGCAAAAAACGAGAGCAAAAAATGGTAAGTCGAGGTTCAGATATAAAAAATAGCAAGCTTAATGAATCGATTGTGCAGCTGTCCTACTGCGCTTACTCTGATATAACCACGATTAACAACACAATTGTACTATTGATAATCTAACTTCTGAATTATCACAGGTGCACGCTGAAGGCGGAAATGAAGCATGATCTGGCTTGCATCTGGTCATGAAGAAATTGCTGACACGTTAGTTGCAGTCCACCTCCACCAACAGGTATGACAATATGATGTTATAATTTGAGTATTCATCTATGTTCAACTTTTCATGTGCATTCGCATGCAGACATTTTGACACCACTTTTAAATATGCCCTCAAAGTTACAACCTGTGCTTCGAGGGTGGAAAACAAAGATCGCCATTCCGATTAGCTGCTATCTCCCAGTTCAAGCACTTTTGTGTCTGGACACTGGTTCCTGTGGATGGGGTGTTACAAGCTTTACTGTCTGATATAGAAGGTACGTTACATTAGTTCAGTTAATTTGTCTTTTGCACATATTTGTTACTGTTAGCTGGATTACTGTTGGACATACAATCCTTTGACACACCGAAGCTGATGTCGCCTCTGATAACATTTTAGAATTTTCAGTGTCATCAACGTCCATTGAGGAAGATGCCTTTACTATCTGTGAATCTTCATCTGAAGAATAGCCCAGAATTCATGTTAACATTGTCTACTCTTATTAATTCACTGTCTGTTTTCTGAGAGCTAAGAAAAATGGAAACTATTTATTTGTCACAACTTCACACTGGATACTGGTGTGGTACTGGCTTGACATGTAAGCTAAAATACCTGGATTCTACAATAATTGTGTTCAACTTGGTGCATTATCGTGGGCAATGCCACATTCACTACGTTTTTAATGGGTCCGGTGCACAAATACTGTGTGCATACTGCATACATACATACTGTTCGATAGGCAAAAATACCTGAGCAGTGCTGTGTAGTCTTTTTACCCAAAGTCCATACTCTTACTGCAAAGTCACAGTACGTAGAAGAGCAATGTGCAGGTATGCTGCGATAGAGATTCACAACAGAAAGAAGACTGTTGAGAGCATCTAAATTTTAATGAGACAAGACTTTCGTGCACGAGGCTGCTCTTGTTAATGTCTAACATGAAGTTACAAAATCCCAGAATATATAAAAGATGTTGTAATGTAGAGAGCGAGGGGTGGTACAGACATAAAGATAATTATATAATCATATATAATAAAATAAAAAGGGGGTACAACTGCCCCCTCAACTCAACTCGACAACTCAATAACCCTACTTATTCTCTACATTACAACATGTCATATATTCTGGAATTTTGTAACTTGATGTTAGACATCAAGAAGTGCAGCCTTCTGTGCAAAAGTATTCTTTCTGTTGTGCACAATCATTATGCAGTAAATGCGACTATCCATTTCTTGTCATTAAATGCTTTCCCTTTCTTTCTTTCTTTTTTTCTGCAGTGATGATCATCCATAAGGAGACATGCCAGAAAGGGAGTCTCTTTGGGATGACAAACCCTCATCAACCTCATGAGGATACAATGGTTGACGAATGGTTCTCAAGCACATCGAAACTTCAAACAAATAATTCATGAAAAAGCCAGTCAGTGCTAGCACCAGGAATTGAACGTGGGCATCCTGCTACCAGTCAGAGATGTTCAGTGGTGTAGCCACGGCGGGGCTAGGGGGGGCTCGAGCCCCCCCTTCCTGCCACGGATCGACCCACACAAATCGTGCAAATCTGAGAACATAATATATGGGGGGGGGGGACCAGTGTCACTATCGCGAAAGTTCTTGCAGTTCATGGCGTCTACCTAAGAAGAATTCTTGAATGGTTTTCAAAGTATGAGCTTTTCAAAATACTTCCAATCTCGTGACACCACTTCATTGGTCATGACAGCCTATACATGTAATCGTACTGTGAACGTCTAAATCAACTATTTCGTTCCCTTTTTTAATCCTCAGTTTGAAGTGTGCACAAGTATGTGTGTGTTGTCGACACAGGATCAGCGGGGGGGGGGGGAGTTTTCGTATCGAGCCCCCCCCCCCCCCCCTACCTTTGAGGTCGGGCTACGCCACTGGAGATGTTACATTTCAGGCGCTCATTGACTTTTGGTGAATTGTTGACTTTGTCCCAAGGTGGAGCTCGCTACAGCTCATTTGCTATCTGTTAATGTTGTGGCGTGTGTTGCGTTTTTCTCTTTGTGTGTTCCAGACTCAGAACGGTTAATTTGGATCAGGTCAGGTACGTTTCATTTAGACATGGCAAACATAAAGTGGTGTTTCTCAACACAACTTAGCAGTGGTCTTCATGCAATACTGCTACGGCCATTAAGCGTGAATAGAAACCTAGCCAGAGCAGCTGATACACAGAGAGAACATAGCCCGTGTGTGTTTGTCTTTTCCACCGCAGCCCTTGGGTTTCCTCCCTGATGGCTACACATGTCAGGGATAGGTTTCAGAACCGGTAGTTCCCGCCAAGTGTGAATTGCTTTTCAGGGGATCATCACGCTGGCAGATGAAACATATGGTTGAAATTATTTGCAGGACAGGAATTGCGCAGCTTCACACAAATACTACTACTACGACGTAAGAGTGGTTTAAAATTATATTTTTTGTGTTCCTGACATTATCGAACAAGATGTAGTATCCACTATGATCCTTTATGTGGGGGGTATGTACAGTGCAATCAACAGATGCTATTTACAAATCTGTGTTTTCTACTGTGTTGAAATGGGGTAGTTTGTATCTGAGAGCCATAGTGAAACACAGGCCCTCAAGAAACATGGCAACACAGCAGGGGCTCTGGATACTGCCTAAATTTCCAGAACACACAGCTCAAGGCAGCGGTTAAATAACAAGTGGTTAGAGAAATCCAAGATAGTTGCATCCGTAAGCAGTCCGCTGTTGGATTTGCTTCTGTCAGAGATACGTTATCTCAAAGGGAACGCACGGACACACTCAGAATGATACTAGGGCTGCGTGTGAAATAGAATGAGGAAAGGGGAAGATATATAACCCTTTTTCTTGTCTGTTATTCTATTGGTTAAATTGTCATTTTCTTAGCAGCATATGTGTATATTCCAGAGTCTGCTAATAAATATATCAGTTTAGAGCTAGCAGTCGCATTGTAGATGTCTCATCCTGCCCTTGGTTGCTTGTGATTCACTATGGCCATGCTTGCTAATGCAAAAACAGAAAAGAAAAAAAGACAATAGAAAAACGCGAAAAGAGCGACCTAAAAAGCTGACTGTTCTAGAGCTGACATGGAGGCAATGCAATGAGGTAACATGTTCCATTAATGAACTGTGCATAGTAGTACATATCACAACGGCAACCGATTATTCAGATTTTTCTTGAAGTACTTTGTTTTTTTTTTAGCTTTGTTTGCACAGTCTATTATTGGAGCTTTATGTGATTCCCCTCTTCAGATACTTTAAGATTGCTGATGCTGTGCAGTTTGTTAATTTCGAAACTGTACTGTGCTGAGGTACAAAAAGAGAATTGTCATATCTGCATTTGAGCACATAGGAATAATTTGTAAGTACTTTCCATGTTGACATTAATATTTGCACCAGGTCACAACATTGTTGATTGATGGAAAATGTAAATAAATATATTTATTTGCTTGCCAAACAATGCACAAATGTCTTCTTTTCTAGTGAGATATTCCCTGTTCACCAGACATAAATGTGGAAAAGTTAAAGGGGCACAATGATGATAGAGTCTACCCAAGCAGCACAAAGGACCGGGGCGAAGCCGGTCCAGCATCGGGAAAGAATCCTACAAAGTCGGGGGCATGCCACCAGCCGATACCGGTCCTTCCTCCAGTTTGCAACACCGGGATGATTAAGGACCGACATCGGCAGCAAGTATTCGGTCCCAGCAGGTCCCCGACGGATCCCCGATAATGCTGCCAGAGGCTCCCCCCATGCATATTTTAGCATTAATATGCTTATTTTGAATAATTACAATAATTTCGAGTGTAAACAGTGTGTGTAGAGCCCAACATTTTATTTTCGGAGAGGAAATAGACTGACACAACACTTGTAGCACCTCAATAGACTAAACGACGAGTGGTGCACACTAAGCAGTCTGCCTGCATCACCCAATGCATGCCAATTGTGTCTGAAATGAAAAACAAAGAAAGAGGGGTATACAGAAATATGCAGCATGTCCGGATAACTACTGTCATTGGCAATGTAGCCTGAAAAGAAAAGGGTGGAAATGGTCTACCGTAATATCCAGCCTGCCTGCGTAACCACTGGCCCTTCAATGGTGTCTCAAAGGGGGGGGGGGGGGGGGGGACGTACACAGTAAGAGGTGGTCTCTGAAAGGAAACAAAAAAAGGTATCCAGTAGTAGGCAGTCTGCCTAACCACTTGCACTTCGGTAATGGCCCTGGAAGAAATGAACGGCTTGTAGCATTAATATTAGACGTAACGGTAAAATTGCTGCATGGGGGGAAATGGTATACAGTAATATGCAGCCTGCCTGCGTAACCACTCGCACGTCAACGGTTTCTAAGAAAACGCTGTCTAAAAGAAAGAAAAAGTATACAGCAAGAGGCGGTCTGCAAGCACAAGTGGTGGTGTCTGAAAGAAAACGAAGTTATGCAGTAATAGGCAGTCTGCCTATCTGCTCACGCTTCAGTACTGCCCAGACACAAAAATGAATGGCATGTAACGTTAGACGTAACGGAACAATTGCTGCACGTCAGCACAAAATAGTCTGTGCACGGTATGTGGAATGAGCTTTATCAAAAATGGTAAAATGCACAGCGTAGGGATTACGAAACTCAAGAGTTACCAAGAGAAAATTTAAATTATGAAAAAATGACAAAGCCAACGACTGGGAGAAATGCAAGTCCAGGAAAGAGAAAATAGTTCACATCCAGCGCCTTTGGTGCAAATGACTAGCAATTACTACAACGAAAACTGTAAAAAATGACAGCTGACCGGGACTAGAGCTGACAGTCAATGGTGTGCGCATATTCAGCGTTCCTTCACAAAAACGTCACTAAGCAAAAAAAAAAAAAAAAACATGGTCAAGGAGAAGCATCCCTATTGTCCCTACTGTCTTGATGCTAACATCAGAGCTGCTCTGATGCTAATGTTAACACCAGCTGATGTTAGCATCAAGACAGTGTCCCAAATCACATCAGATCTGATGTTAACATCACAGCTGCTCTGATGATGATGTTAACATCAGAGCTGCCTTGATGCTGATGTTGACATGAGAGCTGCATTGATGCTGGTTATGGCAATCTTGAAAATGCTGCAGTCTTGGTTTACTGAAATGTTCTGCAAAGAAAGCCCCTCATGCCTGCGGTATATGAGTACCGACAAGAACCCTCACGAAACAGGAGATAGCAGCAACAAATCACTTCACCTGAACAATTCACCACTCCGGAGTACGTACCTTTTAACGCATATCCATTTATCATCAACATACCTGAGCGTTGAACTCACGGGGGCACAAAAACTGGTAATGATCGAACGGTGAACAACAGCGCCAAAGAGCACACCTAGGTCCTCATTTCCGGTCCAACTTGTCCTTCCGAAAAAGCACTTCTAAGCGTTGTCATGGCGAGCAAGAGTCCCCACCGCATTTGAACACGGTGCTTGAGTTTCTCTTGCTGGAGGCCGCTGCGTCATACACGCTGAACCTGCAAGAAATATCGTTCCAGAAAACACGATTTCAGGACAGACACCTATATGTAGAGCAGTGTAGAGACATATGACATACCGTCTGCACAAAGTACAGTCGACTTCACTTGGCGTTCTATCTCCCTGTCGTTGTGCAGATCCCTGCAAATAGAGTAAAACGAACAATGAGAATGCATGGTGCAGTCGAACATATTAATTCACAGTTATATTAATTACACACCTGAAACGGCAAGAATCCTGAAGGCGAAGAACGATTTGGCTTCACATGCAAGGCAGCGTCTTCACTCTTTGACATGTCAAACGAGACCGACTGGTCTGCTCGCGGTTAGAAGAAACGCTTCCACTTACAGACAGTTGCAATATCAGACGGGTTGCAAGAACGACAGCACCAGGTGAGAACAACAATACAAAGCCTCTAAAACGCTTTAGACTTGCTGGAACGCTCGCAATTACGCGAACTACACGCGGCGACGAGAAACGACCGTTACAGCGGTTACAGCAGCCAAAGCGAACACAACAAGAACAGCGCATGCGCGACAGGCAGCGCTGGCTGGTGGCATGGAAGACAAGCGACGACGCGCGAGCGAGTGCGGGTGAGCCTGTGTTGAAATGGGCATGGAGCCAACATCTCCGCGCAAAGGCTTGGCGGACGAAATATGACGACGGGTAGAATCGTACTACCTCTTGAGATTGTGGCCGTTCCAGGATCTTTCGAGAAATGCTGCTGTTTTCATAAGAATCATTGAATGTTGTGTTTGAAGCAAAATTGCAACATGAGATTGGCCAAAGCTAAGGTATTAGTTATGATTGTGAACAGATCGGCAGTGCAACCTGACAGTGAGAGATCGATAGAATCAAAAACAACAACAAAACACTCACTGTTTTGCCGACCCTTTCTCTAGTGTTCTTTCTTTCTTTCTTTTTTTGTTTGTTTGTTATAATGAAGGAAAGCAAGGTTAAATGCTACATTTTTCTTGACTGTGTGCGATGGTGTACATCACAGGTTCCTCATGTGCCATGAATCTACTTAAAAGCTGCTGATGGTGGCAGGGATTCACACTTACAACAGTGACCAGAATGCGGCAGGAGTACTTTTGAGGCACTCTGGCCACGTTGACCACAAAACGGCGTTCCATACTCCCTCCGAACCAAACTTTGCAAAACTTGTAGCACAGAAACATTAACAACACACACGCCGGCCATTTGCACCCAGCAATGACAACCAAAACAAAGATGATGGCGACGGCAGTCGCGGTAGCCCAAATGCAGGGAGCTCCAGCGTAGTCTTTGCGGGTTTCGGTGCAGCGGTTTTCGTCCGATCAGTTCGACTTGCTAAAGCTCTCTTCGTTTCGTTTCACGTGAGTTTTTCGTTTCGGGGGATTCGGTCGTTTCGTTCGGGCGTGGCCGACTCTTCCCGAGTATCTTGTACTTGCGTGCTTTGCAGTGAGGCTCCATTAATACTTCTGTTCAGGGTGCTGCGTGTGCATGTTTTCTGTCATACAACACAACACACGAAGTGAACTGCAGCCCAATGTTTGAAAGAGTTACCTCATACCAGACAGCCAAATTCCTTCCTGAAGGGATGCTTCACTGTCTCGTACAGCTTGGGACAAAAGTTTCTGAAACACGGGTGTTTTGTATTTCACTTCTCCACGCCTCCCCTGCGGCCTAAGGGGAACACTTGTTGAACAGAATCCCCAAGGATTCTGTTCAACAAGCATTCCCCAAAGGTGGCTAGGAAAAGTCCAATACAGAATACCCGTGTTTCAGAAACTTTGTCTCAAGCTGTACCATCCGATCACGTGTTACCGAATCTGCATAAACATCGGGAGACGAGCGGGAAGAAATACTTAGCCAGTACACCACAGCACATCGGGACGTTAACGGGGATCCATCGGGAAAGAATCCTGGCCGGGACGCAAACGGGAATCTATCGGGAAAGAATTCTGACCGGGACACGAACGGGGATCTATCGGGAAATAATTTTATGTAGTTTCCCTCTCCCTCAATTCTTCCCCCTCACATAGTCGGGAAGCAGTCGGGCTCGTGACGGCGATATCGGCCACCTCGAACCCATCATCCCCGTTACGTTCCCAGCCGAATCCCAGTCCTTTGTGCTGCTTGGGTAGCGTTGCTTTTTGCCACTTCACATATATTCACTGTTATTCGTGTGCACATGTAGGAATAGGAAGGTAGAGCATGCGCATATAAAATTTCATATGCAGCCACACATATGGTTCAGAAGATTAATTAGATGATGTCCAAGCATATATAATTGTGCTTCATGTGCAATGGGTATGCTAACGGATTGCTTCCATGAAGCCTTTTTATTTATTTTTTTATAAATTCTTTTTATAAATGTTATTTTTTATTTTATATAAATTTCATATTACATATTGTATACTTATATTTTTATAAATTTTATAAATTAAAAATTCAAGTTATACAGCCCCGGTAAGAGTGCCCTTTGGGGGGGGGGGGGTCCTGCCCCCCCCCCCCTGGATCCGCCCCAGGCTCTGGTACTTCTTTTGCGTCTGCATAGTCTGCAACCACATGGCTACTGGAGCTTTCGTGTGCATGTTTTTGTGCGACAGTGCTCATTACAAACAATATCCAGATGTTAGACATAAAATGCAGTAGTTTGTAGCGTGCCACACAACGCAGCGTGACATGGGAGTGTGCGATTCAAAGAAAGCTTCTGGAAAGTGCACAGAATTCGACAAAAAGTTTAAAATGTGATTTGTATTTCGTTTTACGTCTCTCGACGTTACATACCACCGTCGACGCTGTTGCACATTGATAAATCGTACGTAAAACTTGTCCCATAGGAGTATGCGGTTTCTCAAATACATAGCACAATTTTTTCCTGCAGGAATAAAACGCTGTCGGCATTTTCTTGCTAACACGGCTGTCGAAATGTCAGTCTCTACAATGGGCAAGTGCTGTAAAGGGGCTAACGCAGACGCGACTTGATACAAATTGTACGTGCTCACAAAACACAAACGACAAATTCCAGTCATAACATCGCACAGAGGTTGGTTCGCGAATGAGTTCCCAGCTGCTGCACTGTTTACTTATCGCGGAACGGCGGACCCCGGCTGTCCGCCATCTTCAAGCACAGATACGTGAAGCCGCGAGAAGCCGTAGCTGAAATCCACTGACGAGTACGAAGGCGCGTACACGTCACAATGCCCGTTCGGGTGCATCTACGTCATTAAAATGGCTGCGCCCATGTGTGTGTCGGAATGAATTATCTATTTTTTTTGACATGGTACTGTACCGAACTGAGACAATGAAGGTGCATTTTGGGGAGAGCTAGATGTGGGCTTTCAGAATATCACAGCCGTTTCGACTATTTGGGATATCGGCATAGCTGACCTTTAAGAGCCTACGTTCTGATAAACGCAGGGAACAGGTACTGGACAGACTCTCGAAATGCATATCTGCAAATAAGCTGCATATGAATGTGAAGAAATTGTTTGTTTGTTCGCAAAAAAAAAACTACTTTCTCTCGGATGAATAACTTGAGTCAGCAGAGGTGCCCTAATTTTTTTTAACCAGCATACGGTAATCTCAAAATGTAAAGAAATAAGGTTCTAATTTCAGGAACATCCACATTGATTCGCGCACCTTCCTAGACAACGATTTGCCATGCAAAAGCTGCAAAAGATGTATCTAGACATAATACTTCAAGCACTTGGTTTTCACTGGTCTTTGAATACCCTGGAACCTAAGAATGCCATTTTCTGAAATACCATGAAATTTTCTCACAGAAATTTTTTCATCTTTTTATTCATGTGGATATACAGTGCAAATTCTGGTTATCAAATGTCGGAACTGAAGAAAACCAAGCGCAATAAGTAATTGAAATCAGAAGTGCGAGAAATGAGTGGCACCATCTGTTGTATTTGTTTGCCTTCCTTTCTCTCCTTTGATCTTCACATTCAGAAATCCCGAAGTACATTTATTAGCAGGTCACTCTTTAGGCCAAGCACCCACGCCAAGAAGAGGTCTAAAATTTACGGTACCAGCTACTTCATTTTATGGTACCCTTGCACCTATTTTTACAGTTTACAGATATTGTGCTGAAATATGAAACTGCTGTAAAACTTGCATCCTGCACGACGTTACATTAAATGTGCTGCTAGCAATTCTGCAGCATTGTTTCTTCCTCACGTTCAAGTGAAAAGGCAAAAAGAACGCTCCGAGACTTACTCTCACACAACCATTATTTTGGGGCCATGTCCTCGCACTAAATGATCACGAGCATACTTTTAAAAACTATAGCGGCACATAGGGAAACCGACGTTCTATTTGCACCGACCTTCTATTTCCAATAATTAAACGAGACCTAATTAGTACATCCACTTCGGATGTAGAACACGTTGTCATCCCTTATAACTCCAAAAATATGATTTCTCCAAGAATAAAAAAATCAGTCCATGGACACGCTATATGCACCGCACCTACAAGAAATTAACCACTGCTTGCTGAAAATATACTGGTATTTGTGTTTTATGTGATGTATGGCCCACATTTTCTTTTTGACCAGCTATGCCAGTGTGAGAGCTCCTACGCTAGACTAGCTAATTCCTCCTCTTTGTCCTCCATGCGGTCACATATATGTTACACTACAAGGAAGCTAGCTGGTACCACAGTACCAAACATGCGAATTAACATGAACACAATCACATAGCAGAGTGAATAACAACCACCATTATTGACTGAGTTTGCTTGGTCGATTGCAACTGAAGGTGGCATATTTCTTTCCTCAGATTTTTTTATTGGTTTGTTCCAGCTAAAAACAGCATGACTTTGCCTCCACAAGCATGACTTTGACATAATTGCTTTGTGCCGTGATAAAGGCGTACGTACAGTGTTCGCAGTACCATTTAAGACGTTGGCACCTATAGGGCTAGATTGCAGCCCCCTATTGTGTGCAGATATTCTGATGCCTGCAGAGCTGCAAGCTGTTCTTCCGGGCGCAAGAAAGCTTGAAGACTGCATACGTTGTGGCTCACTGCCAAAGAGATACGGTTGGAGAAGAAATTACTGGACATAAAGCACAATGAGGCATGCTCCACCCAGGCCACAATGAGGTACAATTAATTTGAGCCACCTTCTGTTAGTGCAGCAAAAACATCTATTTCCACTGAAAGAAAGATTGTGGGCTTTTTTTTCTGTTGTGGTTGAAGGGCACACGAGATCATAATAAAGTGTTTCCAAAAGCTGTTACGTCGCATTCTAACATGATCTGAGCCAATATGGTCAGCTGATGCTATAAGACCTACAAAAAACACATGCCAGCAGATTCTGAACATGCTATAGGAGAGGGTATGAAATGATGAGATTTGTTCACTTTCCAGATGACTTCAGGTATGTGAAAACAATTATATATGTTGACAAAGCTGTTAAGAAGCAGCGACTGCAACTAATCTGTAGAACTGGGCAGAACAGTTGAATGCAAAATTTGTTCAAAGTGTGCTATAGCGTCATTCAGGTGGGATATGAATGAGCTGACGAAACATTTTCTTGTGTAAGAACAAATACACCTGTAGGTTCTCAAAATGGAAAAGCAGAGTGCCGATTTTAGCAGGAGAGAGCCACAAAGGCATATTTTATTTTGCTTCCTAGATGGCCTCAACTGACGAACAAGCTGCAGCGCATTATGGTGACACTTTTTAATTTTTTAAAGAAAAATAAACCTGTAGATTTTCAATATGTTGTAGGAGAGGACTAGTTATACAAATAAGGTAAGATTTCTTTTAGACGACCTATATGTGAATATACTATGTGAAAAAAAAGTAATTTTTTGGAAGTGCTTGATATTCTCAAACACTTGGTTAAACAATGAATATAGATCAGCTTGATATTTTTATGTGAAGCTAATCACAAGCAATCATAAATAATCTGGGGCTCCTTCAAGAATGCTAATTTGTCAGAGATTTATTGTGAACTTGACCCCAAATGTGATCCGTTCTTGAGTTCTCACCACGTCACCAGATTTATTCTCGTTCTACATACCCTTTGGGATGGCAGACTCGTGCTTCCCCTCTAACACCAGGCAAGGAAAGCGCACAAATGATGTATATGTAGATGTCAGAAGGAAGCTCGTAAGGGAGAACTTCATATTTTGGCACAGTTTAATGTGCCCCCATTGTTCAAGAAAACAAAATGATGATTTACATGCGATATATGCATCGTCTAAAAAATGCGCACAATTTTTTTCGGTGATATTTAAGAGAATCAAGCTACATCTCTGGCTGGTTTTGGCTGGAATAGCCCAGGTTGACAGTTACACGAGCTGAATATGTCATGACTGAAAATATAAAGGAAAAAAGGCAATTTAAAATGCCTCACTCAATTTTCTACTTTTCATAGCTTACACCTTGACAGGTGTTTTTTTATCCTCAAATGGTTTCATTGCCAAAATCAACGAGAATGACAGTCATCACATTAACAAGTTTCAACTGTATACCAATAAATAACAAACGTGTGCTTACTTTTTCTGCAATCAAGATGTGAATTACATCGTTGAGTTGCAGGATTCAGTGAAAAATCACTGCTTGTGATATCACTGCTGGGTGAGTACGGCACTGCTAGTGACGCAACATGTGATTCCAGTGTCTTTCACCCCACCCCATGTTATTTCATGAGCAATTAGCATCAGAATCAATGAGCTTGCAAGATGCACTTATGAAGGGTAATTTCATGTGTGCCGATAAACATACTGCAGTGCTAATTTACAATGTAGTTTGCGGCTGTGGAGCACACTCATATTCAGTATTCCATGTGAACTAGAGGAGCATTTTCTGCCATAAACATTAGATGAGCGAAGACCCCTAAAAAATGTAAGCACTGTTTACGTGCATTTGACAACCTGCATTTTTATTACTGAGAGGCTTTCTTCGTAGCAAGAGGGAAAGAGTGCTGGCAATGTGGCACATGTTCATAAGATGTAGAACCGGAGACACAGAAAAAAATTGACAGCATATCAGCATATCATGATCTCAATCATGTCATCGTGTCCGTGTTTCTGTCTCCTGTTTTGCATTTGTTAATATTTTTGTGTAGTTGCTGGATTGTAGCCCAACGGCAGGGTTCAGCAATTAGAGAACATCCAGAACATGCAAGGCATACATTTCCTCACTCTCCGCATTCCTCATTCAAATAACGTTGAAGAAGTAACCATGCGAAGAAACAATACAACAGTGAAGCTGGCTTCAGTACACTACAATATGTCATATGTAACAATATACAGTATGCTACAGTGTTTCCTAAACCATGTGTCAGGACCCCCATTGAGGCCGCGATAGCCCAAACGGGGCCCAAGAGAAAGCAGATTAAGTGAGCGCAATATGCCACAAAACCAAGGAAACGATCTCGCTACGACTGCATTATATTGAAGTTGTTTTACAACAATGCAAGTTCAGTTCAGCGCACAATCAGTCGGGAAACAAGCTAACTCGCAGCAATGCTTTCAATCAAGTGTGTCGCAGTATTCCTCACTGTATCATGACGAGACCTTGGACCTACATCAGCCGTCACTGGCGCGCAGTAGTATAATATTCATATTTATTTATATATTTCGAGAACACCAAGGGTCCGGAGGACATTACATGGGGGGTGGGAACTGGAGCGTAAGGTACATTTACAGCAACTTGATAGAAACAAACAACCAAGCAAAAAACAACAACACAATTAGCAGTAAGTAAACAGGAAAATAAGGAAACGACGACAGTACAAACTTATATGAAAACAAGTATTAAAGCGTGAAACATGGAGTTCGTTCACATAAGTACAGATAATTAACAAATATGATAAGGGGGAGGAGAAAAATTTCATAGCAACTGATATACAAGCGTGGTGGTCTTGCGGATGGAGTGAACGGGACAGGGTGTTACAAAATACTGGATGCTCGATAATAGTTGTGAGAGGTGATGGGATGTTGTTCCATTCGATGGCAGTTGAACAAAAGAATGAGATGGATAATGCCTTGGTATTACAACGAAAGCGTGTGACCTTACTAGTGTGGTCGATGCGAGGAAGAATGACACTCGGACGGGTGATGGGCGATTGCTGCGGTGGCAAGATGAAAAAGAACCTATGGAAGAGGGCTAACTTGGCAAGACGGCGACGATGTTCGAGTGAGTCGAGATTAAGATTTGATTTTAATGCGGTTACAGAGGTATCGAATTAGTAGTCGTTGGAAATGAAACGGGCAGCCCGATTCTGGACGGCTTCTATGGCGTCGCAGAGATAAACTGCCGAAGCTCTCCCACTCGTATTAAGTACCTGTAGCTTGAACTACAAACAGCTTGATGCACACTCCACAAAACGAGAACAGCTGATTGCTGATATCATGGGCGCGGCCATGCGAGCCGAGAAGGACAGTTCAACAGAGGAGGTAAGTTCGAACGTGGCGCTAGTCGTCATGCGAACGTGGCGCATACTTCGTGGTCGTAGCCATTTTTAATACATTTTTAAATAAATCAACTAGGACTACGTGTACATTAGTTTCGCACTTACGCGTATCCGAGTGGAGGAAAACCTTATCTGCAAGGTATTTTAGCATTCTAATTTCCATAATTAGCTTAGATGTATGTTTTTTTAAATGAAGCTGTTTTTCTTTCTTTTGAGAATACAGAAAGAGCAGAATTATTGAGTACCTCGCTCGCACTAACTCGGAAGTCGGCAAGGGGGAGCGAGCCCTAACCTAACCTAACCTAACCTGAAGGGGAGCACTGCGGGACATGGAGTTGGAGATTGAGAAGTACGGCATATTCAAAGAGGTCCTCGGAGGGAAAATTCGGGGGGGGGGGGGCAGTGCCAGCACCGTGAAAACTCGAGGAGCGGTGGACTGTTCCCCCTGCCCCCACATTCCGATTTATACCGAAACTAAACAGGAGCAGCTTTCCAAGCTAGGGCTCCGGAACGAACCGACAGCAGGAAAAAACGATATACAAAAAAAAAAAAAGAAAACAGAGGAAGGAAGCACAAAAAAGGTGTATTCGCTTGAACCGCAACAGGACAAAACACATTGCAAACACGTTTCTGTTGTGCCGGTCATCGGCATTTAGCAGCCTTTGTGAACCCTGATGTGGATTACATGCCCAAATAATGACATATGAGCAAGCAAGCATCTGCGCTGCTCACTTTTTGGTGTTTTACGTCGTTTGAACTGCAAATTGTTGCGCCTACTACTAGCGCCACATTCGCGTTCAAATTACTCCTCTGTTGAACTGTCCTTGTCGGCTCGCATGGACGCGCCCATGAAATCGGAAATCAGCTGTTCTCGTTTTCTGGAGTGTACACCAAACTGTTCACAGTTCAAGGTACAGATACTTAATCCAAGTGGGAAAGCCTCAGCGGTCTTCCTGTGGATTCGTGGGTGCATCAACGAAGATGGGCATAGTTGTCGGGATGGCTGTGTGTGCGACAGCTGATATCTGTGCGCTGAACTGAACCTCTATTTTTTAAAAACAACTTCAATATAGTGCAGTTGTAGCGAGATAGTGTCCTTGGTTTTGTCGCATATTGCGTTCACTTCATCTGCTTTTTCTTTTCGCCAAGTGGTGTAACCCCCGCTTTGACTATTGCGGCTTTCCTAAGGTTTATGTGTCAGTTTTGGAAACACTGATATTGTTACATGTGACATATTGTAGTGTACTGCAGCCAGCTCTACTGTTTGACTGATAATTTGCACGGTTACTTCTTTAATATTATTTGAATTACTTTCATCTGATACTGTACCATTAAGTAGGATAGAAATTCATTATGGTTTAGAATTATTTTTCTTTTGCAATGTTCCCACACTGGTCTTGGTGACAAGTTGTCTCTCCTTTCCTCCTCTCCTTTTGAGTTGCATTTCACACTGCTTACAGCATAATGCGAGAATGAGAAAAAGTATGCTTCACATGTTCTCAGCATCCTCTACAGCAACTGCTCTTGGGCTTAAAATCCAGAAACTACACACACACACACACACACACACACAAAGAAAAACAGAAAACAAATGTAGAACAGACGACACTGCAAAAAGGACACGACAAAATGATTGTGACTGTGTTATGCTATACATTTTTTTTGTCTGTGTGGCTCTCTGGTTCTGCATTTTTGTGAACATGTGTCACGTTGCCGGCACCCTTGCCCTCTTGTCCCAAAAACACCCTCAGACATAAAAATGCAGACAAAAAAGTAGAGAACTCAAACTTAACATAACAAGAGAGAACAAAGATAGGGACACAGGAAGCTTCTAGAGTCTTGGCACATACGCGGTGATCCCTCGGTTTGTAACAAAAACCGTGGCCCCTCCCCCAACAATACTCCCATCTCCTTAAATAGCGACCGGTTGTGCAATCTCTCATTCAGTTTGGCACTGAGGATGTCCGTCGCAAGACGGACGAAACGTCTGAGTAAACCTTGTTATTTTGTTATGTTAAGTCGCAGTTCTCTTCTTTTTTGTCTAGTTATGTCGCCTCTCGGCTTTTGGAGTATTTTTGCATAAAGATGCAGGTTGTCAGAGGCACATAAACACTGCTTACATTGCTAACCTGTCTATCACAAGACATGTGAAAGGCTTGCCAAATTAAAATTCAGTAATACAAAAATGATTCTGAAATACATAATTCCAATAGTAGGGAGAGTAATCATTGGAATAACAGGTAAAGGTAAAACACTGAAGTGTTGGCATTCTTCTGATGTGTATGATATGCTGCTCTATTTAAAAACCCATGACATATATGTTGTCAAACATTAACTTCTTGCATTCAACATCAAGATGCTGTACCTATTCCATCTAAGCGACTCGTCTTTACACTGACACGTGGCACACCATTTTGACACAAAGATTAGATATCTCTGCTTGTTGGACATATCAAGCAAATACTGTGCCAAAAGTGTGTTACTTACATGACATGCGGCATCTGCTGAGATATGTTACGGGAGAAATACTCCTGAAGCGATTAAAGGAAGTGCATACGAATACATATGCTTTGCAAAGTGGTTCCAAAGTTCCAAGTAGTTGTTACAAAGTATGTTCGTGTTGAATTGGCAAAGCATTGGTCATCTCATAACAAAGTGATGAAAGAAACTAGTGAGAAATGCGAAGCCGCAAGCACTGTTGCATGGCCATGTTCACAATGGGCAATGACGCTTTTCACTTTGCGTACCGCGGACTGACTATGCTCAATGAGTAGTTTGCAGTGTTTATGATTGATGTAGGCCATGGCAACTACCGATGAACTTTGCAGAGTGTGCAATGATATATTTTGTGAACAAGACAAACCTCAATATATTCCCATGTAATTTTGATCCTACAATTAATTGAGTTGAGGGTTTCAGGTATTTAGGTGTGCACCTCTCTTCTGATATTTAGTGGAAATCACACAGTAGTTAAGCATCCTCTAAGCCTGTTAAAAAAATTGTCTTCTTGAAGTGGACACGAAAACTACCTTTCGCAGACAGTACGCTGCTGGCATACAAAACCCTTGTACAAAGTGCCTTGGAAACGGTACATATGACATCATACTGTTCATCATAAAAACAAATGACATCGCACTGTTCAACAGAGCCACCAATTTGGTACAGTTGAGCTACGCTCAAAGCTAGAAGGGACGAGTTCGCGTCTAAAAGGCACGGTCTTGAGGGGATTACGGTGGTCTCTGATATCTCTGAGAGAGCACGCGACTTTCGGTCCTACTTTTCTTTCAAGAGGAGGCAGCGAACAAGTGCTCATTCGTGGAACCCAGCCCTCCCTTTCCGATTTGTTTCGGTATCAGTCTGTCTACCAATGTCATATGACATTTATATTCTGTTGAGTTACTCACGTGCTGTCCGGGACATGTATGTAGGTAGGTATGCCAATATTTTTTTTTATTATTAACCTTTTTTGTAGTTTGAATCCCTCGAAACACCATTGCACAGCAACAGAACACAAAGGCTACATAATGACCCAGTTTCACCAACCTTTTCAGCATCTGAACTAAGATGAACTGTCATTAAACTATCTGCTTCACTAAAAGAGTTATTAATGAAATATTCACCACATCACCGATGGAAAAAAAAAGTGTCTGTTAAGTTCAAGAATTGGCAACCCTTGATATTGTTTCAGTTAACCAGAGTTGGTGAAACCGGGGCTATGGAAGTCACCACAAGTTTGTAAAAATAATTGAGTGCTGGCATGAAGTTTTGGCAATTGTGTGTAGCATTTGAACTGCTGCCTATGTATCTGCAGCATAATTACAAGTAATTCAGAAAAGTAGTACAGAATTTGAGGGTACTCTACTCTATCTTCCTCTGCATGGTACTAACAACTGTGATGATTCCAAGTGCTCATCGTCTTGGCCCAGATTCTGTAGCAGATTTATCAGCCATTTGTGTTCCTATTTGTGGTACTGTGGCAAACTAGTCACTCCACCCACATACCAGCATTCCTAGGTTACACATAACATGTAGTTGAAGTGTATACGAAGAGGGGAGTCAAGTCCTGTAGATCACATAAAATACAGAAACCGACGCTGAAGACTTTTGTTTAAGTTTAATTTGTACAAGCCACGCTTCTTCAGGTAGAACCTGAGGAAGCGTGGACCTCCACGCGAAAGCTTCTACAAATTAAACTTAAACAAAAATCTTCAGTGTCGGTTTCTGTATTTTGTTTATATAACATGTAGTTATAAGAGTGGTTTAAACCATCTCGCAGAAGTTGCAGATGTTGTTCATCAACTTTATTTTGAGATGGACAGGGAGTTTTGTTGCCTGGGGCAATACTTTACCCCATAGCTGCTTGTGGTGTGAGGAAGGAAATAATGTCCCATGGAGTCCAAAATTGCCAAAAGAGCTTTGAGAGCAGGCATTCGTGGGCTCGATTTAGCCATGGGCCAAGCAATTTTATCTGAAAATGGCAGTTTGGAAAGCTTTGTAGTGTGGGCAATGACACAGAATATACTCTGGGTCTTCTACAGCACTGCATTGACAGTATCTGAGAGAGTCAACTTGCCTCAGGTGGTAATGACACTGAGCTGTAAATGCCCCATTGAGTCACAGTCCATGAGTCACAGTGCACTATCTTGGCGAGAAGTGTTTTCTGGCATCCAAAAACCAAGCTCTGGGTCAACATTGCTCAGTATAGACGAGAGGAAAATGTCAGTTGTCCATTGACAGGAAGACTATTTATACAATCCATTGATGTGTTGGTGAACGAGATCTGCTGTCTACATGATCAGTAACAGTCCTTTGCTATCTTTCACTGTGATTTAATTAAACACCTCCCTCATGTGAGGTGCTCCCGGCACAGTTTTACCTTGCTGAACCACTTTCCGCGGCTCTTATCAAACATAACACTAGCGGTTCTTCGTAGGCTGAGGCCGAGGAACGCAAGACACGTTTACATGATGTTTATGTGATTACCGTCGTGACAAATGGTCGACGCAGCAGTTTTGCGGTACGTTTTATATGTTGCTCATCCTGGACATTTTTCGCTACCCGATTTCCTGTCCAAAACAGCTGCGACTGCATCAATGTCACTTCACCCATGAATTCCTTCATGAGTTGCACGCGCGTGTTAGCACACCAAGTTGTTACACGTCTGAGAAATACCTGACGAAATCGGCAGAAGAAACATATGCTTTATTAGAGCTTGCAGTGATTATCCTTTTTATGCAGCACATCGCGCAACACCATACGGTTCCGTCGTTACTCCATTTTCTCAAATAGCCTCGTCCCCAATGGTAGCCGAACGCCCGAACCGCAGAAGCGTTGTTTTCCTAGTATTCATACGCGTAGTCATTTAGGCCTGTAACTTAATTAAATTAATGAATAATTGAGAAATGCATGCTGAATACGACACATAATTGCATAAAGTCTCGTTATTCTGGAGTGTGGCCCTCTTAAACACTGATTTTCAAACGTAAGACCATTCTTAACACTGGACTGCATAGACCCATTGTGATTTATTTCGACAGCTTGGATTTCAAAGGATTGGAATTTGAAGGGTGGATTTCATAGCGTGGATTTCGAAAGTATTATTATTAAGAGTGGGTAACAGGGTACACCCTTGTTTTCGTCCCTTCCCAAACCACGTTCCCATTCCACAAGTTGGCTACACCGGCTTCACCTCATTATCGTAACAGATTTAGTGGGGTAAGTCAAGCTGCCATGGGCTACAAACACGGCTGACTGCGTAATATCATTAACACATCATTTGAGGTCCTTAATAGATTGGGGTAAGATGATAGCTGTAGCTAGCTTAAACTTCACTACCACCACCGTCGCAGCTTTTGGTTGCGTGGGTCTTTCTATGACGCCGTCGGCTGCCATCACATGAATCTTGAAAATCTTGAACGGAATCATTACAAGATGTGGGCTGCGTAACAGCGACAATAGAAATGGATTGGCGTCCCGACCTGTTGCTTGTTCTACCATAATGTAGATCCTCGTATGGCTTGGGACAAAAGTTTATGGAACACCCGGGAACATCCGAGTTATGGAACAACGGGGTGCCGCATTTCTCCATTGGGGCGACACCCTATTCGTAAACAGGAAAAAATAAACGCACTATGATGTGGATACAGTAGCTGGTCACCCGTTTCTTATTCTATCTCTTCCTAATAGCTAGCATGGGGCCGCTTCAAAGGAGAATTACGCCAGTGTCGTGTTTCATAAACGTTTGTCCCAAGCTATACTAATTACAAGGCCAAAGCTCAGCAGAAGTGTGGTGACTACAGCTGCCTTCTTACAACTTTTTTTAACGAGTGTACCGGCTACTTCGCCACCTAGCAAGCACCCTCAGAGTATACCGTTTGAGAAAACAAATTGAACGGGACCTATCTGCACTGTTTTGTCCGATCAGTACAGCAGAGGGAAGAGCAGACAAGCAGGGAGGGGTAGATCTGTCGGGAACTAACTCGGTCACAAACCAAAACCACATGGATGGCATGCGGTGCTGTGCAATGTTTGTAGTGGCACGCATTTGCTAACTGCGCACACGTAAGAAAAAAACGAAGCTAGAACCAGTGTGAGGGACTACCACCGTTTTCCTTCGGGGCCGATGCAATTAAGAAATACGCCAGTGCCATGTTCCATAAACTTTTGTCCCAAGCTGTACGACGAATGGGTGGTTGACATCTAAGTTTGCCTGTAGTTCACTAGAATACATACTCGTATTCAATGAAATATGGGCAGCTATATATATGGGGATTCCTGTGAGCAGTACTGGAGCAGCTATATTGAACACATAGTTACAGTGCTAACTGGTCATTAAACTTTATAAAAAGGGCTTTCTGGAACGCTCGCGGAGGTTTGAAAGAAGTTCCTGATTTTACTAACAACAGAACAATTCGTGAGAATGGGAGTGTACCCTTACGAAAAAAGTTTTCTAGATTATATAGAGTTTGTAAACAAGAACATAGAATGAGAGCATTAATCCTGAATAGAGAGTGTATACAACATTGATCTGGCTTCAATGTGGTTCCTTTCAATAATTGGTGATAGAAACAGATACAAACTGGATAGCAAATTTGAATAGAAGCTGCAAACGATATTTTATAGAAACTAGAAACAATATTAGGTAAGAATTGGAGAGCATATTACAAGTCGTATACGATATGAATAGAATCTCGTTTCATTTTCGATACAGCTTCGACAACTGGTTGACTACGCATTGTTTGTGCCGCCTAGCCGATGGCAGTAGCTCAATAATCTTCTTTTGCATTTCAAAAAACCAGGAACATTCCATTTATTTTACCGCCACATACCACCCACAGCGTGCCATCCCACCCCAACCTGAAAAAAAAAAAAAAGAAAAGGAAAGGGGAGAACAACAAAGAGAACACTTGCACACGCACAAGCCTGTGACGTGTTTGCAGAGGAACAGATACTGGTAGAACACGCAACGAAATGGCTAGGCCACATGTGGAGCCGTCCTAGCTCGAGATGCAACCACACGGGTGAGGAGAGCACGCATAGATTGTTATTTCGGTAGCGAATAACAGTCACTAAAAATATTTCCTCCAACTGGTTAATATATTACTGCATTAAGGACTGTGTTTATTACTCAAATTACTCGAACTAACCCAGCACAATCTCCACACCAAATTAATGTGGTGCTGCACGTTGCACATGCATGGAGCCAGCCCCGTACTATACGATTAGCTACTGCTCTCAGTGAGTTACACTTGGTTTAAACGATGGTATAGACAGTTGAAATAGGTACACAAATGGTACTTCCGCCCTGGTTTACCTCTTTTATACATACGTTTTTTATACCTTTTCCTCTGACAGTGTAGAAGCAGCAATTCGTCAAGTGCAACATTAAAAAGTACTAAACGGTAAATGTTCACGTTGCCTGAAGTGATAAGTCACAATATTGCTATGAGCATTTGCATCTATGTCCGTACATGCAGAAAGCACGTGTATTAGTTGTTCTTCAAATGTACAGCAAAAAACAAGTAAAACATGCGCGTAAATAAGACCTTTCGGCGCCTAGTATTAGCTCTATACAGGCTGTATAGAAAATGTATACATTCTAGTTCCTGAATCCTGTATAGAATGTGTATAGAGTTTACCAGTTAAAAATCCTATACAGCTTTTATCTATTTCCTATGCACAAGATTGACACTATGATAGATAGATTATCTATAGGTCCTGTATAGAAACTAGAAAATCATTCTTATTGCCGACTTGCCGGCTGCGTTTTCCCGTCGGCGCAGGGTGCGGGCCACCACCGCTCCTGTGGCTATGGGCGACCGGCACTCGGTGTCGGGATAGCTGGCGATGGTTTTCTCGCCGGTAGCGGGATTTTGAAAACCGTGGGAGTATTACTAGGATTTATATTAACACGGTTTATTTCGGCACGATTTATTTTGGACGGTTTATTTCGGTCACCACCCGAGGAGAGCATGCATAGATTGTTATTTCGGTAGCGAATAACAGTCACTAAAAACATTTCCTCCAACTTCTTAATATATTACTGCATGACTGTGTTTCTTATTCAAATTACTCGAACTAGACTATCACAATCTCCACATCAAATTAATGTGGTGCTGCACGTTGCGCATGCATGGAGCTAGCCCCGTACTATACGATTAGCTACAGCGATCAGTGAGTTACACCTGGTTTAAACGATGGTATAGACAGTTGAAATAGGTACAAACATGGTACTTCCGCCCTGGTTTACCTCTTTTATACATACGCTTTTTATACCTTTTCCCCTGACAGTGTAGAAGCAGCAGTTCGTGCAACATTAAAAAGTACTAAACGGTAAATGTTCACGTTGCCTGAAGTGATAAGTCACAATATTGCTATTAGCATTTGTATCCATGTTCATACATGCACATATCACATGTATTAGTTGTTCTTCAAATGTACAGCAAAAAACAAGTTACACACGTCCGTAAATAAGATCTTTCGGGGCAGGTAGTATTAGCTCTATAGAAACTGTATAGAAAATGTATACATTCTAGAGTCTGAATCCTGTATAGAAACTGTATACAGTTTACCAGTTAAAAACCCTATACAGCTTCTATCTATTTCCTATGCACAAGATTGACACTAGACACGATAGATAGATTCTCTATAGGTCCTGTATAGAAACTAGAAAATCATTTTTATAAGGGTACTCACAACCCTAACAGAATACACACTTTTTTTCCCGCAAAATTTAAGAGGGCCGAGTTACACCGCATGTTACTTTCTAGTGGAATGTAAGTGTGCAATATGTGTAGCTGCTGAATGCTGTCTAAAACTCACTTGTTCTGCAGCTTCACCTGAGTAAGTGTGCACGTGCTGCAACACCGGTTTCTTAAGGTACAAGAGGGAGTTATTCTTCTACAAAGATTGACTTGATCAGAATTGATTGAGGATCCGCTGTACACCTGCCTCAGCAGCGCTTCCTGTCGACGCTTTCTAACATCTGAGAAAGCTTTCAGCATTAGATTTACTAACGGCGGACTAATTCTCGAGTACATAAGTGCATACATTTTATTCAGCTACGCTTTTTCTTTTCAGTGATATGTAATAGGGTCGAGCTATGCCCCTGGCTGGTATCGGCTGGAATGCTTGTGTGAAATATGACTAGCTGCTTAGTGCTTCTTAAAATTGTTTCTGCAGGTAACCTGGGTAACAGTATCCATGTGCCGGGAGACCAGCTGCTGCGATGCAAGAGGGACTACTACAGTTACCAGACTTGTTCTATAGGATGTGCTTCACTCTGTGGATGTGTGGATGCAGACGCTTTCAGACGGCCGACACTACATATGTGCTGGATACATGTGCCTTCATCCTACAAAATTGGAAGAAGTGCCCTATGAACACTTGTATAGCTACCTTTGGGTTGTGGGAAGGGGGCATCTGTGAGGGGGATGACCTTGGGGGGTTCTGCCGAGGGAGAGCAGCCTTTGTTTATCAAGGTAAAATGAACGTTTTGACGTTTGACTGACTTGCTTTGTGTTCCCACGGTCGAATAATTCATAAATTGGGCACCACAAAACTGTTTTGGAAGATGCTTTCTACATCTGACAAGAAGCGAGCAGCTCATTTGCATACTCTCACTAATTAAATAAGCATTATAAATTTGATTTTGGACGCTTTCGGTACCTGCTTTGTGCATAGAGACCTTCGATGAAAACCGTGTTGGTGCAATTGATTGCTTTCAGTTTGAATATTTTTTGTGCGAAGCCGTGAGCCAATGCGCTGGTTGTCAGCTATCTGGGGTCGGATTCACAAAGAGCTCGTGCGACGGAATCTGTCGTACCTCCGTCGTACGGGAAAGTTACGACGACGTGTAGATTCATCAAGGGCGCGCGTCGCAAAATCTTCGCAGTTTACGGCGGAATCCTGCGAGAGCTCCCGAACAGTCTTACGAAGAAAGATGGCGGCGTATTTGGCAGCAGTGGATTTGGAGACGGCAAAGACTTCGTAATACGCGCCAACGCATTGCACTTTGAAACAGAACCTTCGAGACCATCCTTGAAGTGACATTGAGGCACTTTTTTGCTTGGTAACCTTCAACAAATGCTTCAACTTTGTGCTCCGTAAAATCGGGTCGCAGGAATTTTTCAAGCATCCCCTACACCTCCGCTAAGACACCCCCAACACCCCTCCGAATTGTCTGCAAGAAAGGCAAAAGAAGCCATAAAAGCTGCAAAACTGGGTGCCACACACCGCTTACAAAACACCCTCACCCACCCCCTCCTCGAGACGAACATACTCGGAATATATTTGCTGTGTCATCGAACGCGTTTCGCCTGTGATTGCATGGCATCCATTATGGCTACCGAAAAACCAGAGCACGTGCAGTGCATAGTGAAAACATAGGGTGCGTTTTCTTATTCAACTCTGGCAACTCCGAGTTACTCTCAGCCGGCGAAAAATACCCAGATTAGCGGAAATGACGTCATAAGTCTACGGCGAAAATTAGCCAGAGTAGCCAGGGGCACGGGCCAGGGGTGACAATTCTACTCTACTCTGGTCTGAAGAAGGGTAGCCGTCGTTCTGACGTCACACACAAGCTAGCAGACGATGATGCGTCGTCTGCTACCAACCGTCCTGTTGACAGACAATATTGGTGGTGTTCATTTTCGAAATGTAGGACTGGTTAAAAACTGTCGAGCATTTTCAAAATCTGCTGGAGTGCGCGCATCTGCATTAAGTTGTTAAACAGAGTGTGTGTTCATGGCTCGCTGGAAGGCCAAAAGGCATACGGGTCCACTGATAAGTGCCAGTAGGCAAATTTGAGGTCTAAGGAAGCATGCGCCAGGGATGTCATCAATAATGTCATCAATTCTGGGAAGTGGTTGCACGTCACTGACGGTCTGCTTGTTTAGTGGCACGTAATTCACGCACAGTCGCTTTTTCTGTTCGTGCGAGACGACAACAACCGGGAACGCCCAAGGGCCAGAGGCTGGTGGAATTATGCCCTTGTGAAGCAATACACGTGTTTGTTCCTCTAGAAACGCTCGATGAGCTGCCGTATAGCGGTAAGGCTCTTGTATGGCGTAGCATCAGGTAGCAAAGTAATGAAATGTTGAACACCCGTGTACAGTCCCAGGTCTTGGTCATCATTGGCAAACAAAGTGATGTGCTGAAGGAGAACATCCTCCACTTTCTGGGCCTCAACTGAAGAAAGCTGCACGCCTACCCGTGGCCTGTCAGGCAGGCATGGCTGCTGCGGTGAATGCTGGTGAGAAAGTGTTGTGCTAACGTGCAGAGCTGACTGGGATGTTGTCTCCACTTCTGTAGGTGCAGGCTGGTCTCGAAGGCTTTCAAAGACTGCCCATGCTGGGAACTCCTGATGAAGTAATGGCTTGGTCTGAAGTCCGCCTTGCTGGAATGCGGCTTGCGCTTTTGCAAGAGATGAGTTGTGCACAAACACTGCATGAGAGAACAGCGGAAGGAAGTGCTCAACACAAGTTATTGTGACTCCCGTGGGGCGATGGTAGAGTTCTGTGGCGAATGGTGGCTTCACATGGAGTTCCATATGGGCTGTGGCCAACCAATCCACACCCAGGATGAGGGGCACAGCATTCCTTGGAAGGACTGCGAAGTGTACAGGGACGCTGACATGCTGTATCGATATCTGAAGCACAACCTGTCCCGATGGGCACACTTTTTCTCCACCGACGACGACTAACGGTGCTTGGGTCCATGGGGAAAGTCCATCGACTCTCCCATGGACGTGGGGTCCATGAAGATGTGATATGAAAGACTTCGAGATGATAGAGAGCGTTGATCCACTATCGGGGAAGGCCACTACTGAGCCAACGTCTTCAACTTGTGCTTGAATGACATTGAGTCTGAGTCGACTGTGCCATATGTGAAGGCTGGCTGGCTGGATGACGGAGTGACATAACGACAGAATGCCTTTATTTTGTAGAGAGCACGACGCTTACACGGCAACGCGCCATGTTTAGACAGAGAACACACAAGGCCGCGCACATAGTTGCCAGACACTCTTAAGATCAAGGGTTAAAAGGAGCGTTTGCTTACAATGCCCACTGATGTGGCCTCTGGGTAAATTATGTTGCTGATCTGTTAGATTTACTGCTTGGTCTCACTTCCGCTAAACCGTTCTGCTGTAAATTTTGTATTCTAGGTGAAAACATTTAAGAATCTGCGTGTAGGACATATCACGTGCTTCATATGCGTATGTACTTGTCGATGTCGTAATTGTTGAACATGTTTTACGTGTTCTTGACCCCTGCCTAATTTGTTCGGTTCCAATCTGCTCCTGCAGAGATGGTCACTTCCATACCATCCTTCCTGGCCAAGTCGCGTGGAAAGGCATCCAAGACACGCTTGGCCTTGGATCACTTGCTGAAAGAAGACCCAGGAGGGGGCATCTCTTTTGCATGGTTTCTCGTGACACTGAGTGAGTATTTCAATTTTTATCATCAATCAGTCTTGCATCACTTTATCGTTTCGCTCCTTCACTCTGCAGCAGCACATTTCAACTTATAACTGATATTATTCCGGTTTATTTTCTTACCCGTATGTACCGCCGTTCTTTAGTGACTGTAACAGATGCTTGTAGTGTTCATAACTTAAATGTCGCACCTATTTCTACAAACGTAGAACCTAAGGAGCTGGTGTCTCTTTTAAGTTCACATGAAATTAGGTTATTTGGTTGGGTTGGCATGCTGCTTATCCACCCTTGAACATTAGCATTCCTTTGCGATTGAAATCGTGCCTTTTTACCTACTTAGGATATCTGCGGTAATAAGTGCATAGCATGGCGGATAATGTTCGGTGTCCCTCTCCTTATTTTTTGTCGGAAACAAATTCGTTGAGTAAAGCTACAGGTCGCTGGCTTGTACATGTAGCTGCCTATCGTAATAATGCCACGAATCATCTTCGAGAAACTTCGAGGGCAGGCACGAAACGGTACATCTCATCCCGGCGCGTGCTAAAGAAGAAGCAAGAAGTTTCCAGACATATCGCCTGCTCTCTGGGAACCGCACGTGCTGTTTCTGGACCTTTCGGCGCGACGCTTAAATGATTGTGCGCTCCAGGCTGGAGCATTCATTCATGCTTTGGACTCAGTTGTGTTCAGAGAGCTATCATTCTTGTGTTTTTGCTACCAAGTAGTTTAATAAACCGTTTGCTGTTTATTCGACGACTCGCCGGCCCATTTCGCTTCGTGACATTTCTGGTGGAGGTGCGGGGCATTCAGGGGTGACGCAATTCTTGAAAAGTTCGGAATGAACCGTCGGTAGTAGGCGCAAAGGCCAACAAAGCTTCGAACATCTTTCACGTTAGAAGGAACAGGGTAATTTGCGATGGCCGCCGTCTTCTCGGGGGTCGGGGTGTACGCCGTCGCTGCTCCCGAGATGACCGAGAAATCTGAGTTCCTCGTAGCTGAATCGACACTTCTGAGGCTTCAACGTCAGCCCTGCAGTTCTGATAGCCTCGAGGACTTGCTTTAGCCGTTCGACATGTTCTTAGAATGTTCTTGCGAAGACGACAACATCGTCGAGGTACACCAGGCAGGTTTGCCACTTCAACCCGGCGAGAACTGTATCCATAACACGCTGGAACGTCGCTGGTGCTGTGCAAAGGCCGAAAGGCATAACCTTGAATTCGAAAAGTCCATCCGGAGTGACGAAGGCAGTCTTCTCACGGTCCCGTTTGTCGACTTCAATTTGCCAGTACCTTGTCTTGAGGTCCATGGAAGAGAAAAATTTTGCGTTTTGAAGGTGATCGAGCGTGTCGTCGATGCGCGGTAACGGGTAGACGTCCTTCTTTGTTATCTCATTGAGTTTCCGGTAGTCGACGCAGACCCCCCCCCCCCCCCCCCACCTGAGTGTTCCGTCTTCACTGGTACCACCGGCGATGCCCGTGGACGGACTGGTCGACGGCTGGATAATGTCATCTCTTAGCATATCTTCTACTTGCGTTCGGATCGTTTCTCGCTCTTTGCAGGAGACCCGGTAGGGCATGCGGTGAATTGGACGGGCCTTTTCGTCGACGATGATGCGGTGCTTCGCAATGGGCGTTTGTCTTATTTTCGACGATGCAGCGAAGCAGTCACTGAAATCGTTGAGTCAATCATTCACTCTGCAGCAGCACATTTCAACTTACAACTGATATTATTCCGGTTTATTTTCTTAGCCGTATGTACCGTCGTTCTTTAGTGACTGTAACACATGCTTGTAGTGTTCATAATTTAAATGTCGCACCTATTTCTAGAAAGGTACAACCTAAGGAGCTGGTGTCTCTTGTAACTTCACATGAAATGAGGGTATTTTGTTGGGTTGGCATGCTGCTTATCCACCCTTGAACATTAGCATTCCTTTGCGATTGAACTCGTGCCTTTTTACCTACTTAGGATTTGCGGCAATAAGTGCGTAGCATGGCGGATAATGTTCGGTGTCCCTCTCCTTATTTTTTGTCGGAAACAAATTCGTTGAGTAAAGCTACTGGTCGCTGGCTTGTACATGTAACTGCGTATCGTAATATATTGAGAGCTTTTGTTTCTCCCTAGCAGTAAGAAAGTGTGATGCCCTCTGTAAGGCTGGTGCACCCCGATGCTGTACTCTGCTCTCCATAATATTTATTTATCCAGAATGCAAGAAGCATTACCGAGTTGTTTCTTTGTTATGACTATAGTCTAAAAACTGAGTAGTAAAGGAAGTCCACTTTGGTCACAAAATGTTATACTAGTGCGACGTAATTGCATTATGCTGTTTCAAAATGATTAGTGCGTGAAATAGATGCGTGGCAAATGGGGAGGTGGTTCCAATCATGATTTGAACCATGAACAAAGAAATCAGTGTTAGATTCAACATGGAAATTGTGTGCTTTCTCTCTTTCTTTTTCCATGATGAGTAATACTGGCGCGGGTCGTCCACGTGGCAGTATGAAGGACATTAGGGTGCAGCGAATTTATGTGGTACATATTTTATGGAAAAAACACAGGCGCGCAATTCTCTGGTGGACGGTGAGATTAGTGCAGTGATTTGCTGTAAACTAACCATCTCATTCCTGCATAAATCACCCGTGGCACTAGTCTTCAAAAGTAAAAGTGTATACTTGCTCCACCGACGGGGTTGCTGATTCTTTCATTTAACACATATCTTGTGATTGGAACTACCTGTTGAATTCCTTTGCAGGTATTTCCTGGAATAATCTCAGTGACATTTGTGATTATATGGCTGAAGCGTGGTTACTTTGTAACCAAACATACATTTTTACAACAATTTTAGACCACATGTGTAATGACAAACACTCTAACATCATTGCGTCTTCACACAGGCACTCCACACAAAATCATCAATGTCTAACAATATTTAAATCAACATATGTACTATCCAAATATGAGTGATTTAAGGTCTTTATGACCAGTATAAGAACTTAAGATAACTCTGCGCCTGTATTCGATAAGTGCTCAGAGAGCACAATAAAGGTGTCCGTACTAGCGCCACCATGTACTAGTGTGCATGTGGAGCTGCATTCAAATGGCAGCAACTGTCGTACTACATATCCTGGATTTTCTTTCTAATAGGAGTATACCATGTATCAGCCCTGCAGGGGCAGCAAGCTGAAGAACAGAGCCACAACCTACGAAGAAGTTCCGGGGATTGTTGCGAAAACAGCAGAAGTGTAAGGGAACGTTTCACTTGGTAACCAAATACGCTTAATGTACTTTGCCACTCTAAGATGTTGTTTTGATCGCTGCAGATTCAACAGATTCACAGATTTTCCCCCCCTTTCTCTGTATGTACAATAAATGCTCGATCCGGTCTCTATAACTTGTGTGACACATTACTGCATGACTTTCAATTCTATTAAAGGAAGACACATACAATTACACATCCTAGGGTGCTGTTCCCACATTTGTGGGAGTCAATGCACTCCACACTTCAACCAAAAACCGACTCTGTCAGGTGGCCGTGAAAATTACGGGAAAGAGCCGGCAACATAGCTGTAATTAAAATCCCTGTAAATTTTACGGCTGCATTTTTTAAGACGCCGTAATTTTCACAAGGAAAAACCAGCATTCTGGCTACGTCAGAATTACCGTAAATTTAACAGCTGTACTTCTCCCGAAGTGGCCGGAATTTTAACGGGAAAAGTCCGGCAACATAGCTGCCATTAAAATACACGTAAATTTTACGGTAGTTTTTTTTACAGTGGTGCACACAGTAAAGGAGGGTTCTGGATTCTAAACCAACCCAGTTGAAATCCTTAGTTTGTCCGAAGCTTTACCATTGTTGTGTGATCTAGGGAAGCACACAGAGGGCAACTACGATAAAATTGCATTGCACCAAAAAAAGATAGCCTGGTGTACGACAACCATGTCTACAGGTGCAATGCCCCTCAGCTCCCTTCAAGACATGCAAATACTTACAGCAGAGAAAGTGTTCACTTGGAAATTAGACATTTAGACAAAATCGCTTCGCAAATTCAGGATCTTTAAGCGCCATCCCAAACACTTGCCATTACGGTATGAAATTCATCATTGTGCCACCTTACAAAGTTCCACTGCTACGGACCAACTACGGAAGTCGGGAGACACCCTTCCTTTTCCGAAAAAATGTGATCAGCTGATTGGAAATGACCCTCCTATGTCCAGTTTCAAAACAGAGTTACACACACTTGTTGTTTTTTTTTGTGTGTGTGTGAATATGTGCACAGCTTGGTGCAATTGTGTATTTTATTTATGTGATTGTGATTTGCTGTACGCTAGTAGTGGTAATATCTCAGTTATCGCACACTTTATTGATGCCATGCACACCATCAGGATGATGCCTTTCGTGCCTCATTTAATTTTCTATGGAATGAGATCCTGATAATTTGTATGGCTTTTTTAACAATGTTAGGGTGATGACTTCATGGATGTGGAAGGAACACGTGAGGAAGACATCTGCAACGGTCATGACAGTTGTCTGTCAAGTACGGTACCAATTTCTTTTATAAATGCGGCATATAGCGTGAAGTTGTTACTAACAAAGATTTTTTGTGCCATTTCAAGGAATCTAGAGGTGGTGAGCATGCGTAAGGACTTAACATATCTCAATACAACTCAGACCTGCCAGTTGTACATGAGGTGTGTGACTCTTCTTACACACAAGCTTCTGCAGGTTTGATGCATGTGTATGTTGAAACGTGAAAGACAGAGTGCTAAAAATGTTAGTAAGGTGAAAAATTGAGCAGTTCATTGCAGTAATTCTATCGATTTATTTTCAGCATTTTGGGAAATACATAGTGATGGCAAGATTACCTGTGCTATACTGCCTGACCATCTGCTATTGGAGTTCCATGTCCTAGTTATTATATATAATAGCTGTTTGAGGTTATCACATATTTATTATGCAGGTTTTGTACCTCCGAGTTTCTGCAAATGTGCTCCGCGGTGATCATGCTGGACAGAGAGCTATGCCTGTATAATAACAGTGACTAATGTTCTCATACCCATAAAACGTGACTGTCACTGAGCAAGCAGAGGACAGCACGCAGAGGGTCGCTCAAGAGAGCTCAAGTAAATCTCAAACTTGAATAAAAGAACTTCATGACGAAAGAAGGAAGTCACTGAAAAGGTTAGCCAGCTGTTGGACTCGAAACCACATCTTCTGGATTACCGATCCAGGGCTCTTACCAACTCAGCTAAGCTAAACATGCCTCTCCACTGATTTCCAAGGGTGCGTCATCTGAAGGTGACGTCATCCTTCAGGTGACGCATCCTTGGAAGTAATGCTGTTATAGTCTGAATATTCGTACAGTATGGCTATGGATGACAATGAACTGTACTGGGCTAAATTACTTATAGACACAAGCTTTCCATATACTAAGTCCACTTTTTCGTAAATATGAACCAAGTGACGGAAATCATGGTTTTTGAAATCAAAGGCTTTGCGTATCCTGTTCACCGTACAGGCTGGTATAACCATTCTCTTGTTTTTTCGAAGTTCGTGCAACACCCATCTCACAAACTGTTGGTATCTATAGTGTACCTGTATTTCCTGTGTGAGACACACAAGCTTTGAACAAAGCTAAAGCTAGTAGGACGTCGAGTAGTATTTCAACTGCATTCTTTCTCAATAAGTGACCAACAATGACGAAAAGTTCAGAATGACTATTTTGTATTGAAACCCACCAGCATGATTGTGCATGAGACACGCTTCTTACCTGTGAGTATGAGCGCTCATAGGTTCGTGCTGCCCTCGAAGTTCTAAATATGTTACTTTAACGACAGCTCCTTGCAGCATAAGCACTTGACTTGTTTCGGCATTATTATTCATGAACCACTCTGGCACCTTAAAAAGACTGTTGGAACTTGCTCTTCAGACTGAAGTCGATTCGCCGCTCAACATTTCAAAAGCAAGGCTTCCGAGCTCTGCTGCACGTAGCAGAAGTTCCCTCTCAGTTGCTGAAAAGCTGACTTGTTGACTCCGCTGTGCTTCCTCCTTCGACGTCCGTGTTGAAAAAAGCACGCAGCAATACGGAAGTTGCGGAAACCACCCGAACTTCCGGTGTGGACTTTCATCCAATAAACGTCGCGGGAGTTTTACGTCATACACTAAGGAAAACCAATGCATGATAGCTAGAGTTTAGCGCTGATCGGACGAGTTGAGGGTTGAAAGCGAAACCGCGTTTCGGCTCCTTGTTTAGAATAGTTCGCGGCTCCGCAGAGACGAAACGTTTCTATTGTAACTTGGAGGCACCATGTAGGTTCGTTATCCATACAAACAAAGGCATTTGCTAGGTTCTGGTCAGAGACCCTTTGACATGTTGTCGATCTTGACTCTGAAAAACTCGGGGTCTCTTGGATACTTCTCCACATCAATTGAGTGATAGCTAAGTAGGAGGCAAGTCTGCTTCGCTTGCTTGTTGCGACAGCGATTCAAGAACTATCAATACTGCTTTTTTCCGCTAATCACTCGATGACAGGTAAATCAGTTCCTACAGTCCATTCTGCCGCTTAGCATAGCATAGCACCACACCTGTGGCATATTTGCAGCGTTTCGCCAGGTAGAATATTTGTTTTCACGTTTCTGATTCCTATTCTGATCTTCCTTGCTCAGGTATGAGCACTCAACTCATATCTGCATCAGAAAAGCAGCTGCATGGATAAGGCACTCTGAGTAGTTGGGGAACCTTCATCTTTCGGCGTACCAGCTGCACATAAAGTTCCTCTGTGTCGGGTCGACCAGACGCCTACACAAGCAGCAAAAGGGATATGGACAAGTTCTCTGTCATACTGGATCTGTGAATGTGTGCGCCGGCGCAGTCAATATAATGTTGTTCTATTGGGAATCTTGCACGTGTGACATCAGATACCAGTGAATGCAAAGTTGTTTCGGCATATCACTTGAACTTCAGAACCAATACTGTTCATGTCATATGATTATTTTTGGCGGAGCTACAGCAGACTGCATATTTGTGATTTGCAAATACCTAATGCAGAAAAATACACATTTTGTATAACAGAAACAGCCAACGCTTCCGTGTTTTGTTATCGATTTCACTCGACGCGAACGAAAATCCACAGCCACCCACAACTGCCCAGAAACGCCAAAGCTGGGACAAGGAGAGAAGAGAACATATGAGAAAGGGAAAGTCTCTGAACGTCACACGTCACCCAGGGAGATAAAAAAAAAGAAACAAAGTTACTCAACCGTCGTCCAACGATTGGCCCGACGCCTGAGGTCACATCAGATTTCCCCAACAAAAGAATTCTGCCGACGCCGTTTCCAAACTGGTGCGCTGAGAGCCGAGGGATTCTTCGCAATTATATTTTTCAGTGCAACACCTCTTGGGCAGTCGTATTTTCTCTTGCCTGCTTGTAACGATCTCTAACTTTCTTCCGACTAGGTTGTTCATGGGTTTAGTGCAAATAAAAATTGTTCAACCTCACGACTGCAGGACACACGGTTTGTACTCGCTCTGTCATGACAGCAGTACAAACGAACTACTCTGATAATTTTTCGCAGAGCACAAAGGCCACACTGTGTTAAGCTCCTGTGAAGGTTGTTTCGTATTGCCAACTGTGGGATGGGACAAGCGTAAGCTTCCCCACATCACATTTCAAAAGTAGTACTGCCCTTGCTCTAAAAAAAAAAGGTTGTTGCATAAATATGTGATACAAGTCTAAATGTGGCTAACATGTGACTAATTGACTAATTGGCTAACATAATGACTAATTTTAGGCATCATAGGCGTCGTAGGCATTCGATGTTTAAGATTAGACGGCTATTAGTGTTACATTAGCACGTCTACTGCTATGCTGGAGGGCGGTTAAGAGACATTCTATAGGTTATTCCAGATGTTTAAGGTTAGACATCAAATAGACATCTATTATCCCACCACATGCTGCCACCTATAGCAATCGCTCACCTGCTTGTCGGTAGTTACCATTCGCCCTTGGAACAATTTCGTCACAGTCGGGCTTCAGCTGCTTTCTTTTTGCTGCTTGCCCCATACGGATTTGCAATACATCTGCTTCGTCGCAAAATTCCACACACGTTTCATCGGCAAAATACGAGGTACAAAGGTGCGGAACGCGCAATCCATTTGCCTCGACAGGAAGCCTGACGGCGAATGCTACTTCGCGTTTTCGCTGTCGTCCCTGTCCTTGCGTCCGTGAAATGTCACTTCTAGGCTAGCCCCAGATGTTTGTTTTCTTACTTTTTCGCCGAGGAACACAACGTGGCGAGGCGAACACGTCGCAATTTCAATATTGAGCGAAACTCACAGCGATTTCGAGGAACTAGTCTATTTCACACACGAACCCATAGACGAAGCGGATGGTATTTCAGAGATAAAATGAGGGAGCGCCGCGCCGACCTTGCATTGGTCGAATCATCTCTTGCGTTACGATGATGTCAACGTTTGTTTTCTCAGAGGTTGCGTGTTCGAAAAGAACTCGTTTATTTAATACTCGAGCATTTCTCATCTAAAAAATGGCAGAATGGAATATCAAATAGTGCCACGTAGTCTCGTAACTGTTTCCAGCCCACGTCTTCGGATGCGATATTCCCTTTCAATAGGCGCGTTTACATGAAGGCGACATAAGTCGACTGGGCGAGGTAGGTCGATCTCCCCTCCCCATGTAAACCCGCCTAGATGGACCTAAAGGGGACGTCGATGCAGCAGAAATAAGTCGCTACGTTGAGGTAGATCAGACGACTGAAGTCGTCTCGCCTTTGCCATGTAAACCGGGTAAGTCGACTGTGCCGACGGTTTCCGCTGCGTCACAACCGCATCTGCCGCCGTGCTCCACCCGCAACATGAACATGGCGACGGATGGATGGTGTTTGTGGGGGTGAGTATAGGGCTGTTGCCAGACTGGCATAAAATGCAGCCAAAACAAGACTCGTTCAAGGTGTACATTTATCGACTGGGCCGTTGGTAGAAGGCTTTAATGTTTATGGGCGCAGTAAAGAAAGTCACACACTGATAAAACAGTGTGCAATTGCAAAGTGACCACTTTAGTGCCTTGGCAGCGCTGTCATCGACTGAGTCGACTGAATTGCCCGGCGGACTAAGGCGCATCGCTTCTTGCCATGTAAACCGTCCCAAGTTGATCTTTGCGATCCGTCGACTGTTGGTTTCAGTCGACGTATGCGCCCATGTAAAAGCGCCTAATGTGGTGTACCGTGTTTCGATATTTCGGCGCACGTTAAGAACCCTCAGACGAGCGAAATTATTCCAGAGATCGGCCCACTGTGGCGTCGCTCATGATCACCGTTGTCTCACGACGTAGAGCACGGAATTATTAATATATTATAGTGGTTGCATCAACCCAAAGTACCCTATATATATGACAACCCTACCCTAAGTGCATACCCTAATACTATAAGATGCGCGTAATGGACTAATATAGGTCATAACGCTCGTTTTGCTAAGCTTTATCACCAATGAAACACGTGCACGAGTACACACTGCTACTCAGATAACTCTTGGTGTATCTACGTATAGCTTCCAGCAGTACATAGGTGACTGTGAACACCATAATCAGAAAATGCAGGATACCTTACAGGACAACATAGAAAATTACATGCGCGGCCCACAGAAGTAAAATTCAATCACGTCTTCCGTGCTGCGCCTACGTATCAACGCACCACCGCACAATGCCACCATTGATTCATTCTCAATGCCATTATTTATCCTAAACTCCATCAGCATGGTGACAGTTGGTCGTGTGCTCACAAAGTCTAACGAAAGTAGCTTAGGTTCAAATTATACAAGTTTCTCCTTCTCGGAGTGTAGTACAATACTACCATATTGCACATATGTTCCTCACTGAGTGGATTCCCTTACGGTCTACCAGAGCACTGCATCCTGATATTATGCAGTAAATTAGAGACCATAAATCAATTGAATGACGACAGCAGTAATTTGGTAGGATCTCTTCTTCAACTACCATAATTTAATTGAAGTATGTAACTGGGCGATGTGAGGCTAGCGTTGTGTTTCATGAGGTAGGTTCCTCCCGCCATCAGTGTTTTTGAATGTGGGAGTGACTCGGAACAATGCAAGAGAGAATGTGTTGAGGGTGAGTGCGTGTCCCGGTGTTTCCTAGCGTGGCTTTGTACGTTGAAGAGAGGGTAGCTATAGCCATGGTATTATCTCTGACCGGCGATCAGATGATGTGGCTTAGATTGCCAGTATTGGTACCTTTTCTTCAACTTCTATCATTCAGTTGAAATATGCAACTGGGAACTGGGCATGGTGAGGCTAGCGTTGTGTTTCATGAGGTAGGTTCCTCCCGCCATCAGTGTTTTTGAATGTGGGAGTGACTGGGAACAATGCAAGAGAGAATGTGTTGAGGGTGAGTGCGTGTCCCGGTGTTTCCTAGCGTGGCTTTGTACGTTGAAGAGAGGGTAGCTATAGCCATGCTATTATCTCTGACCGGCGATCAGATGATGTGGCTTAGATTGCCAGTATTGGTACCTTTTCTTCAACTTCTATCATTCAGTTGAAATATGCAACTGGGAACTGGGCGTGGTGAGGCTAGCGTTGTGTTTCATGAGGTAGGTTCCTCCCGCCATCAGTGTTTTTGAATGTGGGAGTGACTGGGAACAATGCAAGAGAGAATGTGTTGAGGGTGAGTGCGTGTCCCGGTGTTTCCTAGCGTGGCTTTGTACGTTGAAGAGAGGGTAGCTATAGCCATGGTATTATCTCTGACCGGCGATCAGATGATGTGGCTTAGATTGCCAGTATTGGTACCTTTTCTTCAACTTCTATCATTCAGTTGAAATATGCAACTGGGAACTGGGCGTGGTGAGGCTAGCGTTGTGTTTCATGAGGTAGGTTCCTCCCGCCATCAGTGTTTTTGAATGTGGGAGTGACTGGGAACAATGCAAGAGAGAATGTGTTGAGGGTGAGTGCGTGTACCGGTGTTTCCTAGCGTGGCTTTGTACGTTGAAGAGAGGGTAGCTATAGCCATGGTATTATCTCTGACCGGCGATCAGATGATGTGGCTTAGATTGCCGGTATTGGTACCTTTTCTTCAACTTCTATCATTCAGTTGAAATATGCAACTGGGAACTGGGCGTGGTGAGGCTAGCGTTGTGTTTCATGAGGTAGGTTCCTCCCGCCATCAGTGTTTTTGAATGTGGGAGTGACTGGGAACAATGCAAGAGAGAATGTGTTGAGGGTGAGTGCGTGTACCGGTGTTTCCTAGCGTGGCTGTGTACGTTGAAGAGGGGGTAGCTATAGCAATGACATTATCTCTGACCGGCGATCAGATGATGTGGCTTACATTCCCACTATTGGTACCTTTTCTTCAAGTGCCATCATTCAGTTGAACTATGCAACTAGGAACTCTGCGTGGTGACGCTAGAGGTTTGTTTCATGAGGTAGGTTCCTCCCGCCATCAGTGTTTGTGAATGTGGGAGGTACTGGGAACAATGCAAGAGATAATGTGTTGAGGGTGAGTTCGTGTCCCTGTGTTTCCTAGCGTGGCTTTGTACGTTGAAGAGGGGGTAGCTATAGCAATTGTATTATCTCTGACCGGCGATCAGATGATGTGGGTTAGATTGCCACTATTGGTACCTTTTCTTCAACTGCCATCACTGAGTTGAAATATGCTACTGGGAACTGGGCGTTGTGAGGCTAGCGTTGTGTTTCATGAGGTAGGTTCCTCCCGCCATCAGTGTTTGTGAATGTGGGAGGTACTGGGAACAATGCAAGAGATAATGTGTTGAGGTTGAGTTCGTGTCCCTGTGTTTCCTAGCGTGGCTTTGTACGTTGAAGAGGGGGTAGCTATAGCAATTGTATTATCTCTGACCGGCGATCAGATGATGTGGGTTAGATTGCCACTATTGGTACGTTTTCTTCAACTGCCATCACTGAGTTGAAATATGCTACTGGGAACTGGGCGTTGTGAGGCTAGCGTTGTGTTTCATGAGGAAGGTTCCTCCCGCCATCAGTGTTTGTGAATGTGGGAGGTACTGGGAACAATGCAAGAGATAATGTGTTGAGGGTGAGTTCGTGTCCCTGTGTTTCCTAGCGTGGCTTTGTACGTTGAAGAGGGGGTAGCTATAGCAATTGTATTATCTCTGACCGGCGATCAGATGATGTGGGTTAGATTGCCACTATTGGTACGTTTTCTTCAACTGCCATCACTGAGTTGAAATATGCTACTGGGAACTGGGCGTTGTGAGGCTAGCGTTGTGTTTCATGAGGAAGGTTCCTCCCGCCATCAGTGTTTTTGAATGTGGGAATGACTGGGAACAATGCAAGAGAGAATGCGTTGAGGGTGAGTGCGTGTCCCGGCGTGTTTCCTAGCGTGGCTTTGTACGTTGAAGAGAGGGGGAAGCTAGCAATGGTATTATCTCTGACCGGCGATCAGATGATGTGGCTTAGATTGCCACTATTGGTACCTTTTCTTCAACTTCTATCATTCAGTTGAAATATGCAACTGGGAACTGGGCGTGGTGAGGCTACCGTTGTGTTTCATGAGGTATAGGTTCCTTCCGCCATCAGTGTTTGTGAATGTGGGAGTGACTGGGAAGAATGCAAGAGAGAATGTGTTGAGGGTGAGTGCGTGTCCCGGTGTTTCCTAGCGTGGCTTTGTACGTTGAAGAGAGGGGGAAGCTAGCAATGGTATTATCTCTGACTGGCGATCAGATGATGTGGCTTAGATTCCCACTATTGGTACCTTTTCTTCAACTGTCATCATTCAGTTGAAATATGCAACTGCAACTGGGCGTGGTGAGGCTAGCGTTGTGTTTCATGAGGAAGGTTCCTCCCGCCATCAGTGTTTGTGAATGTGGGAGTGACTGGGGACAATGTAAGAGATAATGTGTTCACGTCGAGTGCGTGCCCCGGTATCTCCTAGCGGTGCTTTGTACGTTGAAGAGAGGGCAGCTAGCAATGGTATTATCTCTGACCGGCGATCAGATGATGTGGCTTAGATTCCCACTATTGGTACCTTTTCTTCAACTGCCATCATCCAGTTGAAATATGCAACTAGGAACTGGGCGTTGCGAGGCTATCGTTGTGTTTCATGTGGAAGGTTCCTCCCGCCACCAGTGTTTGTGAATGTGGGAGTGACTGGGAACAATGCAAGAGAGAACGTGTTGAGGGTGAGTGCGTGTCGCGGTGTTTCCTAGCGTGGCTTTGTACGTTGAAGAGGGGGTAGCTATAGCAATGGTGTTATCTCTGACCGGCGATCAGATGATGTGGGTTAGATTGCCACTATTGGTACCTTTTCTTCAACTTCTATCATTCAGTTGAAATATGCAACTGGGAACTGGGCATGGTGAGGCTAGCGTTTTGTTTCATGAGGTAGGTTCCTCCCACCATCAGTGTTTGTGAATGTGGGAGTGACTGGGAACAATGCAAGAGAGAATGTGTTGAGGGTGAGTGCGTGTCCCGGTGTTTCCTAGCGTGGCTTTGTACGTTGAAGAGAGGGTAGGTATAGCAATAGTATTATCTCTGACCGGCGATCAGATGATGTGGCTTACAGTCCCACTATTGGTACCTTTTCTTCAAGTGCCATCATTCAGTTGAAATATGCAACTAGGAACTCTGCGTGGTGAGGCTAGCGTTGTGTTTCATGAGGTAGGTTCCTTCCGCCATCAGTGTTTGCGAATGTGGGAGGTACTGGGAACAATGCAAGAAATAATGTGTTGAGGGTGAGTTCGTGTCCCGGTGTTTCCTAGCGTGGCTTTGTGGTGCCTTTTCCTCAACTGCCATCATTCAATTGAAGTATGCAACAGGGCGCAGTGAGGCTTGTTTTCTTTTTTTATCCTTGTATGTCTTGAATAGACTACAGCGTTAGGGGATATAACGTTTCATGTACATGGTTTGTTTGCGATCGTCCTTGCGATTAGTTAGGCGTTTTTCAAGTAGGGTTTGGTCTGTGACAAAAGAAATGCGAATATATCGCGTATGTATTACTCGTCTTACCTGTCCCCTGAGTAAAGAATAAGGTCAACACGTTGAAAATAATTATAACAGATATAAAATCAATATAATAGTCAGGTACGTGAGTACATACCCATCCCGGGTGTGGAGGATCCTTGAAATCGTTAAAAACACCATATTGACTTTTCTTTCGATAAAAACAGAGGTAGAAGTGCAAACTTCAAATTTTGCTATAGAATTGGGCCTTACTTTCATCCGGTGCACCTGAAAGTGTGACGATTGTAGCAGTCATGTTAATGACAGCCACGAATGCTAGGAACCATAATATAGGTATATCTTTTGTTTACCTGAAGGCGTCTTTCTACCTGGAGGCTGCCCACGGTTCGATGCTAATGGAATTAGCAAAACGAACATACTTTAATACAAACGTGAATACAAACGTGCGCCTAACTACTCTTCCTAATACACCGAACATGTTTCACAGAATAGTGAATTTGGTATTTGAGATGGTGGAATGGTGATGATGATGATTGTAGTTTTTATAGCGCACGAGCAACTAAAGCTATAGTGCGCCAAAACGGTGGTGATCCACTGCAAGGTGCAAGGTAAACCTAACTGTTCAATTGAAACCAAATTATCTCAGAATTTCAGGTGAAAACCACAGTAAAAGGAAAGTCATTCACTTATCAAACGTTTATATAGCCGATATCTCTAAAAAGGTTGAAAGTTCTCATGTAGCGTTAAAGAGGTTCATCCCCAAGCAATAGAGCAGGCCGCGGTGCAATATAAACTGCAAACTTCATCGCGGTCATTTGTATGTCTTACGTGGCGATACTTTTCAGCGGCTCGTGTATGGTATATTATCAACAGAGGATCGTGGCTTGATTTACGGAGCGAATAACTTATTGCTCAAACTTATCAATACCAATGTTTCGGAATCTGTGGACTGGTGTGTGCTTTTGAGCATATTGGCCGGTATTGTGCTGTCTGTCCTCAAGCCTCATGCTAAAGGGTACAAGTTCCCATTATGTTGAAAGCCCACTGACGAGTATATCGTATTTTCCCCCACATTCTATCAGGAGAGCAGCTTGGTCCGCGCCGTTCTGTACGAAGAGGGGAAAAAAGGGCGCAAAGGAATGTGTTAAACTTGCCCCCCTCTTCTCCAGAAGCTGTCGACAGCAGAAGTTGGCAAGCATCTTCGTTTCTCGGGCTGGAATACGCGCTTTCGTGCTGCAGTGTTGGCGCTGCAATATGCTTGTGTTCTAAACGCTTAGTGGCAAGGCAAGCTTAATGTGTTCCTTGCATTAGGGTAACATAATCGTGGTCACACACAGTAAGTTTAGAAGTGTTGTCTTAGAAATAATAATTTTGATTGTAATTGTATAGCGAAAAATAACTTCAATTAAAATTGGTGCCTCCGTTTTGCGCGGCGACTTGTATTATCGCTGTTCCGAATTAGCGAAACGAAGTATGTGGTGGTGGTGGTGGTGGGTGGTGATAGGGCTTGCCGTTGTCGGCCTCACGTATGTGGGCAACGTCACGACTGACGCCCTGGGGGAAAGTGCGTCCTGGGCCGACTTCTTCCTGGGTTTTCCTCAAACGAAGTAACGGGGACCACGACTGCTCGCCTTCTTGCCCAATGAAAACCAACAAGTGATTTTATTCTCGTGATCACGCGCCCTACTCAGTTCTTCCTTCTCCTTTTCCAACATCCTCCCGCGCCGCCGATGACTCTATATCCGCTTCCAGGCGAAGCAGTAGATGTACCGGGCGCCGAGTTTGCGATCTGTTCGCCAGTGTCAGCTCGCAGGCACGGACTACTCCGTCGCGTCCCAATATCAGCCGATGGACACGCCCGAGGTTCCAGAACATTCGTGGCGCTCCTGTGTCGTGTATAATGACAACGTCTCCAATCTTGAACTTTGTGTCTGGTTCACGCTTACCAAGGTGAGCGGACTGGAGTTGTAGGAGGTACACCTTACGCCACCTTGACAAGAACTGCATGCGTATCTGTTCTTGGGTCCTGAAACCGGCGCAGTTCCGCAGCGTTCTGCGGCGTGGTGGCTGCGGTGTAGCTTGGAAGTGCTGATCATCTTTTCCCAATGAGAAAGTGCGACGGCGTGAGAGGGTCCAGGTCGTATACGCCCGAAGAAATGTACATCAGTGGTCGGCAATTAATGATACTTTATATGTCACACAGCGCAGTAACCAGACCTTCGAAGTCCAGTCGACGCCTTCCTAGGCACTGCTTCAGATCTCCTTTGAACGAGCGTATTATCCTCTCCCACCACCCGCCCCACCAGGGTGTCCTTTCGACGATGAACTTCCAACAAACTCGATGATTGGCGGCGAAGTTCTGCACACCTGGTGACGAGAGGACTGCGAGAAGACGGGACAGCTGGTGGAAGGTCCTAGCGTTATCGGACATGATGACAGAGGGTAGACCACGTCCTGCGATGAATCTGCGGAATGCTGTTAAAAACCGCTCGGTGGACATCTGATGTACAAGTTCAAGGTGAACGGCGCGTGTGACACCACATGTGAAGACAACAATGTAGGCCTTTTGTTCGCGAAGTGCGGTATGCGAGACGTAAAGAGTCCCGGCGAAATCAATTCCCACAACATCAAACGGATTAGTCTTCGTGATTCTTTTTCTAGGCAACGGGGCCACTGGTGCGGTTTCGGGTGAAAGCCGTCTGTACTTGCATGGAAGACACGTGCGTAGCGTGCGGCGAGCTGTTTGACGGCCCTTGAGGATCCAGTACCTTTGGTGTAATTCACTGAGGGTGTCTTGGACTCCCGCATGATGCAAACATTCGTGCGTGTCCAGGATTACCAGAGCACTGAATCGGTGGTTCGACGGGAGCAGAATCGGATGGCGAATATCGATGGAATCGTCCATTTGCTGGAGCCGACCTCCTACGCGAAGTACGGCAGTCTCATCGAGGAAGGGCTGCAAGGTCAGTAGGGCAGAGGTGCGCGATACTGGCGCGGATCTTTCAAGTGCTGCCACTTCCGCAGGAGACGCTTGTGTTTGTGTGTTGCGTACCCAGACGAGTTCGGCTGACGTCAATTCATCTGCAGAAGGTGGACCTGTCGTCCTTGAATGCGGGTAGCGCATATTGTGGATGTACCTGAGCACGTGAGCCGTAAGCCTTAGAATATGCTTCAGTGAACTGTAATCTGCCAACCACAGCGGGAGGTCCATTCTGGTCGCGACTGCCACACAGCAAACTTCTTCCGTCGGGAAGACCTCTGTATCAACCATGGGAGCAGCTGTTGAGTTGAACTCCTGCGACAGCCACCGCGGACCTGACCACCACAGCTGGCTGTCGGGCAGAGTCTTCGCGGATACGCCTCTGGTTAGCAGATCCGCGGGATTGTGTTTGCCGTCGCAATGGAACCATTGTTGCGGGTTTGTCAGCCGTCGTATCTTGGTTACGCGGGCTGCGACAAACGGTGGCCACTTGTCAGTGTCCTTCTTGACCCAGTGCAAGCGTATTGTAGAGTGCTGCGATGCGCAGTGAACTGATGATGCGACAGAAAATGCGCGCAGCGAGTAGGCACCCGAGAAGCTCTAGTCGGGGTAATGTTAGAGGCTTCAGTGGAGCAACGCGGCTTTTGGCGATGAGCAAGGAAACCTTGATGCGGCCGTTGCTTGTTCGACTGCGAACATATACTACGACACCGTACGCCCGTGGGCTTGCGTCTGCAAATACTTGAAGATCGAGCAAGCTGTGCTGGGATCCGAGTACCCATCTTGATTGCCGTACCTCTGAGAGAGTTGCCAGATCGTCCACCCATGCGTGCCATGCGTCCAGCAGTGGTGGCTCTAGAGGTGAGTCTCAAGGCCATTTTTCCTTCCACAAAGTCTGGAACTGTAAGCGCGCTGTAATGGCGAACGGAAAGAGGAGACCCCGAGGATCATATAGTCGAGAGAAAACCTGCAGTACCCCACGTTTCGTGGAAGGCGCGTCTAGTGAAGGCCTGGACGGACCGCGCGGGGACCCAGATCTCGTCGAATTGTCTGTCCCATGGCATACCAAGTACCCGAAGAACTGACCCCACGTCAGAGACGTTGTCGTATGAGATTCCATCATTTAAATATTTCTCTTGAAGGACTGTAGAGTTTGACTCCCATTTCGGAATGTCCATCCCCGCCACTTGCAAGATAGCTCAGGTCTCTTTGTAGAAAGTCTGAGCTTCGGCGAAATCCCTGCACCCGACTACCAAGTCATCCATGTAAACGCTGATGGAAAGTCGTACAGCAGTGGCTGGGTAACGATGGCTGATGGATCTGAAATGGTGCTGCAAGGTGGTCGCAGGGAGGGACGGGCACGCGTGTCATTCTCCACTCCTGCAGAGGCGGGTTCGCGTTGGAGGCAGATGGAAGGTCGGACACCCAGAGGAAAAGAAGGGCGTCGCGATCTTCCGGCCGAATTAATATTTGGAGATATGCCTTCCGGATATCGGCAGTGAGGGCAACCGGGTGGTACCGAAAGGTGAGTAGGAGATGCAAGAGGTCACTGTTCATGTTCGGCCCTTTCGACAACACGTTGTTGTTTCGACAACACGACATGACGGTTGGCCAGAGATATGGGATGACACATAAAAAACAATTCGAAACTTGGTTTTAGTAGTAGATACTGGACACAGACTGTCCGCAACACTACAAGGCTTCTGGACACGTTTAATTAGCAATTAGAGCTAATTGGGACCCCCCACACTAATCAGGACCCTCCAGGGAGTCATTACACTAATTGGGGAGCATCTAAGACGTGTCCAGACCACCCTGTGTGTTGCCGACAATCTGTGTTCATAAAGATAAAAAATAGGTAGAAAATAAAATAAAAAGATAGAAATAGAGTGGAGAGAAACAATTTATTCGAAAATCAACGATGCCGCGGCGAAGAAGCCGCTTCGCAACACCCGAGTGACCAGCGCCCGCCATGTTGGTAGTTGGCGACGGGCAGTTGCAGAGATCAACGGCAGGTGGCCACTTAGTTGCAAGGCATCACACCAGATGGCGCCACCATCATAGCTCTAGACGAGAAAGACAGAGAACAAGATACTGGCGGGAGGTAAAAATGACAGCACTGCTAAACAAGTCTAGGCATGCGAGAGAAAAGGTCTAACCGCTACTGCTAAAACAGCACGGAGAAAACAGTACACATCGGGGAAAAAGGCTTACGGGGGCAATCGCTTAGGCCTAACCACAGCGTCACAACACTATGCAGCTAACACAAGGCGGGAACCACTGGGCACGCATCGCTAAACATGCGTCAACACGAACAAAAGGCTTGCTCACCGCAAAACAAGTCTAAACATGCGAGAAAAGGCTTAACACGAGCGCAGTCAAATCACTCGTTGGTCGCCGCTAAACACGTGAAACATGCGAGAAAAGGAGCGCGTCAAATCACTCACCTTTTCCCCCGCGGCGACTGCTCATCAGCCAGGCAGAAACTGAGCGAGCGCGGGGAGTGCACGTCTGCTTTCCGCGACAGCCAGAGAGAAACTGACTGAGACGACGCGCCGCGGCAGCTATGGATGCGCGCGCGCTTATAGCGCCCTCTGCTCCACCCGACCGCGCATGCGCGCACGCGCTCCTAGCGCCCTCTGCGCCGCCCGCCCGCCCGCAGGGGTTTTCGGTTTCGACTCTCTGTGCGCGCGCGCCTAGCGGCGACGGGTGGCTTCTGAGTTTTGGTTTCACTCTCCTTTCTTTGCGCGCGCGCGTTTATCTGTATAAAGGCAGCGCGCACCGCGCTCGCGTCATCATTCTGACCGATACGTGGAAAACGCCATGTGTGGTTTATTCTCCTGTGTTTCTCGTCGTCGCAAGGAAAAGACAAAAAACGAAGAACTTCACGAATTTATTCACGGGATCGTGGAGGAAGCCTTTGAAGTCCACCACCTGGTATGGTTGCAAGCGCGTCAAGAAATGTGTCAGGACAAGATGAAGATGCTCGACCGCATCTTAAAGGCGGACAGACTGCCGAAAAAGAAGTCCAACTTTAGCCTGGATAATCTGTATTGGGAAGGCAGTTCCGATGTAGAGGACGACAACGACGACGTGTAAATAAAAGCAATGCATTTCTCTTCGAGTCTCAGTCTCTTCTTTCTCTTCGTGCAACGTGTACGCACGCAACATGTCTTCCCCCGAACCTTTTCGTTTCCGTCATTCCTTTCGCTGTATCTTAAGCGGCCCCACCATGTGTGGCAAATCTACTTTCGTTCTGGACAAGCCTACATCAGAAATCTTCTACGTGCAGAAATATGCTTCGGCGAGCATGCAGGACGAATTTGGGGACTCCGTAAAATTTACCAAGGAGCTACCGCGAGAGTGGGACACGTCACGCGCTACGCTGATGGTTCTCGACGATCACATGACCGACGTCGGTTCCTTGAAGGAGGACACGATCTTTTCATTCGGGGTTCTCACCACGCCAACGCGTCGATCTTCTTACTCGATCAAAACATCTTTTTCGACAGTAGCCATTTTAGACAGTAGCCATTTTACGTCGTCCTGTGGCGCACCGCGCGCAGCGTGCACCAGATGGAACATTTTGGGCAACAGCTATTTGGCAAAGATTGGAGTATTTTCTGGACGCATATAAAAAAGTGATGTCGTCGCCCCAGGCTTATTTACTCATGGATCTTCACAACTATACGCACGAAGATCACAGGTTGCGTAGCAATATCTTTCCGGGAGAACGTCATATATCTAGGCTCCGAAATGAATCTCCGCCCTCACCTCACTTTACTAAAAGTACTCTCCACTCTACCCCCTCGCGTCATCGCGACGTCTTGAGACGTTCTTCCTCGTCCGACATGAAACACCTCTCCGAAATTTGTCTCAATGTATTGAAGGGAAAGGTGGCTCTAGCTCCAGACATGTTCGAACGTTTGAAGAAGCACAAACGCTTTTTACGACGGCTCGCCTACAAAAAGATTCACAAGAATCCACAACGTTTGAAGCGCTATCTGTCTCAGCAGCGAGGACAGGGCATTCTTTCGTCGGTGGTTCCTCTCCTACTTTCCGCCGTGTTGAACCTTTTCGCCAATGGCCAAGAGGATTGAAGTGACCACCTCCTCCTCCATCGGAAACATTCTTTCCTCGAAGGAGAGTGACGACGTCAAAGTGAAACTCATACTGCAAGCACTGTATTGCATACTCAAGCAGTACGGATTTGACCCCTACGACAATAAAAACAAGGCGTCCGACGCTACAAATGACTTTTACTATTCGCTCCTCTCTCCAGTAGTGGACGAAGAGGAAGCGGAAAGGGTCGTCTCAGAATTAAAGAAGGTTCTTTCTTGGGATCGCGAGGGTTGTGTCTCCGTGTCGGGCAAGCCCATCAGACGCTCCTCCGTTTACGAACTCGTCAATTATTTGTTACAACGTAAGACGGGAAAGAAACCTTCCTGGTTTCCCAAAGTCTCGAAACTATTGCGTCTGATTTCTCTGCCCAAATCTCGCAAGCCTCAAGAGCAGCAGCAGCAGCAGGCCTCCATTGCGTGGACGACATATGGAGGGATATGAAAAGCCAGCGGGTGGTTTGAGGGGTGTGGACCGCTATAGAAAAGCGCGTCACTTGAGTAAAAAGAAGGCTCTCGCCATTCTCAGAAAACTGGATGCCTACACGCTTCACCGTCCAGTCAGAAGAAAGTTTAATAGGAGACACATCATCGCACTCAAGATCAACGACGTGTGGCAAATGGACCTCGCCGACTTTTCAAAATACAAGAGATTCCACGGCGGCTACCGCTACATTCTCGTGGCAATCGATTCCCTCTCCCGCTTTCTGCGCACCCTCCCGCTAAAGACGAAGTGCCCCGCCAAAATGAAAAGGGCCATGATAAGACTTTTTCGGGGAGGTAACGTACCTACACGCATCTTTTGCGACAGAGGAGGGGAATTCTACAACAAGACCGTCAAGGAGTATCTCTCACGAAAGAAGGTACACATGTATTCCACCTTCTCTCCAGTAATCAAAGCATCGCAGGTTGAACGTGTGATACGCACTTTACGCGACAGAATATTCCGCTATGTTAGAGTAACCGGAAAATACCACTTCGTTTCCGCGCTTCCCAAGATCGTGCGCGACTACAACAACACCAAACACAGGACTTTGGGCATCAGCCCGTCCGAAGTGACACCCGAAAACGAATTGGAGCTGTTCAATAAGATAAATGGGAAGCCCGTCGTACCCTCCGTGAAAGAGAAGCTCAATGTGGGGGATAAAGTGAGGGTCCTACTACACAGAAAAGGTTTTCATAAGAGCTCAGAAGGGGGTTGGTCGTCTCAGATTTTCACCGTCTCCCGCCTGAGAGACACCTCCCCTCCCGTCGTGCACATGGAAGATTACCGGGGTAAGGGAGCGGACGGATCTTTCTACCCGGAGGAGGTACTCGTCGTAACCCGAGACGCCAATCAGCCTTGGCCAGTAACGAAAGTGCTGAGAAAGAAGCAAGTGAACGGTCAGAGCTTCTCCTTGGTTCGCTGGTTCGGTTACGACAAAGAACACGACAGTTGGGTTCCGAGCAGCGACGTGGTCAAGATTGGGAAATGACGTCAGACGCCTACGTCCACCTGCTCTCGAACGCCAGCATGGATAAGTTTCCCTCGAATAAACTCAACGCCTTCACGGTAGCTTTCGATAGTCCGCTTCAGCTCTCGAATCAGTATAAAGTCGGTCTGATGGATCTTAGCATAAGTAACGATTTTTTAAATATCGGGTACGAAAGGCAAGATGCGAAAATCGAGGTTTCTTTCGAGGACACGGTGGAAGCAGGCAGATCTTTTCGTGTCACCTCGGATCTCGAGAGGGATTTGGGAAAAGCCCTTTCGGAATTTAACGTTTCTTTCACGTATAATAAATCGCGATACGACTTCGTCTTACCCGTGGATGTGAAAGCCGTGGAATTGGACCCTCGGCTCGCGCAGGCGCTCGACGCCTCGCTAGCGTCCCGCGAAGCAGGTCGTGCGGTGAAACCTCCCAAATTGAGCGAACGCGAAGCCACCTCCATCTTATTGGAGCACGCCGCACCCGTCGCTTTCGGCGACGTCACTCTGAATTCGGAAACCACGTCCCTACGGAACACATTCAACAAGTATTTCCAGACACAAAAGCTGGACGCCTCGCTACAATTCGCAGATAACGTCTACTCTCTGAAAACGCCGAAAGGGTTGCACGTACCGGAACCCTTTGTCAAGCTGCTACATGTCACAGCCGTCGAGGGACATGGAGAAACGCTACGCGTCTCTCTCCCCGTAGCGCAGCAATTTTCTTTCACGATCAAGACGAAAATTCCTCGATCTTTACAAGTACATCTACCTCCCGGCTATTATGTGATCCCGCAAGCACTTCTGGATGCGATTAACCAGCGCGTAGGCGAACGCGGCGCGCTTCAGCTTCGACGGAACCGAACAGAAATGTAAAATTGGGCTTTCCGAGGGCACCTCCACCTTAAGACTTTCCGAGTACCTGGCCGTGCTTTTGGGCTTCGAATCGCGTACCGTGTTCACGAGGGAGGACGAGGATGCCACGAGCTCCATCGAGGTACTCCTGGAACCCCCGTTTCACAACATAATCGTCTACACGTATATCGTGGAACTCACGTACGTGGGGAGCGGGAAAAAACCGATATTAGAAATACTACCCTTTTATTGGGAGAAAGACAAGCACGTCGTCACCTACACGTTAGATAACATCCAGTATTTTAACCTGTCTCAATTCGAAATTCCCTCAGTGACGATCGTTCTCGCGGACGAAACGGGAAGACGTTTGCCGTTGCGGTCCAAAGGCAGAACCAATCTAACATTGCATTTCAAATATGTACCGTAATTCCCCCAAAATAGTTCCCCTGTACACGGGACCCCTTTTCCAACGAGGGGGCGGTGTGTTGAGCAACATATCCAAGTTTATCGTTCTCATGTGGCAGCAAATAAAACCGATTGCCAAGAGAACGTTGAAGCGCTTGGCGCGGAATTTGGCCGATGGCGAAGGAATATCGCGCGCAGTAAAAAATACAGCCATAGCAATGGGGAGAGACGTGCTGTATTCCATGGAGGGCTCTGGAAACAACAATGGGAAGAAATGTCGCAAAAGACAACAAAAGGCACCGACACACGACACACCTGCAGATATCTTTGGTACGCCGTGAAGGTCACACATCCGCTGCGCGCGCTCCGTCCATCATGACGTCAACGAAAGGAAAAATACAGACGCCGATCTGTCTAACGAGTGATGTGATGATATTCGAACCCCCTTCCATTCAATACGGCGTGGAAGATACTTCGTACCAACTTTTTTATCCGGTCAACGGGATAAATAATTCCGTCATTGAGTTTTGTATTCAAAATTTACAAAGGGCACACTTGGATCTCTACGGTAGCTTCGTGTCTTTGAACGCGCGCAATGTTCGCGACGACGGGGAAGAAATGGACGAGAAAGATGTCGTTTTCCCAATAAACCATCTGTTGAGCGGCATGTTTAAGACGGTCACCGTTTATGCGAGCAACAAGTCCGTCAGTTCCGAGTTGTACGCCTACAGGAGAATTTTGGACGTCGTGCTTCATTCCACGCCCATGGCTCAAGAAACAGTGCACGCAGCTGGACTCTATGTCGAGGACGACGAACATTTAAAGAACCATTACGACGTCTCGTCTCGCGGTCCGAAACAACGTTACTATGCGACGAAGGGTGGAAAATACTTTAACCTGTTTCAACAGCCGCGCCTGATGGTAACTGCCGTCGAAATCCGCGTCGTTTTCTTGTTAAACAACGACGAATTTAAACTCATATCGGTCCCCAACGACAAGAAAACGTACAATTACGAGGTGGACATTAAAGAAATCACGTTACACTTGAAAAAGGTGACGCTGGCACCTTCCTTGTTTTGGAATACGAGCGGCGGCTTCAGACCACGCCGGCCATCTACGTGTTACGCGGATTGGAAACCAAGGTGCGGAGCTTGAGTGCCGGGAGCTTGGACGCTCACTTTGAAAACGTTTACCCCGAAAGGGTACCGTCCAAATTATGCGTCGTCCTGCTCGCCACGTCCGACTTTCTCGGCGACATCCAATCGAACCCCTACAAATTCCGCCATTACGACTTGTCCCATTCGATGCTCTCCGTGGACGGCCAGCAAGTGCGAGCCGAGTACGACTTTAAAGGTCAGCTACGCCGATTTCCCGATGTGTTGAAACGGTTGTGATATTCAGAACGAGCACATCCAACTGCCCCCGAAACGCACCTTCGTTTCTCAATTTTGTCTTCCTATTACGAAAATTAATTCATCAAAGAAACCAAAACAAGCCATGGGCGCAGCCATTTTTGTGACGTAGATGGGATAAACCTGCTCCATCTACGTAGATAGAGAATCGTGCGTCTGATTGGATGAAAGCTGAGGCTTTCTCTGACTTCCCTGGCGTCTTCTCCCGTTTGCGAGGAAATCCAGTTATGGCCGCCGGCTACGATGAGCGTTTCGTCCGAGGTAATCCCGAGAACTATTGAACGATGGAAACAACAACCGCGAACTCACCTCAACATCATTTTCGGCGTGAAATTACGATTATGTGCTCGAGAACTTCGCAGTTCAACCGTTCAGCTGCCATTCACGTCAACCCGTTTGCTGCTTTTACTACAAGTGCAGGAATGGCAGCGATTGAGCAACAACGTGAGACTTGGTGATCGTTTGAGCATATACCTGCAGAGGACTGGTCTTCAAAGGAAGAAGGCCGTATTTCTGCCCATGCACATCGTGCGATTGCCAGGCTTGTTACACGAGATACATATATTGTGCAGCATCATAGCGCGACTGCGATGAACGACGTAGGAATGTATCGTGACCACTCGAACTGCACTCGTTGAACCATTCGTAGGTTATATGAAAGTGCTCAATAGAGTTGCCCCGCACAAAAAGTGTTGGATGTAGTTTTGTAGTGTGTTGTTTATCTCGTAGAGCGCATCGCGGCATGTAGGTCGAGAGCCCTTATACATATTTTTTGCATGTTTACTTGAGTGTGAGCATTGTTCTATACTACACAGGCCATATTTCATTCATAATACTTTCGCAAATAAACACGTACGGGTCGATCTCATATTGCTTTTGAGTGAGGCATAGTGTCTTCAGATCAGGGTATGTGTATCCTGTTTTCTGGGCCCAACAGATGTTATTAAGGGTAGTGCAACATTTCCCACATCTTGAATCATGCTAACATTGCCAGGATAAGGAACATTACACTGCGCTGTGTATTCCACACTCAGTTGTCTCGCGACGTAAACCCCCAATTATTATATTGGATACTCCACATGTTCAACCAGTCAGCACTTCCCATATCCTATTTTTTTTAAACATGTGCTTAAAATTCCACAACTGCCACTCAAGTAACTTTGCCACCAAATTAGTCAGTGACAAAAGGTATATGTACTTTATCACAAATTTAATAACCTTGGTGGAAATGCTTGATGGTGTCCTCTGCCTTGTACGGTGCACTTCATAGCAAAATACACAATAGTCCAAATGTTTTCCTTGTCCACAAGTGCCCTGTCAAAGCTGAAAGACTCTTATCAAAATGGGGAAGCGGGCTTGCTTGTCCAGAGAAACAAATATGAAACTGCAGTGCTCAACGTAAATAACTGCATGCTCAGAAACTAAGGCTGGTGATGCCGAAGACCTAATATTTCTAGGTTAAAAGGAACAAAAGAGAAAAGACCACTGCGGCGTATTAATGTTGTTTCAAAAGTATAACACCACAAAATTTGTGAGAGTCAGTTGGTGTATTTAGTTATGTTGGTCACCTCCTGCCCCAATTTTTAATAAGATTCAAATGCGTTGCTACCAACCAGGACCTAAGCCTGACGTATGATCTAATAATAATAATAATAGTATCTATCTATGACCTATGTGGACCCTCACCACTAGTTTGGTCCAGGTTTCACACGTGGCTTCTAGTGAAGTTCGAAGCTGCTTTGTAGAGCTGACAGGAGACTTGCAGAGTAGAGAATTTTTTATTTATATTTTCCATAGAACATGTAAAAAACAATGTGCTGTACCAACTGTATTCAAAGAAATACAAATATACTTTGTTTTAGCTATGTGCATATTAGCAGATTACAGGTGACCGATGACACACAATGGGCGTCAAGGGTGAGAACACAAGAATACTACCACTGCAGGCACTGTCCTGAAATTCTAAGTCGCCATTTGTCAGAAAGCAATGACCACGCACAGCCTAAGGATCATATTTAGCTCCTTCCATTATTCTTTTTATTGACAGCATGTTGGCTGCCATCCAGTCCATGAAAGTGACCCTTATCGTTGAAAGAACGGTTCAACAGCAAGCGAGCTGGTGATAGTGTCCATGATGGCGAAACCTGAAGAGGAGAGACAAGAAGGGACATAAACACGCTATGTTGAGACATTGTGTATGTCCCTTCCTATCCCTCGTCTCAGGGTTTTTCGCTATGGATCTTCATGATGTTTCCTTCCGGAAACTTGACATATTTTTATGTAGAATTGTGAAGGTACAGCTAGGTGCTGTTAGCAAATCACACAGTACTTTTCTTGAAACAAGAATCCATAGAAGGTACACAATCATCTTCAGCATTGCACACATCTATGGGACATGTTAATCACTTTGGAATGTCACAGACAGGTCATGGAGGCCGGCACATGATTAGTGGTGTTGAACAGACAACTATTTGTCATATTTTAGGCACAAAAAGCAGTTTTGGCACCTGCATGTTGAGACAGATGTATCTCTACATACTTTGCCATGACACAAATATATGAAGCAACAAATGTACTCTCTAGTTCATTATGGTTATTAGTCAACACTGCCAAGAATGTGGGAACACAGTCTTTTACCACCTACACTCTTCAAAATGACCTTCACACACGACACATTGTAGGTCAACGAGACTCCAGAATGATGTCCTCTCCCTCCCCATTAGCTGAAAACATTTTTCTACAACCTTGCATAACGGGAAGTTAGTACAAGAAACGCACACATTCCTTTTTTGAGCAAATTAGTATTCAGAGCGTTACCATACTGTGGTAGGCCTGCAGTGCATTACGCGGTACAGCACACACTGTAAAAAATTTCACCGTAGAACATGTCCCCCATTCTAATGACAGTCTTCTCCAGTTTTTCAAACTGCCATTTCCCATAGTGCTTTATGGTATGACACAGTATTTCTAAATATTTACTGTAGTTTACTGGTTGTAGCAGACTACTAGTTGTAACATCACTGTTCTCGATCACAGGACGCAAGCCATAAGTGCTATACGGAAACAGTACCTGCTGCTCTCTAGCAGTTGTTCGTGTTTGGACATGGTATGGTGCATGCAGGGTAAATTCCATGGTTAAAATATCCAAACGTGAACAACTGTTAGATTACATGATGTAGAATGCTCTATAGTACAGTAAAACCTCCAAAGTCTGACACCTCCCTACCTCGGACAACTCCCCACGATTTCATTGCACGGGCAGGCTCCCATTGAAACTACATGGGGACGAAATTCTCTATGTCGGACACCTGGGATCTTGGAAGTAGGATAGGGTTTTCCCTGCAAAGTCGGACAAAACCCTGGCCAAATTACCTCAATATCGGCCCATCTTTGCACCAAAAAGACCCAAAATGAGCCAGCGGCCTTGACATTTGCCCCTTTTTTCCCTATACTGGTCACAGCATTTTGTTGCTTTAGTTTTTAGAGTCCAAAAACAAGTGCTGTCAGTCTACATTGTAATTCTTTATGTGAGCACTTGTCTTCAGTTTGTCTAGAGCCTTTGAACGAGCACTGCACCAAAGCTATCAGAAGTGGGCTGACGCTTCAGAGACAAGTCCTTGCTGCTCGAAAAGCTCCAGAGGTAATGCCATTGAGTAGAATCTGAACGGAATTGAATATACTAAAATCAGTAATAATTATCAGTGACGAGTGGGTAGAGGTACCACTACCAGGTACCACTACCAGGCACCACCACCAGGTACCACTAAGGACGTTAAATTGAAGAAGGGGGACATTTCTCACAGCTGTGATCTCTTCCATTTTTTGTTGCCATCATATTCTGTAACTTGGACACCTCTATAAGTAGGAGACGCTTCGGCTGCACCGCGGGTGTCCAACATATGAAGGTTTCACTGTATTTGTGCTCCGTGTCACGTGACCACAAACAATATATGCTTTTGCTCATGCTGCACAGCACAGGCGAATTTAGCTGCATGTGAGGATAATAACATGAAACGCGAGGCGCGGAGGAAAAGGCATGACTTTACGGTCCCTGTGTCAGTTGTTTCATGTTGTAATTGCGTACCAGCTGGCCTGTACCTGAGAATAGGTTTGATGCATTGTACACGCACCATACACATGCAGTATGTGGTGTGTTGTGATAGTAATGCCACTGCCAATTGAAGAATAATGCTCCAGGTGGATTGTTTCGGTACAATCTTGAACTATGCATACCAAGGGGTAGGGCATCAACGTGACAGGTTTACCTGGAAGTAAGAATGTAAATGTTAGCTGGAGTCATTGAATAATTAACATTATCAATATACTGCTGCAGATGATACAAACAATAGCACCCATGATGCTCCGATATGTTCTGCAGGAATGTCTCTGTACTCACAATATTAGTACAGCAGCTACAGAAAGGCATAAAACAAGTTTTTGTATACATGATACCACTTGAATGCAACACAAGCTTCTGCTGCACTGCCAGAACACCACGGCGGACAGATTTACCTTACTTCACCTCAGAAAAAGTATGCACTGTTGCACACATGATGCTGTTTGAATGTCTCGAAAAACATAATTTATGACCAAAAGACATCAACTGGAAGATTTCGATTTACCTTAGTCAAAACTGAGAAAAAGTATGTGCTGTTGCACACATGAAACTGCTTGAACTGCCCTCGAGCGCTCTGGAAAAACACCTTATTTGTGACCAAAATACAACAGCTGAGCCAACATTGAATTTATACCTTACTCAAAATACACAAGATTTGCTGCCGTGCATATGATACGATGATACTGCTTAAATGTACTCTGAAAGCGCTGCCACCTCAGGCATGGTTGCTCTAAGCTAGCGAGCAACAGCAAGGGTATACGAACACAAGAAGTCGAGCACAAGTGATGGAATGCACTTGATTAATCAGAAAATGAAATGTCTCCCCAGGCAAAAATCTGGACTGGTTCCAGAATGGTTCCATTTGAATCTGGACTGGTTCCATTTGAATGTGGATGGTTCCGGAATGGTTCCAGTTGAATCTTGGTGGTCCCAGCTGGATTCGCAAGTGGGGTGGCTGGTTCCACATTGGTGAAATCAGTGGTACCACTCTGGCCTCAAATGGTTCCAGAACTTACAGTGGGAGCCTCACAGGTACCATTTTGTTCCCACAATGGTCAATTGAACCACTTTAGATTCCAAGCTGGGCAGCTTCCCCCTTTGAGATCCGTTAGGGGAAGAAGAGTCCACTCTTGCCATATACCCTTCTGTTTTTTTTTTGCTTTTTTAGCCATTATTTTGATGTATTTTAGCACGCGTATGATCTATATTTGTGGGTTTTTTATCCGTTTACGTCTTCGATAAAATATATGCTGTAACTTCAATTCGTGCTCATATTCTCATCTAAAGGCAAATGTCATAAAATGTACCAGCAAACTGCCAAAAGACACAATCCAAAGATGACACACTCCGCCAAATAATTAGAAGAACTAAAAACAAAGAGGTAATTGCACGGGCTGACCCAAAGCAGATGCAATAATTATGAGGGCGCTCCGGTGCGGCGGGAGGCTTTCAATTAAAATTCTAACGGCGGGCCGCGAGAGGGAGCAGAGAGAGCCAGGGTTGCCAGATTTGGCTAGAAATAGCCAAATTTGGCTAATTTTGCTCGCATTTGGCGGGTAAATATCGGGTTTGGCTATCTGGCTACTTTTTGGCTATTTTCTGCATTTCGACAGTGGTTCCGCTTAGAAACGACGAAAGTGTGAAACAAGGGGAAAATCCATAGTTCCAGACGTTCCTTGCATCCACGGCTGCGTCAGTGCGTTCTCCTTGACCCTGAGGGCCAGTTCTCACTTGGCGACGCCCGACGCGGCGTCGTGAGCGGGCGGCAGAACTAGAGGCGTATTTCCGCCGCTCCGTCAGCGCGCACGATTTTCATGTTCCCACCACAATGGCATTCCGTCGTGCAAAGCAGACGAAAAATCAGGAGGCGTGGCCTTTCTGTGTCACCTAATTGGTCGCCAACTGTCGTTATCGGCAGCTCTCGCCGACGTCGCAAAAAAAGTTCGGCATGGCAGTTTTTTTTTGGCTCGACGTCTCACCTCTCCTGACTCCGGAAATGCGCGTCTATTTCCGCCGCCCGTTCACGACGCCGCGTCGGGCGTCGCCAAGTGAGAACTGGCCCTGAAAGCTCGTGCTTTATGTGCTGAAGCTTCGCTTTGCTGGTGCAATACATGTAATAAAACAAAGAAGCGTCTTGTAGTTTGCTTTTCATTGCTTTCGTTTGCGTGCACATGGTTTGGTAATCACGGCTGGCTCCCTCGATTCATATGAGCAAGTGGGCAAAGTATACTCGACGTTACCGTCGAGAGTGGGAGAATGCTCCAGAATTTAAAAGTGTGTGCAATTGATAACGCCTCGTAGCGCAACACGAAAGAAGTTCTGGAAGGTGAGTCTCTATGCAGCCGGATTGGCACAGAGCATTGAACCTTTCAGACTGGATTGCACCAGGCAAATTTCGCTTCCCGCAGCATCTGTAGCATGCGAAAACACATCGGGCGTTTTGGCTATTTTTTGGCTAGAAGATAGTTGCGTGTTTGGCTATATTTTGGCTACAGGTGGCCGGAAAACGGGCTATACAAGGCCTTCGCCATCTGGCAACCCTGGAGAGAGCGCGTTAGTTGGAAGTTGGAACTTGAAGCGTCGTTGCGAGGTCGTTTTTTCTCTTCGGTTGCCGTGGCAGATATCGGGCATCGCCTGTGCACTATTTACGTGGTTTTAGTGCGTTTTCTAAGACAACGTGATGACAATGAGTCATGTGAAACATATTGGCGATATCTCGGAGAAGTTTGGACGATAGGAAGACACAGCGTCCGGAGAAGAACCGGACGATGAAACGCCAAACGGACTGCACAGAATGCTTCTTCCGATTTTAAGAGGTATAAGTGCTTACCGTGGTGCTTCGATTACTACTGATTATGTGTTTTATTTTAGGAGCTAGAGGAACCTGAGAAACATGGTTAAGACGAGTATAAACATTAGGATCGTTTGGTGAAGAGGAAAATGGTACATGCCGCGACCTACATGGACGGAGGTGTCATCTTTGAGAAAATACAGGTGTGAGATGGTCAACAAAACGCCATGTTCCCTGTTGTCCGTGAGTGCATCGCAACTTCAACACAAGCACATGCCTCGTCTGAACGCAGTGAGTGATTACCCGTGTGCGACTTAGTACGTGAGAGATGTATCGATAATTTCTTTATCCTTAATGTATGCTCATAGCAGAATAAACAATATTTACTTCAACAGCATGTGCTTTTCTACGCATTACTTTCGGTTCTTACATGCATTTAGTGGTCCCATCTGCTAAGCGGCCGGATCCGAGACCACTTAGCAGAAGGGACCACTAGATAATTTCCATTGGTTCCACTACAAGTGGTACCACCGTGAAACTGGTTCCACTTTTAACTGGTCCCAGCCATTGAATGGTTCCACATTCCAAGTGGTTCCTGTCCGATAATCCACTTCGAAGTGGTCCCACTCCAGATTTTTGCCTGGGTCAGTACCAGGTGTCACTGTTCCGTCAACAAAAACAGATGAACTTTGAAGGGGCGTCTGGTTGGCACTGGTGACAGCCTTCAGCTTGAAACCCAGACGGTGATAGTTGATACGTGGAGTGCAAGCTTTTCGGTGGTGCCAGCATGCCTGCGAAATCATTTAACAAATAAGGCAATTCCAAATCTGTACTGAGAATACACCCGCTGGGGTGTAATCTCTAAAGGATGAAGCAGTAACCGACAGATAGCGTATTTTTCTCTTCTACGTGATGCAATTTGCACCGCATGACTGACTTGTCTAACATATTACGCGTCTTACCTTTATCTGCTGCATAGTCCTGCCCCTGCAATCTCCTGCTGCAGATAAGGTTGGCACAGTATCCCGGACGAGACATCTTCCGCTTCTTGTGAAACAAGTTGCGCATTGCTTCCGTAACATTCGTGTGAGCCAGATGAACAGATCAAATCGCCCCTTTCGAAGGTGGCACCCAGTCGGAGTTGTAACCGATTGTTGCAGTCAATAGATTTCTCTTTCGCCTTTCGGAAAATTGTGGTTTGAAACATTGGAACTGCATGCTGAAGTGTTCTTGCAGACGGGAGCAAAACGCTCACACATTCTCGGCACGCAGCACAGAACACGAATCACACCAGGAAGTCTGTACTGGCCTAGCAAATGCTTTGCAGTCGAAGGAAGCAAAACTCACGTTCCTCGTGGGTTTAGTGAAGTCCAGAAATATACTGGCTCCCTAATAGCGAACTGTTTATCACTTCCCCAATGTGAAACTCCGCAGCAGACGGCTCGGCAGAAGAAACTGGCCGGCTTGGCGGAAGAAACCAAGCAATAAGTCATGCCAAGCCGGAGCGCGGGCAGACCACGAATGTGTCGTCGACACAGGGTTTGCGGGCCACAAGACGGGATGTCAGTGAAACTAAAAATTCACTTTTTCGGAAAACCGCGAGGAGTTTGGGATAACTATTTTGCATACATAATCAGTGTTCCCTTATCAACACATCGTGTGAGTACCATTCCATTCTGTGACACTCGAAAATCGGCGTAGCTGAGCTTTAAGAACGACCTCGTCAAAATTCCCTACTTTAACTTCTTGCAAGAACTGGGAGAGAAACATTTCAAGTATAGCTACGAGTGATTTAAAGCGAACGGGTTCCTTCTCTACTTCAACTTGGACGTGGACAAGTGTTCTTCTCCTTCGCATTTGAACGAGTGGCGAAAAGGAAACCTTCGCCTGCAATTACGCTTCGCTAACACCCTTCCACACGCGGTCACCGTCCTCTTGATTTCCGAGTGTCCCAAGCTCATGTGCGTCGAAAAGGACCGTACGGTCACCTTCCCATAGAAAAGATGTATGAGAGCGACATCTTGGAACTCGTGTCCCTGAACCCCCTCGCTTCCTCCATGCTGAGAGGCATTTGCGCTTCCGACGAAGCCTTCGTTTTACGCAAGCCCGGCTATTTAATCATCAATACGGAAGAGCGAAGAAAGCGCGGGCAGCACTGGGTGCTCTACCTGAAAAACTACGACGGGTCTGCCGTGTTTTTCGACAGCTACGGACTTCCCCCATCGAAGCAAACCTTCGAAGGACTTTACCTGCAGTGGACGAGTATAACGACAAGTGTATTCAATCACCTTTTTGGCCTTACTGCGGGCTTTTTTGTATCTACATAGCCACGCGCATGTCGAAACGCTACAGCCTGAAAAATTGTGTATCCATGTTTTCCTGTAACCTCGAAGAGAATGACGAAACAATAAAACGTCTCCTCGTGAGCGAACTCGTTTCGTAAAATAGTCTGTTTTTTCACGACATACACAAGACGCTTGCGAGACGATCTTCCAACGTGCTGACCCGACGCTCGTCGTCGCCGCTCACCGTGACGTCGAGGGATGTGTGGAGAAGCCAGTCGCGACGGACGATAGGACGGTTGAAACCCGCGTTGATGAGACACGGGTCGACTGTCTCTCCTCGTCTATACTTCTCCAGCAGCTCGAGCTTGTAATCCACGAATCGCTTCATTTTCTTTGCAATCTTCCCACTGACGGTGAACAGACATAAGGGTATCGTCTTGAGAATCGAGCGAAACTCTCCCTCGCAGCTATCGCCATGAATATAATCGCGTAATCGCAGCAAGTCCCGATACATTCGCCTTTGCACAAAGGTTGCGAACCTCTGCTCGGGTGTCATGACTGAGACGGAATGAGAGTAGACAACCTTTTTTTATTTCTCGTTACACATGAATTAGGCTCCAGCTTTGGTTTCGTAGCCAGGAAGACAGCCCAAATACGGACGAACGCTCGAGTCTAACCAATGGCTGGGGTTTCTCGACCAGAGTCCACCGCAGCGACAGGTAGTCAGTTGATCGCCGATCCGCAAAAAGAAGGTCTTCGGAGGAGGCTTGAAGGCTAGGACCAGGGGTAGATCTCCCGTCAGTAGCCATTCGTAATCTGCAACGAAAGGAGCGTGAGAAACGCGTGTTTTTTTTTAACTCAAACACACACACGTACAATCTTCTTCAGTCACAGAGTGACACTGATGGTCCATCTTCTCCATCTTCCTTCCATAGTCGAAGTCCTTCGCAACGTACGTCGAATGGTACCGTCCGACAGCCGAGGATCGGTCCGTCCAATGCTTTTGCTCTCAAAAATGTGGTCGATTATAGAACGTATTAAAAAAGAACGAGGAAGCGTACCTTTGGACCACAATCCACCGCAATTAGTGCAGAAGAAGCGGGCGCTGCCAATCTCCCGAAATATGTGAGGCGGGAAAAAACCGACTTCACGCGCAGCAAAAGTGTTGTACACTGGAAACGAAACTCTTCAAACATTTCGACGATGATGACGTCATGGGTATTACTTACGAGGATCTACCAAGCTGATCATGATGGCACGAGAATGACAATCGAACGTTCGCTTCGACATTTATAGTAAAGCTTTTCCTCTCACTCTCTATGACGTCATTGAACGTGTTTGTACATGTTTGGACGTGTTGAGACACGGGCGGCGAACCGTCGAAGTCGCCCTTGGACACACTCGTTCCTCTCACCCTCTCTATGACGTCATTGAACGTGTCTGAACATGTTTGGACGTGTTTGAACATGTTGTGACGTGTGTACACATGAACCCCGCAATACGAAAAACGTCACGCAGTACGAATTAGACTGTGGTTAGTGTGTCGCGCCCAGTGTAGAAGGATCCTGGGTTCGAATCCCACTCTGGGACGGTTACACAGGATATGACAGCGGTTCCCCCTCTCTCTCTCTCTCCGTCTTTGTAGTCCTCGGACGTGTCTGGTCTCGAACCCCCTGTGTCTCCCCTCCTCCTCCTCCTCGCATGATATTGGAGGAACAAAGGGCGGCGTCTAGTCACAGAAGCAAAGTGACGGATTTACGTAATCGATGGATATGACGTAAACGGGGTTAGTGCGAGCGTGAGAACCCTGTAGTATAAGATGGTCATCCCCCCGTACCCCCTCGTCCATCTCTTCTTGTTTAGAAATAGTTCCTTTCTAATACCTAACGTTCCTCTGTAGGTTTCACTGTGACACACATTGTACAGCTATTCTTCCAGCTGATCCCCGGTGCGGGGGGAGATGTGCCCCGCTTAAATATAGAGTCGTTTTTGCAAACGTTCACCATCGTAGACGAAGAGGACATAGAGACTGCCACCACAGAAGTGCTCATGGCGTGCTACAGCACGGAGTGGCGAGAAATCGCTGTGTGCGGGGACTAGAGGGACAGCTCATTTTCAGAGTGCCCGGAAGCTTAGAGGAGCAGACTTTACCGCTAGAAGGTACTGCCCCTTTAAGCTTCGGGGAAGCGGAGCACCTCCTCTACTCCCTGGTGCACCAGTGGAACAGAGCGAGTGCAGCGGGTTGGAGAGAACTCGCTGAACGCTGGATGGCGAGTCAAGTACCGTAAGAGTTTTTCGATTGTGGTGTTTGTTCGTAGAATCCTTATTCTGGTCCTTCATTACTAGATTGGATCCCTGGGTTCTTATGGAAGACCACGAACAACCCATGTAAACACGACAGACAATAAATGCGTATCGTCTTTCGCATCACGCGACTCTCTCTCTCTCTCTGCCCCCAATACAATAGAAGAATAGGAAACTACAGATCCTGCGTATAAAAGCAAGCGTGGGATATACCGCAGTTAAAGATGATGATGTCCACGATGTCACCACAACGTTCGGTCTGCTTGCGCAGGAGGTAGGTACATTTGCATGTGTTTAGATCGTTGTTTGATTAATGCCTCTTTTTCTCTATTTGCTAGGTACACTCGGGAGAATTATTTCAAATTGGGGGAGGGGCTTCATGCCTAACATGAGGTCCGATTAGGCTCCGCAAACTTCAAAATTGGGGGAGCATCGCCCACATTATTCAAAATTTGGAAGGGACGAGAATTTATGGCCAACATGAATTCTGATTAGGCTTAATGGGGAATTGGCGGGCGTCCCCCGCACCAGTCAAAATTGGGAAGGGGTGAGAGAATTCATGGCAAATATAAATTCTGATTAGGCGTAATGTGGAAGATTTGGGGGGTACATTTTAATCTGGCCTTATTCAAAATTGAACTCCTTATCTCATTTTTCGTTAGATTATTCCAAAACGGGGGGGGGGGAGAATTCGTGCATAACACGAATTTCATTAGAGACCATGTCGATTATACAAAATTAAGGAGTTCTTAAAGGGAGAATTATTTCAAATTGGGGTTAAATTAAATCCTTCTCTCATTCTTCGTTTGGTTGCCATCGTCGACATCATATGCGACATCGCAAAGAAAGAAGGCGCGGTGTCCAAAGTACAGACGCCACCAGCGCAATGGGAGGAGGATGAGACGCCCTGGTTCTACGACGATTGATAGGAAGCCCACGAGGGGTATCCATCCACGACGCGACGCGTTTCGTGGAGCAAAATGTAAGTTGACCGTCTCTGCTGTGAGAGTGCATTCTATGTATGGCATTGTTTTAAAGGAAGCGGTAGCCGCTGTTGTCGCATATCATGCAGCACAGGAACAGCCGTCCAGCAACCGCCCCGACAGCCCAAACTACCTTCCTGTATAGCAGTACGTCCCCTCCTTGTACAGCATTGGGCAAGAAAGACCGTGAGCGCCCTTGTGAATCAAGTGACCGTGGAACAAAGACCAGGCATCTATCGACCAAGTCCTTTGTATGTATTAAACATGTAGAAAGATGTTTCAGTGAAAGAAAACACAGAGTCTCGTCAAAGTCATTCAGACTGTTTAATGCGTTGCATGTCAATAAATCAATGACAAGGTTAGCGATGTAGACTGCTTGCAAATGTCGCTGCTTCCGTAGGGCGTGCTTAATATGAGCGATGGCACGAGCGAGAAGGTCCACGATGTCTGCAGCGATGTAGTTGAATTCTGCGTTGGACAAGCTCACAAATTCGCTCATTAGTCCCAGGGGTCCGTCCGGAACCGTTATGCAGACGTTCTTGTAACGGGCGTAAAATCGGCGCACCATCTCCTGCAGTGGCCCCGGCGAGATCTCTCCTATATTGCCAAAGCCTACCATGTCTATCGTGTAGCGAAAAGCAGTGATGACGAGCTCGTTGCGGGGACTTTCGCTGTTGAAACATTCCTTCTCCACTTCTTCCCAAGAAGCGTGGGTGCGGGAACAATTTTGTAAAGAGTGATAGCTGAACATCTTCGCGTATTGATGGCGCGAGCGCGGTGCGCGCTGCCTTTATACAGATAAACGCGCGCGCGCAAAAAAAGGAGAGTGAAACCAAAACTCAGAAGCCACCCGTCGCCGCTAGGAGCGCGCGCGCAGCGGAGAGTCAAAACCGAAAACACCCGCGGGCGGCGCAGAGGGCGCTAGTTGCGCGCGCGCGCATGCGCGGTCGGGTGGAGCAGAGGGCGCTAGAAGCGCGCGCGCATCCATAGCTGCCGCGGCGCGTCGCCTCAGTTCAGAGGAGGCACAGTAAGCGGATTTCGCCGCCGTGAAAATAGTGTCGCCGCTGTCATTTCCCGCCAAATTCCGGCTATTTACTTTCCATTGGCTCCGGTCCCCCACGTGACCTTTCTCGATCATGATTGGCTGAGGCTCATTTAACCGGTGGATTCTCCCGCGTTCGTTTCTCCGAGGTGCCGACCCGTCTGACCGTTGTGTAGCTGGCATCTACGTATGTGAGCAGACGGTGATTTCGTTTCGTGGATTTCGAAGATGTTCGAGCCATGGTCGAACGCCTGAATGAAAGGTAAGCAGACAAACGTATGATGCGTGTCAGTGATCAGACGTTTAATACTGTCGCCTAACTGTGTGCATGGAGGTACGGCTTGTCCCGTATTACATCACCTTCTGCCGGTTATCAGTCATGATCTGGTAGATGATTATGCGTGGCGTTACTTGTTACGTTTTGTTGGGCTATTTGAATGTGTCTGATGTTTAATACACTGGTGTGCATGAAAAGGAAAACAGCGTGCATCGCGTTCGCCGGGCTCCTCAAATTTTGTCATTAGGCACGTAACGATAGCATGTCTTGCATAGTGTATTCAGCCAATTAACGTTGCCTGTGCTCGGGTTTACCATATCATTAACAGGTTCCTTTTCTTTTTGCTTTCATTCAGACGCCGACAGCTGTTCGTTGCCTTGCGATCCGCGAGCATGTGGCCCCTGTCACCTGAAAATTCTACAGTTGTGCTGGGATGAAGCGGACGGCTTCTGCGACTCATCACATGCTATGTATGTGTGTAATAATATCTACTTTGTCCAAACCTAATGGGTTCCCTTAAGGATTGTGTAATATGATAGTCACGCTTTCTGTTGCTCGGCACTATTTATTCTTTATTTATTCTGCAGTATTCTGTAATAATCGTGTAGATTTACTTGCATTCAAATGTTGCTTCTTGTTTATATGTCTACCGTGTCAATAAATTTGTACATGTGAATTCCTTCGTCTTCTGGATCTTAATTTTCTGCTTCTCGATAATATTAGCATTAGCAGATGGCCTGGCGAAGCGCTCGGAACAGGGGGGGAGGGAGAGAGAATTCGAGTGAGAGGGTGTGGAAAGGGCACGCGGCGCACATGCGCAGTTCGATCAGCCAACGCGCGCTTTTTGGCGCTGTTTTCTGGCTACTTTGTCGTGATTCGTTACGGATGATCACATGGTCAAGGGGGGCGGTGGTTTTTGTGGCGAAACTGTGGAAGCTACAGCTGCACTGCACTGCCTCAGTCAGTTTCTCTCTGGCTGTCGCGGAAAGTAGACGTGCGCTCCCCGCGCTCGCTCAGTTTCTGGCTGGCTGTCGCGTAGAGCAGACGTATGCTCGGATGTTCCGCGCTCGCTCAGTTTCTGCCTGGCTGATGAGCAGTCACCGCGGGGGAAAAGGTGAGTGATTTGACGCGCTCCTTTTCTCGCATGTTTCACGTGTTTAGCGGCGACCAACGAGTGATTTGACCGCGCTCGTGTTAAGCCTTTTCTCGCATGTTTAGACTTGTTTTGCGGTGAGCAAGCCTTTTGTTCGTGTTGACGCATGTTTAGCGATGTGTGCTCAGTGGTTCCCGCCTTGTGTTAGCTGCATAGTGTTGTGACGCTGTGGTTAGGCCTAAGTGATCGCCCCCGTAAGCCTTTTTTCCCGATGTGTACTGTTTTCTCCGTGCTGTTTTCGCAGTAGCGGTTAGACCTTTTCTCTCGCATGCCTAGACTTGTTTAGCAGTGCTGCCATTTTTAGCTGCCGCTAGTATCTTGTTCTCTGTCTTTCTCGTCTAGAGCTATGATGGTGGCGCCATCTGGTGTGATGCCTTACAACTAAGTGGCTACCTGTCGTCGATCTCTGCAACTCCCGTCGCCAACTACCAACATGGCGGGCGCTGGTCACTCGGGTGTTGCGGAGCGGCTTCTTCGCCGCGGCATCGTTGATTTTCGAATAAATTGTTTCTCTCCACTCTATTTCTATCTTTTTATTTTATTTTCTACCTATCTTTTATCTTTATGGACACAGATTGTCGGCAACGCACAGGGTGGTCTGGACACGTCTTAGATGCTCCCCAATTAGTGCAGTGACTCCCTAGAGGGTCCTGATTAATGTGGGGGGTCCCAATTAGCTCTAATTGCTAATTAAACGTGTCCAGAAGCCTTGTAGCGTTGCGGACAGTCTGTGTCCAGGAACTACTACTGGTTTTGGCGGCCTCGCTGCGTATCACGGCATGGTGAGGCTGATAATAGAGACTACGGTCGGGATCAGGGCTGGTAACTTGTTCAGCATGGCCTTCTACGAAATATTATCTTATTGTTTTGTCGTATTGTTTTGTATTGTCGTGCGCTGCTAAATCGTCTGAGTTGGGCTCTGAGCCTGTCCGCTGCCGTGGCTTTGTTGTTGGCACCCGGTGGAAGCCCAGGCTCCTTAATCATCAAGGGAACCTCATACCGCCCTTTCGACTTTGCTATGCCCGCCTCGAAGATCTGGAGGTCCGTGCTGCACACGTGGCTGGTTGTGGATTCGGGACTTGTTATTCCGAGCGTGTCAAGTTTCCACAGGTATTCGGCATTACACTCAGGCTCTGGTTCTCCGCAAGTGAGAAGTAGGGCACATGGCGAGTGGGGGAGCCGGGTATGCACGGTTGTTGAGCCCTGTATAACCCAACCAAACGCCGTTTCAACGGCAGTGAGATCCTCGGTCATCCTCATAATTCGTCCCGTTACAAGACGCCAGTAGTTGTCCGCTCCGACCAGGATGTCAACACTTCGGGAAACGCATGACGTTGACGCAGGTTGCAAGTCACGCTCAAGTAACATGCGTGTTGAATGCGGATCCAGCGAAGGGCTCAGGGATCTCTAACTCGAAGGTAGCGTCACGGCCTGTAATGTTTACAGTGACCTTGCTGCATCTGCGGCGGGCAGATTGCATTGATCCAAACGCGTAGATGGCTAAGTCCTCAACGTCGATTGTCGCCATTGTAGGCTCATAGAAAGGCCTCTCTGATAAAGGTCCATTAGCTTCTGTTATCAAGCAGGATCTGGACTCTTGCTATGCCTCCGGGGCCAGAGGCATCCACCGCAGCACTTTGAAGTAGTATGACGGTACTGTCCATAGACGCTGGTGTTGCTTGCACTGGGGACGGCGCTGCTGCCGTTGCCGGATGGGGTTCAGCGGCTAGAGACGCTGCCACGGGCTGGATATCGCAGAGTATTGTCAGATGGTGGCCGCTGCACTTCCTGCAAACTAAACTGGCTGAGGTTCGACACTGGCGTGCATGATGGTAGCGGTTTGCACATCGATAACAGCGTCACATGGACCTCAGCAGCCGATTTTTCTCTTCTGGTGTTACGGGAACAGGACAATCTTCGGTTAAGTGGTCGCTTGCACGACAAAACGCGCAATTCCTCTGGGAAACTGGAGCCCCTGGATGTTGCCCCTGGACGTTGACAGCATCAGGGAGGATTGCCGCGGACGGTAAGCGTGCTTGCAGGGTGCCTTCCGTATTGTCCTTCTGAACGTGCCTGGGACGGTGAAAGGCCGCTTCTTCCCTACTTTCGACTTGCACTCGCAGATAGGTAAGAAGCGCGGTCACCTGCTCCGCTGTCGAGAATGTCCTTGGGCCGTCAGTCTTCTGCTGTGCTGAAACTGAACGAAGAGGTCGGTAGGAATGCAGCGCGTAAGTATCCTGTATAGAACGACATCGTAACTTGATCGGGGTATGCCAAGCGATTCCAAAGCCTCTGTATGCTGTGACGCCTCGTCGTACAGATGACGCAGCTGTCACTGCAGCTGTTCACCGAATGGAGGGCCAGTGGCTTGTCTAGATGTTCTGCTGAGAGTAGATCTGTGCACCCGAATCGTTGTTTGAGAGTCAGTATTGCGGTACCGTAATTCTCCCCGCTGAGACCGATGCCGTCAATTGCTCGTTTGGCGTCGTCCGTAAGAAAAGATAGTAGATAATTAAACTTCTCTACTGGGGCTAGGAAAGCATTTTCATGAATCGTAGCGTCGTAGTGTTTCCAAAATATTTGCCAATCTTGCAGTTTTCCTCCGAATTTCGGAATCTGCAGCTTCGGCAGCGATACAGTGCGACTTGCTTGAGACGGCGTATCCCCAGCTATGTGCAACTGTTCGCGGAGGGCCCGCTTCGCTTGACTGATGGCTGCTTCGATCCGCTTTTCCTCCTCCAACACAGCGTTGTTCTCCTCATCGAACCCAGCATTGTCGTCGATGAGTTCGAGAACCTGCTGATCGAGGTTGCACAACGCGGCCTTCCGTGCAACCAGGTACTCCATGTCTACCTCAACGCTGGCCTTTGGAATACCCGGACGCGCGAGGCATTCTTCTAGATGAGCGATGGTGCGGGTGACCATCCCACGGATCCCAGCTCGAGTCCTCTTGAGGCGATCTAGTTGACCCTCGCGGGGCATTGTCGAGTGCAGTCGTCCCGGGTTTCGGCACCAAATGTTCCGAATTAGCGAAACGAAGTAACAGGGACCACGACTGCTCGCCTTCTTGGCCAACGAAAACCAACAAGTGATTTTATCCTCGTGATCACGCGCCCTACTCAGTTCTTCCTTCTCCTTTTGCAACAACCACTGTTATACATGGTGTCCCAGCAAGTGTATACAGAATTACAATAAATTGATATATCACTTTTTCCCCGATGAAATCAACCGCAATATGGTATATGCTGAAGGGCGGCCCTGAGGAGGGCACCAGGGAAGTCCTAGGCAATGTATTAATAAACTTTCGACAATTAACTTTTTAATTATGAAGGCTACGAAGTTGTCCCACTGAGAACTTCTGTTGCTTTTGTTCCTCTGACACCGTCGCCGTTTCCAGAACAAAAATCAGTTCGATGCGTCGTCCGCAAAAAAGCAATGTGAAGGAAAACTTTTTTTTCTGTTCAGTGCGCATCTTCAGAGACGCGTATTCCCTTCACCCCGAACGTGACACGGTGAAGGAGCAGGGCGGTACCCCCTAATGCGTCGTAGATAAGCTTGAACTTCCGGAAATAAACAAAAAAGACAAATGTACAAATAGGTGACGCTATCCCAACTGCCCGTATCTTGGGTTCCATTTACTGTTTTGTTTTAACCTTTTCGAGGACACAAAATGCGGTAGTGTGCTCCTTTACCCTTTCACATTGGGGGTGAAGGGGGTAGCTTTTATAATGAAAAAAGTTATTGTTGAAAGTTAATTTAGACATTGCCTTATGAGTTTGCTGGGGTACTCCCAAAGCGTGTCCTACTCAATATACAAAATTGCGTTAGGAAGAAGTGTTATACCTATTATTTAAAAGTATGTATACACTAAGCTGGGACGCCCTGTATATATTCCGCTTAATATCTGTAATATAACAATGGTTGTTTGTTTCAGTGTGAAATGATCAATGAAAGCGAACGGACCTCTGAAATTGACAGTCTAAAATTTGTGGCCAGTGTTATGATACGTCAAGTAGAATAGTCACTGCTCTCTTTTATTTCGCTCCTGTATGCCTCAGCTTTCGAACAACATAAATATATTGCTGGCTTGAAGATACGTTTGCGGTACATCAGGTAGGATTCTGTCCATCTAATTTCAGTTGATACAAGCACATTACTAGCCTTCAGAAATCATCACGTAGAGTAATTATCGCTCGCTATGATCCTGTTTCTCTGAGTTTGACTGCAATTTTGTAGCGGGTGTAAGAAACGATTTCTACAGTTACCAAGAAACGATACGTCAGGTAGAATAATTATTTCTCGCCAAGTTTTAATCAGATGAACACTAGCACACAATTTGTAGTGGTTGTGAGAAATGCTTATGACAGTAGATCTAGAATAATTACTGCTCGCTATGATTAGTATGACTTGTTCCAACATGTTAACAAACCTTGTTACACCTATCCATATTATGTGTTGGTTAAAAAGATCCTTTCATATGAGAGATGAGTTGGTTGAATTCAATTCCATTAGGATAACGAAAATGTGTTCGATTGTATTACTGTGTTTTCTATTCTTTGCATGGAGAAATACTAGCCTCCGGGGGTCAGTATGTCGGGAGATTTCAACGCATGCCGCTGTGTACGCCTTTCATTTGCTTGTCGACGCATGCCCGGTTGCGCAAGAAAAAAAGCAACAAGGGAGCAAAACATACCGCGTGACGAGGAACGCCACTGGGTGGGATAGTCTCCGCTTGCTTCTTGCTTGGGGCCCCTGGAGCGACGGTGTCGATAGAGGAGTATCGGTAGAAGGCGATAACGAGCCCCGGGAGCGATGCTTGCCAGTTTTGTTATTCCCATGTGCGCTTTTAACGACAGTGCGCTTGGTTTGTTGACTGTCGTTAGAGGTTAAGAGGTCTGGGAACGAGACGTCGCACTCTGAGCCAATACTGTAGTAGGAGGAGAATCACGTGGGATTCCCCTTCTTTTGGAAGCAGACGACGACGACGACGCGTTGACGAAGGAGAAGAAGTCTCACGCTTCTCGCTCAACGCATAATATGAAATTGTGTTGTAGTTCGTGATAGAGCACAGCAATTTATTCACGGGCATTTTGCTTACGACCTACACGCAATTGGAATCAGTGGGCAGAATTGGGCGCGATATTAAATTCCCAAATGGAGAAACGCAAGTTTTATGCAGACCTTTGTGTATTGCCACGAATCATCTTCGAGAAACTTCCAGGGCAGGCACGAAACGGTACATCTCGTCCCGGCGCGTGCTGAAAAAGAAACAAGAATATTCCAGACACATCGCCTGCTCTCTGGCAAATGCACGTGCTGTTTCTAGACTTTTCGGCGCGACGCTTAAATGTTTGTGCGCTCCAGGCTGGAGCATTCTTTCTTTGGACTCAGTTGTGTTCAGAGAGCTATCACTCCTGTGCTTTTACTACCAAGTAGTTTAATAAACCGTTTGCTGTTTATTCGACGGCTCGCCGGCCCATTTCGCTTCGTGACACGAATCATCTTCGAGAAACTTCCAGGGCACGCACGAAACGGTACATCTCATCCCGGCGCGTGCTGAAGAACAAACAAGGGGATTCCAGACACATCGTCTGCTCTCTGAAAACGGACGTGCTGTTTGCCAGAGAGCAGGAGATGTGTCTGGAATCATCGTTTCTTCTTCAGCACGCGCTGCGATGAGATGTACCATCTCGTGCCTGCCCTGGAAGTTTCTCGAAGATGATTCGCGGCATTGTCCCGTCCACGTCGACGTAAGACTCCCGGCTGGATGTCTTCGGTGACCATGCAGGGGCTATGGGCGTGGCAACAGGTTGCGCCACTTGGGTGCTGGTCTCCGCAGTCATCTTCTTGCGTTTAGGGAGTTCCAATTGGCCGAATTCTGCAGGCAGGCCAAGATGTCTTCGTCGCAGTTTGGTCTTCCAGGCCGTTGAACAAAGGATACCCTGCACCTCCAGCAGAAATGTCACGAAGCGAAATGGGCCGGCGAGCCGTCGAATAACCAGCAAACGGTTTATTAAAATATTTGGTAGCAAAAGCACAAGAGTGATAGCTCTCTGAACACAACTGAGTCCAAAGAAAGAATGCTCCAGCCTGTGGCGCACATGCATTCAAGCGTCGCGCCGAAAAGTCTAGAAACAGCACGTGCGTTTGCTAGAGAGCAGGCGATGTGTCTGGAATCTTCTTGTTTCTTCTTCAGCACGCGCCGGGATGAGATGTACCGTTTCGTGCCTGCCCTGGAAGATTCTCGAAGATGATTCGTGGCATTGCCCCCTCCGCAGGCGTGGCATCGTCTCGATGCCTTTTCTTTTTTTTTCGTCATGTTGTCTCCTTCGGGCCAGTCTACAGCGCTACCTGCTGTAGCACGGCTTGAGTCGAACGACGTGAACTATTTTAGTCCTCAGGGGTCGTCGAGAGGAAGCGCTGCCCTCGGGTACCACTTCGTAATCCAGGTCTCCAATGCGTCGAAGTACTTTGTAGGGACCGAAGTAGCGCTTGAGTAGCTTCTCGCTAAGGCCTCGTCGTCGAATCGGCGTCCAAACCCATACCAAATCGCCTGGACTGAAGCGTACGTCTCGACGGCGCAGATAATATCTTCTTTCATCGACGCGTTGCTGTTGACCAATGCGTAGTCTGGCCAGCTGGCGGGCTTCTTCTGCTCGCTGTGTGAAGTCCAGAGCGTCGTTTTCCTCATCACTGGGTTCGTGGGGAAGCATCGCGTCCAGCATAGTCGATGCGTCATGGCCGTGTGCGAGGCGGAACGGTGTGAACCCCGTTGTTTCCTGGACAGCCGTGTTATAGGCGAACGTGACGGAAGGCAGTATTTCGTCCCATGTCTTTTGCTCGACGTCGACGTACATCGAAATCATGTCGGCAAGGGTTTTGTTTAGGCGTTAGGTAAGCCCGGTGGATGGTACGCCGTTGTCCTCCGTTGGGCGGTGTTGCTGAGTCGAAGGATTTCTCGTGTTAACCCGCTTGTAAATGCCGTTCCCCTATGGGTGATTAAGGCCGTCGGAACTCCGTGCCGTAGTACGATGTTCTCGATGATCTCAATTCTGTTGCTGTACCCTGTGGAAGTGCCTTAGTCTCGGCATAGCGTGTCAGGTAGTCGGTGGCGACGATTATCCATTTCGTTTCGTGATATTTCTGGTGGCGGTGCGGGGCATCCTTTGTTCAACGGCCTGGAAGACCAACTGCGACGAAGCCGAAGACAGCTTGGCCTGCCTGCAGAATTCGGCCCATTGGAACCCCTAAACGCACCAGCACCCAAGTGGCGCAACCTGTTGCCACGCCCATACCCCTGCACGGTCACCGAAGGCATTCAGCGGGGAGTCTTACGACGACGTGGACGATTGGGTCGACCACTACGAGCGGATCGCCAGGTTCAACAACTGCAGTGACGACCAGAAGCTCGACAACGTCCATTTCTCCCTGGAAGGCACCGTGAAGACATGGTTGGAGAACCGGGAGACTTCGCTCACGTCCTGGGACGTCTTCAAAAGCAAACTCCGCGAGGCGTTCGCTGTTCAACAACGAGCTGAACGCGCTGAACAACTGCTCCAGAGACGGATCCAGCTGCCAAATGAAAGCGTTACTGGCTTCGTCGAAGATGTGTTGCGGCCCTTCCGGCGAGCTGACCCCAAAGCATCTGAGGAGAAGGTGGTTCAGCGACTCATGAGGGGGGTAAAAGAAGAAATTTTTCGCGCCCTGTCCCGGAATCCACCCGCCACGACCGACGCTTTTTTGGACGAAGCCGCCCGCATTGAGAGGGCCCTGCTCTCTCGCGCTACCGTCGACCAACGACACCAGGGCTACGAGGCTTTCTCCACGACCGCTGGCCTCGACGTCGGATCGCTCAGACAGCTGATTCGATAGGTGGTACGCGAAGAAGTACGAGCTCTCCTCTGTCCAGAGACGGCCCAAGACCCTTTGCCTTCGATCGGCGCAATCATCAAGGACGAGGTTCAGCAGGCAATCCAGACGTCGTCAACCGTCAACTCCGACGCCGAGGTACCGAGACCAACTTACGCCGCCGCTCTGAGACAGGTACCACCTACTCGTCCGCCGCACTACGGAAACCGTTGGACGCCTCCTCGGCCTGTCCAACCTACTCCGAGCGTCCCGTCACGCTCTCAGCCGTTTCTCAAAACGGACGTTTGGCGGACTCCCAACTTCCGGCCGCTTTGCTACCACTGCGGAGAGGCCAACCACGTCTATCGCCGATGCCTCTACCGACGCCTTGGTCTTCCCGGATTTTCACCCGACGCCCCCCGCCCTCAGCGCGGTAGTCGTCCAGCCGCAATTGTAGACTATCTACGGCAGCAGAATGCTTCTGCTGGCTCACGACGTGACCTGTCCCCGAGCGTCCCCCACCGCAGCATGTCGCCAGGAAGAGCACGTTCACAGTCACCGGCAAGACGACCTGTGTGGCGCAGCCCTAACCGGGAAAACTGAAGACTGCAGCTCCGGGAGGTGAAGCTGCGGACCGACGACAAGTTACAATTCCTCCAACTCGACGAACAGCAACGCAGCACCAACACGACGCTCGGAAAATTACCAATAACCTGAAAATACTCATCGACGGACATGAGATGATTCGTGGCAGTATTGTGCTCTGGACGTGTGTGATAGTGAGGAATTGCCTCCGCGTTGAAGCAGTTTCAATAAAGACGTTTCATTTGATCCAAACGCGTTGTCTCCCGATGTAAACACCGGCGCAAGCTGTGGCGGTGTCCATAAGTGCCACGCGAAGAAACTTGTGGCCACCTTGACAGTTCTCGCTCCGCTTAACGGCAGTATAACCCACTATAACGACAGGGTGGAGGCTGTCGTTTCCGTGAGCGACACCATCGCTTACGGGTGACGCGTTTGGAGCGCAGGGAATAGCAAATTCTCGTCGATACCGTTACGTTGCTTCACATACCACATGTTCTCGCTCCCGAACGACACGTTCGCGCTACCGACATGCATCCGATAAGGGCCCCAGGATACGTTATTCCCATGCGTGTGTGTGCGGTGGGCGAGGAAACGGTGATACAGGGACCTTATTCCGAGCTATGTCGGTTGCGCGAACGTGTCGCTCAGGAGCGACAGCACGTGGTATGTGACGCAACGTAACGCTAGCGACGATAATTTAGAATTCCCTGCGCCCCAAACGCGTCGCCCGTAAGCGACGGTGTCGCTCACGGGAACGAAAGCCTCCATCCTGTCGTTATGATGGGTCATACTGTCGTTAAGCGGAGCGAGAGCTGTCAAGGCGGCTGCAAGTTACTTCGCGTGGCTCCTAACAACAGCACCACGGTTGGCGTCGGTGTCTAGATCGGTCGACAACGCGTCTGTATCAAATGAAACGTCTCTATTGAAACTGCTTCACGGCGGACGCAATTCCTCACTATCATACATGTCCAGATTATCAGCACAATACTCAATGGTCTGTCTAAAGCTAACTGTGTGTCCGTTGTCCTCGTGTTTTTAGCGCTTTTATTCTGCCTGTCTAAAGCTTACATTTCTCCACCTGTCAACTGTCCTGACAATTCCTTCTCAGGGAATTTAATATCCCGACTAAGTGCGTGTAGATCGTCAGCAAAATGTCCGTGAATAAATTGCTGTGCTCTATCACGAACTGCACAAACAACAATTTCATACCATCCGTGCGTTGAGCGAGAAGCGCGAGGCTTCTTCTCCATCGTCGTCGTCGTCGTCGTCTGCTTCCAAAACAAGGCATTCCACCTGATTCTCCTCCAGTTACATTATTGGCCCAGAGTGCGGCATCTCGTTCCCAGACGTCTTAACCTCTAACGACAGTCGACAACCAAGCGCACTGTCGTTAAAAGCGACATGGGAATGCCAAAAGTGGCAGGTATCGCTCCCGGCGCTCGTTATCGCCTCCTACCGCTACTCCTCTATCGACGCCGTCGCTAGCGCTCGACAGCGGCTCGGAATAAGGCCCCAGTAATTATTAACAAGATGATGGAGAGGTAGCAAGCGAGCTGGTGGTATAGATCCATAACTTAAAAACCCCAGACTACGGGACAAAAAAACGACAACACAGACAAGGCCTCAACCTTGAGGTCTTGAGCTTGTCTGTGTTGTCGATTTTTTTTTGTCCCCTATCACTCTCATTGTCGTCCCTTTAACGTTGCTCTGAAAATGCCCTGACCGGTAATTCAGAAGTGACATATCAATTTCCTTAAGATGACACCCAGTTCATAAGTTATACGCAGGTAACTAACTTCAAAATGAAAGGGACGGTTTGGTCAGGGGCATTTAGATGTCACCTCTACAACGGGAGCTTGCGACGCACGTGATCCCCCCCCCCCTTTGTCTTCTTGTCAAGGCATGCATTTGTCGTTATGCGAAGTCATGTGGTGCGCGTCTGCATGAACAGCATTTGAAAAATTGTCGGTAACCGTGTGTTCACACGAGCGCCTTTTCTGACTGCGCAGCGACTGAAGGAGGAGAAGGAGATATCAGCGTAATCAACCAAGCATCCTACCATTCGGTAGCGGGCGGGGCTTATCGTACAGCAGAATCGAGGAAGCGCGCACGTTCTTATCTTATTTTTGGCGAGATATGAAAGAGCCTTGTGCAACATCACTGCGCTCGGCAGCTCCGTCCGTCAGAAAGAACCACGCGGATAGTTTGTTCGCGGGGCACAGAATCTGACGACTGACGCGCAGAGCCTTCCGGGAGGACGAAAAAAGAAAAAAGAAAGCCAACTTCTGTTGCCAATGTGACAAGCTCTTTTGTTTTTATCTAATACACCTGGTAGAGCAACACTCGATTTTGTGAAAACTTGTCCATGAGCAATACCGAAATGTACCACGGAAACATGCCATGTGAGAACAGATCGTTTTTGAAATGAAAAGGAGACCTGGATGCCGAAGCAACGGTATGTATGTACACCAAAGCACTTTTTCGGTCCCCATATTCACGGCGTAGTCGCTGTGTCAGTCAAGAACGCGTTAATTATTAATAACGAGTTGGCTGCATGCTCGCATTCCAAACCAAAAGGTATCGGCTCAGGATGCTGGTAGTTTCGTTTAAAAACGAGAAAATGCGTGAGCAGTCACGCCAGGTAAGCCAAAGGGGCTCAAAATTTAGTCCACGAGCCGGCCACTGCGGAGGTCGCGCATATTCATAGTTGTCTTGCATCATAAATTAACCGTGTAATTCTATAATATTTTAGGGCTGTAATTACACAAGCTTAGAGGTAGCACCCTATGTTCACCATCACATCTTGCAGTGCGCTCGCGGGAGGCCACTGTGTGCATACATTGTGTCCTTACAAGCATCAACGAGGACGAACAGGTGTAATAAACGGAGCCAGTTTTCCTCGGTTTCACTATTTTTGCGTGTTTGCCATCCATCACGGCCACAAAGTTTAGGAACTGCCACAGAGCTTCAAAGTAACGTGTTTTAAATCTGGATAAAGCTAGTGCTAAAAATGCAACATATTGACGAACTTACGTTATAGCGTCGCGCTTTGCCATAGCATTATTTCGTAATTATTCACTGGGGGAGCTTCTTATACAACGCAAAATGCAAAAGTGCGAATTCGTAAATTTCGTTTCGTCCCATAATTTTATATGTCTGGATGGGACGGTAACGTACCCCCCACCCCCCACCCCCAAAGGAAAAGAAAGGAAAATATCAGGAAAGATCATAAGGGTTGTTTGAGTGGGATGGGATCATTTCCAAGAAAGGTTCTTCTCCCGTTCTAATTGCACTACCAACGGTGCGGGTTCCTGGTGGTGAACTCTACCTCGCTATGCCACCGGTATATGCGATGAACGTTTTACTACAATGAGTAGTGTACGAAGGCAGTAGACACAAAAACATGGCCTGTCCAACGCCTAAAGCAATGGGGCCAATGAAACGCAGGAATTGGAAGCTCCCAGAGTAGGGGATGGTACCTGAAACATCCCATTTCTGCACTCTAAAACTGAACTTCAGGGCATAGCAGGCTATGATCCAACCATGGCCACGAGCGATAGGGTCATCGCTTCTCATTCAAAGAGAGAGGAGGGCGAACGGTTTTTGTGTCACTTATCATATATCTGAATCGACACAAGGGAGGGGGGTTATGGCAGGATCGGCTCGCCGTTGTTTTCCACAGAGAAGTCGGCGTCGTCACGACTTTAGCAAAAAGAAGAAAAGAAGCAAGCTGAATGGTATAGTAGTAGTATAGTAGTGGTAGATACAAGATCTTATAACAATGGGCCGCTCAGGTTACATGCGACACGCACACGCACGATAAGATATATCAGAAAACAATGGAAATCATGTATCGATAGTGTGAGCAATGGGTTCCCAGGTTTCAATAACATGCGCCGCCAGGATAAGGTAACGGTTAACTCAGGTAAACAATGAGAACTCACGTGTCGATAGTGTTTGATGGACACCTGGATGCACGTTTAATGGCATTTAATAACACGCAATGACATGTAATAACGCGCAATGACATGTAATAACACGCAAATGACATGTAATAACACACAAATGACATTTAATAACAAGCAATAACATCTGATGACGTTTAATAGTATTTTTCCGATCGGGTTGACGTCACGATCAGTCCGTCACCTAGTTTGGTTGCCGCGTCAGAGCGCCAGGTAGTTTTAGTTTCGGTTCCCACCAAGCGCCCTCTAGTTTTCAAGCTTTGGCCGTCTGTATTTTCGGTTTCGGTTTTAAATGAATGGACGCCAAGATTGATTGCGCCACGTGTAGTTCTGGTTCCACTTTCGAATTCCTAGGTGTTGCCAGATGCCCTCTGGCTTCAAGCTATTGACCGACTGTAATTTCGGTTTCAAACCGCAGCACGCTAGTTTCGCTGTGACAACGTCAACGCAGGTTTTTGAATGGTTACCAGATATCCCTCTAGTTTCAAGCTTTTGACCGTCTGTACTTTCGGTTTCATTTGACAAAAAAATGGATGCCGCGTCATAGCATGATTTTTCCCCCATGCTACTTTGATAAGTACACTCAAATAATCATGTATATCAGAGACCAGACAACACTGTATATATTCCTTTTTTATTTCAGCACATTATTTTACTACTCTTTTATTCAACTAACGAAAGATATGTTACAAATTACCAGAGTCTTGCTTAACTTCATCCTTGTACAGAAGCAATCTGCAAAAACAAAGGGAAAACGAAACATCCTGTGAATGCTCTTCTCAATCAGAACAACGTCTAGGATGACTGAAATCTCGATCAGGTGCCACGCAACAACAACAAGCAGCATTATCAAAGAATCGGTTAACGTTTTCCACTTTCCGAAATGTCTCTGATACTGTGTCATGCATTTGCATTGGAGTACGACGTTTGGATTTGTCACACGGTAAAGTAAATAACCCAGTGACAACAATCACTGTAAAGTAGAGGTGTTCTATACACACGCATTTCCAAACTTGTGTTGCGCATTGCGACAACAGCATACAACGAATCGAGAAGCATTGCATGACTACGTATTGCGGTTACCAGCTGTGATGGTTTCGAAATAAAAATAACAAAGAAAATGGCATAAAGACAAGAGGTATACTCACGTCCTTTCAAAGTTGCGTCGTCGATGAAGGTCTGATCGGTCTCAGTCGTCGACAGCTAGCTTATAAGACCCTTCATTTTTGTTTTATTTCAAGGGAAGGAAGGATCACGTGAATGCATCGTGGACAGCTTCTCCTTTCGCAGGAGCAGCATGTGAAATGCGATACCTCTTGCCGACGCGCTCTTTTTCTTCTTCTTTTGGTATGATAACACAACCGCGAAACACCCGTCTGGCTTTTTCCAAACGCTCTTTGGGAACACCAACCACACAAAAACAAAAAAAAAGAAAACGTTATCGCCCTCGCAAGATGCATTTTCGACTGGTGGTATACGCTGTCTGCCACGTACGAGCTTCCAGCAGTGAGTGTGCCACGTAAGAGCCAAGTGATGTGAGTATTTCAAACCATTCTTGTGTTACAGTGTATCTTATAGCTAAATGAAATGCTGGCATGTATTTGTTTTAAATTATTTTTATTGTTTCGCTCAGATAAGACAGCAGAGACATGGTAGCCGATTTCGAAAGAGTGATACCGTAACCGCTGTGCTTTCCATTCCCAATGAGTCTTGCAATATTGTACACATTGCCGGGACATCGTTCTATTACTTGCCTGGGTTCGAAGCTTATTTCACATAGCTTCGAGCACTCGAAGTTATAATAATTGTGCGTGACATTTGCTTCTTTCAAGCAATGCCATAGTTGACGTGTATCATTTTGCGACAGATTTACTCCGTATCTCGTCGGATGACCATTGCTGAGCCAAAGGCGTACGGCAGTTACTGCAGCTGGACATCGGTGGACGTAGATGTTATGGTCAATCTGAGTCATGGTAGTGCATTTTCCCTGTTTCAGTGCTGGTTTTGTAAGTTCTGTTGTAGCTACGAAAACGAACAGGGAAACAGCGCTCAGAAAGGACAAGGTGTAGCAGAACATCTCCGGGCATCTATTTACCATGACGACCTACAGTAAAATGAGACAACTCGCCATGGATTTCAATATTTATTGGTAAGCGTCTTTGGGTGACAACCTATTTTGCAACAGGTCAATTGTCATGTCGTTTATGTACACAGCCAGGTAATGGTAGCCGGTCTTCATTGCGTAGTACTTGATACATAGACTTTCGGCCACCAGTTGCATTACGTCGACGTCACGATCACCGTAATTGCTGAATATGGAGCTCATCTGTTTTCCCCATTCGGAGACCAGGTCGAACGGGTGGTCGGATAGGTGCTCACACTTCCTGTGTATCCTGGCATACATTGTTTTTGAAGACTCCCACACAGTCTTTTTCGCGGGAAGGTTCAGAGGCAGGGACTGGAACAGGGAAATGTCTCTGGATATCTTAAATGCTGCGACGAGCACTGCGTCATCCGTTGACTTCGATGAACCACATTCTAACATGTCATTCCAACAGGTATGAGGACGGCGACATTTTCCTTTGAGTTGATGATCCTGGGTAACGTCCCGCATGCCGCACACATCATCACCCGATTGGGACCAAGAATCGCCAGCGTTGGCTGGCTGTTCGACATCGGACCAGTGATCGCCAGTCATTTCGTCGTCGGTGGTGGCAGGTAGCTCTCCGGAACCCAAGTCCTTCTACGACTTCCAGAAGGTTGCAACAGGTACTGCACCTTTCCGTTCCGAACGCGTCTTTTTATAATGCGGTGGCCCTTTCCAGGCTGCACACGTGTTAATTCACTTGCATAAAATTGACCTTCAATAGGTTCTTCCTGCTGGTCACGTAAGAGATAGGTATTCGGGTAACCAATCTTGACTGCTCTCACCACAAAAATTTCACGCGTAAACGAACCAAGATAACTTTTGACTAACTGGTGTCTAGACTTTGCTATTCTGACAAGGTCGCCAACGCGAAAACGTGGCTTCTCTGGGGGTTTCCTCGGAGTATGATAGAGCTTTTGCCTACATAAATGTTCATTTTCTTTGTTGACATCCACAGGTCGTGCCGACAGAGTTCTATGAACACGATGATTATATGCTTTGACCCAGAGGCTGTAAAATTTTCAAGTACGATTTATGTCCCTGATATTCAAAAGCACGATAAAGTGGCGTCATAAGACTTCGAATAGATCGTTCTGCAATACTTGCTTTCGTATTTGAATTAGAGTGGAAGAGAGATATCCCTTTTGATTTTAAAAATGCTCCGACTGACTTATTGGTGAACTCTGTACCTCTGTCTGAATGAATCAGTCTCGGAGTCCCAATACGTCTAAAAGCGAGTCTCAGTCCACGTATAATTTCCGCTGCTCGTTTATTCTGCACAGGCACTACAGCAAGCATACGAGAAAATGCGTCGATACAAAACAAAAGATAGCGAAAACCCTTGTTGTATCTCGACAGTTTCTGAAGGTCTTTCAAATCTATTTGGAATATATCCTTCACACCCAAAACGATGGTCTTCCGGAACTGACGTGGTCGCTTAAGTTCTCTGAAGAGAGAGTACACATCACTGGTTTCCAGGAACTTGGCAACCTCCGCTGGCTTTTTACCGATCGCTCGTGCGAGTCGTTGAACACCACCTAGAGCACCAGGATGGTATACATCCACGTAAGCAGCCATTAGCACAATGTTCTTCCACGAACACGAAGTCCGTCGAAAGACAAGTAGGCATTTATAACGGCTGCAACGTCACCTTTGTACCAAGAGGGCGATCGATCGTGTAGTTCGTATTTTATAAGCTCGATGACGGAACTACTTGGAACAACGCGAGAATGACAGATAATCCTTCCCTCTTCATCTATCGCAAATACGGTCTTTAGCATCTGCAGAATGGCGAGGGCCTTCTTCCTGTGTCGTGCGGGAAAATGCGCCAGAATGTTTTCGTAACCACAAGCTAACCACAGTGTTCCTGTTGCGGTTCCAACGTGCTCAATACTGGTTCCATTCTCGAAGTCTCTTAGCCGCTCTTGTGATAACCGGAGAAATGCGTCGACGAGGTGTCTCAGGTGTGAACGTAGGACTACTGGTTGATGGCTCTGCAGTCTCCTTTTCAAGTCGAGATGGATGTACGATAAGTGTCGGTATATTTAGCTTGACCAATAGTGGTAGGATCCTCTCGAGATACGCGGGTCGCCACACATTTCGCGCTCTTGTGACCAAATAATAAACAAGGTCTACAACGTTGGTATTTGGTATTTGTTGACCATTGACAATGAGCTCAAACGTTTTACTATTCCAGCTGAGCACAGGCTTTAGTAAACGCAGTAATTGGCTTGCTCTCATCTTGTAGCCGCTGCTCATAAAATTAACGATGACATCTTCCTCCTCGTCCGCTTGAATCTGTGTCTGCTCTCTTGTCGACACCACAGGATTTGTCTTCTCACCTGCTGCACTAGGCTGTCTTAATGTGTTCGCGGGAGGATGCAATAGCTTGTGCAAGTACTGGGCGATCTCCTTGGCCTTGATATCATCAGGCGCCTGTTTATTCAATATCGACGGAATAGTGCTTTCCCGATAGGGAACAAGCTGGTATTTCTGCATTATTTAAATGCCGATTGCTTTTGCGATGCTTTTGCCCGCTAAACTTGAAACGAGACCTAACAAGGGTGGCCACAAAAATTGCAAAAACCCACCGGACTGATGAAGAATCCGTTTAACTTTCTTCACATCTGCACGGTCTTGCCTGGAAGCCAGTGTCCTAATGGGTGTTGCAAAAGGCTGCAATTGCTTTATAACTTTCGGCGGTACGTCGATGTTTCCTTTGCAGAGGTTCATACAAATCTCCCTGATTGTTCGTAGCTGTTCCCTCCTGGCATGTTGAATCAGGTTGTAACGATCTTCCCGTGTCTTTGCTTCAGCGATCATACGAAGGAAACAAATGTGTTTGTTAAGCCTTTCCATGACCTGTATACGATCTGTCTGTGATCATCCGGGGAAATGTTGGTCCACACGTTATAGTGATCGTTGCTCTGTTGAGACAAGTCGATAACTAAGTATGAGTATGGTTTCTGACAGGCATCTTTATATATCGCGGGCAACAAATCATTTCGCCCGAAAACCTGCCTGGACAGCATACGCAGCTGGTCTGTAGTGGGTGGTGAACGAAATAAAACGAGAGCCGTGCTATTGAATTGTATTGTGCGATACAAAGGGTCGTTGACGAACAGGTATTGCGAGATGAACACAGCCGTGATTGACAGGCGGTGACACCCAGCGATATAAAATTTGCAGATTTCTTTGAGTCTTTGCCGGTCAGCTAAACAGTCGTCAAATATAAATAATGAGTGGCTATAATTCTCCGGATCTGCAGGGATGTCTTGACTGAAATTTACTTCAGGAAGGGTATCGAATACTGGCTGCTTATAAAGATAGATATACCATATTTGCTTGAACGGTTTGTCAAAGAGGGCAGCTCTGTGTTTAATTAGTCGTGCCACGAAGGTGGATTTCCCACTTTGACTAGCCCCTGAAATTGACACCGAGGCAGGCGTCACGAACCTAAAAGGTGCTATCACTGTCATTTCGTGCAAGGGAATGAAGTCTGGTCAAGATACGTTTCGTTAGATAAACAAGTCCGTGCTTGCAAAGTGCAGGGAAAAAAAGCAAACTGCAAAGGTAGGTTCGACTGCAGAGTTGACGATGTAAAAAAAAAAAGAAGACTCCTCAAGGTTGCCATGCTGGCAACTTCTTATATAAGAACTGTCTGACGCTCAGCTCCTTCACTCTCGAACCTCCTTCTGAGGAGGTATGGTGTTCAGAATGATGAAATATTTTGCAGTGTTCTAACATGTGCTCCTTTTGTTTTCAGCCGGTCCAACGTGTCCGAAGGATCATCGTCGCCATCATTGCATCAGTGTACAAGTAAGCATCATGTCTTCGTCGATCTTGCATAAACTTGACAAGCTAAAGAAATGTGGAGAGTTTCAAAAAATGGCAACAATTCCTAAAAACATCAAGCATGATGTGGTTGATGTTAACAAAATTGAAACGAGGTATGGCGAGGCAGTCTCCGTGGAAATTATGAAGGATCACGAGCACGTAAAGGTGTTCCTTCCAGCTCGGTTTCATAAACTAAGCACTCAAGACACCGAAGACATGAGGAACACGAGCGGACTCTGGATGGAGAAGAAAGAGCGAGTTGGAAAAGACGGGAAACGTCTTCTTTCGCCAGACATCGTGTTCGGTCAATCCGAATAAAAAAAGAAAAAGAAATGGTGACATGCCACCTTTGTCCTCCGGCCGATCGGCAGCACTACACAACAGCTCTGGGACTTCAAATTCATCTGGCTAACGTTCATAACCTTGCAACACCCTGTATCCCATTTTGTGAGACACTCTGTACGCTCCGCAACTATACCAAGCGCTATGAGCTTCATCTACATGACAGAGACGACGACGGGCAGGATGTCAGCACATTCTTTCATGAAAACGGACGTTACCTTGCAGTGTACTTCGACATTTCGGATTTCCGTTACGCTTTTATGTTTTGCTGAAGGCGGAACTCGGTCGACATACGCCTGAGGATGAGATCATATTTGTCACTCAATTTATTCCTTCGAGTGTGCATACGCTGTGGTCGGAACGAGACGTAGAACGTGCTGTCATTGAAGTAGGCACTGAAGTCACCAACAATTGAGAAAAGCTTGAAATGCAAGGATCGGGATTTTTCTTATTTCGAATTCACGCCTGCATTCTTCATGTCGGTCGTCTCGCACCACAGCTCATTGGATGTGCCGACTTTGAATTGCCAAACGAATTGAAAAAAAAGTGTCGGTGTCTTCTGAGTGTCGACCTTCACGAGGATAGTGAACAGAACATGTGTTTCGCATTTTGCGTACTTGCCGGTCTACATCCTGCAAAGGGTTCTTACAGACGCAGAGCTTCATCCTACAGGTCATACCTGTCCCAATATGTATTTCCAGAGACATTTCCTGTAGTGTTCCCGAAAGATGTAGAAATGTTTGAAAAGCAGAACGATGTGAGCATTAACGTGTACGGTTATGACAAAGATGAAAATTATGTTTACCCGATTAAGGTTGTCGACGACCAGTGCAAGAAGCATGACGACCTACTGCTGATTGACTTCCATTTTGTACTCATTACTAATTTCAATGCTTTGTTCACACCCAGTGGCGTATCTAGAGCTACCTGCGCCCATGGCAACATGGTTAACATGATGTCCTTGGGGATGCGTTTTCGTGTGGTCCGCACTAGGTTTCACACTACAACCTCTCTAATGGCGGGTGCTTTAGATCATTTATGAATGTGCCAGGTTGAGTGCCCGACCTGGCACATTCACACCCGACCACATAATGGCGCCCCTGTTCACCTGGCGCCCATGGCACCTGTCCACACCTGCCACACCCTAGATACGCCACTGTTCACACCACCTGGTTATTTTCACTGCAAACGGTGTACGATGGGTTTCACCACCCCGGGTGTACTCGCCGATCATCTACTAATGTGTAAACAACAAAAAGTGTCCAAGACTATTTTTCCAAAGAAGGGTGAGACACTGTCGTTTGCCGGAGAGCATTTGATGTCGGAAGTTCCCTTCTACTGTGTATACGACTTTGAGAGTGTACTATCACCGTGTTCGGGAGGCAGGAATGTCTACGAGGAACACATCCCTTCATCCTTCTGTCTCCTCGTCATACGCTCGTGCGATTCGTATGTCTATGAAGAAACATGTTTACCGTGGTGCAGACTGCGTTTCCGTTTTCATGGAACTATTGCGTAATTTGCATGATGAGCTGTATGCGATGTTGCACGAGACTGTGCCCTTGCAAATGACCCCAGGTGACGAACTCGAACATTCTGAAGCCACTCACTGTAACATCTGTAAAGAACCATTCACTAAGAAGCAGAAAGTGCGAGACCATGATCACGTAAGTGGAGAATTTCGCCAATCATTGTGTCAGGGATGTAATCTGAAACTGCGGATACCACGGAAAGTGCCCATCATTGCGCATAATGCCAATTATGACCTCGGATTCATAGTAGCTCATCTGCACCTGCTTCGGAAGACAGACATCAGTGTGATAGCTTCCAGTTGTCAAAAGTTTAGGCTATAGACATTGGTGTGTTCCGCTTCATAGACTCGTTAAGCTTCCTCAATGCTAGTCTCGACACATTGACGAAAAATCTATGCGACAAAGGTGAATCTAACTTCAGGTGTCTGCGTCAGTTTTTCGCAGAGGAGGACTACTTCAAGTTGGTTGTACGTAAGGGGGTTTTCTGTTATAACTATGTTACCTCTTTTGAACGTTACGACGAGCCCTGTTTCCCATCACGTGACCAGTTCTTTAACCAACTGAGCGGATCGGAAGTGAGCGAGGAAGATTACCGCCATGCGCAAAACGTGTTTGAAAAATTTCAACTGAAGAGCCTGGGCGAGTACTCGGATTTGTACCTTCTGACGGACGCATTGCTTCTGGCAGACGTGTTTCAAAACATCCGAATATGGGCGTTGGAGACGCACAAAATTGAACCACTTCATTTCGTGTCACTCCCACGACTAAGCATGTCTTGCGCACTAAAAATGAGCCAGATTAATCTGGATTTAATCCACGATCCCGATGCCTATCTGTTAATTGAACGTGGCCTGCGTGGTGGTATGACCCAGTGTTCAACGCGAATGGCCACTGCAAATGTCCCAGGGACAGAGCAGTACGATCCCGAAAAGCCAAAGACCATAATTCATTACATGGACATAAATGGACTCTATGGCACAGTGATGCGTGAACCACTACCATTCGGAGGCTTTGAATGGCTGTCACCCGAAGAGGTTGCAGGTTTAGATGTAACCCTTGTTGCAGATTATGCAGACGTTAGTTATTTTTTAGAGGTAGACCTGGCCTACGTACAAGAGCTCCACGATTTCCCGCTCGATACCCACGATAAAGATTTCCCGCTCGCGCCCGAAAAAATGAGCGTCCCGTATGAGTTGCTTTCGGATTATCAGAAAGACCTGATGAAAAAATTTAACCTCCCACAGCATGATATAGAACCGAAATTACTCCTTACATTGCTTGACAACAAGAAGTATTTCCTTCATTATCGCAGTCTAAAGTTGTACCTACAGTTGGGTCTTCGGCTCGAGAAAATTCACCGGGTGCTCAGGTTCAAACAAAAACCATTCCTGCGATCCTATGTTGACTTCCATCACGAACTACGTAAGCAGGCAACCAATACCTTCGAACGTAACCTGTACAAGTGTTTAAACTCCGTATATGGGAAAACATGTATGAATGTACGAAAGTTCGTCGACTGCCGCTTAGCAACTTCCGAGGAGCAAGTGTTGAGATTCTTGCGTAAGTCGAACCTCAAACAATTCAGGGCTCTAAGCTCTAACGTAGTCTTGTTTCAGTTCGCTCAATCAATAGTCCGTATGTGACAGCCTCTGTACCTGGGGTTCACTATTCTCGAGCTGTCTAAAGTCATGATGTATGACTTTTATTATAACAACTTGCTTCGGGTAGCCCTGGACACAAGGCTCTTGTATATGTACACAGATTCTTATATCGTGATGCTGAGCGATGAGAAGGCCCTTGCGGAGCTCGCCGATACCCACCTTGATACATCTGGTCATTCTTGTGATGACTCGATGTATTCTACGAAAAACAAGATGGTGCTAGGAAAATTTAAGAACGAAATGCCCCACGACCACATCCTAGGGTTCTGTTGCTTGAAACCAAAGCTCTATGCACTAGACCTCCATAGTAAAAGACGATACAATCGTGCTAAGGGGGTGAAACAATGTGAAGCCCAGAAGTTGCATTATTCAATGTACATAGACTCTCTTAAGCTTGGTGAAGTGTACAAAGTTTGTCAGAACCTCATTGTGCGCAAGGAAAATATAAATAAAAGTGTATGTGTTACGAAAGTAGCTTTAAATCCCCTAGACACAAAGCGTTTCATTTGCGAGGATGGTATCCACACGTTACCCTTTGGGTACGCATCCAATGGAAAGATGTAGACAGTTTTTATGCATATGTTACCCTACCTGGCTGTTGTTGTTGTAATGCTGTTGTTTTTTATATATAAGATTGTGCCTGTAACGACATGGAAATAAATACAATTTTATTGTGTCAAAGTACACTGCAACATGACATGTTGTCTGTCTTTCTTGGGAATTGCTTGCGTACAAGGACGGGTACCAGCTTGTCGTTCAGTGTGAAGTTTGTTGACGAAAATCTCTGAGTGCACTCTCGGAGCGAGAATCCACAAGCCAACATGCTGCCTACATACAGGCAGTAGAGGCCACATGTAGCTGATCCATAGCCTGAAGTATTTTCTTGTTATAGTAAAATGACCTGGTAGGATGAATGAATTGGTAGAATTCTTTGTAGACGGGCTGAATGCCGTAACTATCAAAATACGTAACCACATTGTCACCAGAAACATAAGTCATGGTCCAGTGTTCACCGTTACTGCTCCTTGGAGCTGTGTTAATCACATAAATCCCGGGTATGGCTTCCTGTCTTACGATTTCATTGCATGCAAAGGTTCCCCGAAACAGTTCTCTGGTGCAGTAGTGTCTACTGAATGCCGCATAGAACTGCCACTCCTCCATGTTTATTTTTCAGACAAATTTCACTCGTCTACCTTTGTTGATTTCTAGCACACGAGGTGTTTTGGATACAAACAACACCGTAACTGCTTCTGTTAGATTGGCAGGAAACATTAGGGTCAGACGAACGTTGGCTTGAACAACAGGACAAAGGGCATTCACTTCTGCATCTGGAGCCAGATGGTAATAAAGCATAAATGTCTCTTTTGCATACGCAGCTGGAGCTATTGGTATATCCTTGCGTTTTAGTTTGTGAAGCAGGTGTATATAGGCTTTGGAATAGATGTCTCGTTGGAAGTCGAACTCATCCGTGTACTGTTGTCCACCAACGTCCAGTAGTGCTCGTTTTAGTTTGAAGTTCTCAAGCTTGAATGGGTTTCGTGGTCTTCTACCTTGGTAGGCATCGCTCCTGACCATCAATACTGTTAACTTGGAGGGAACTCGCTCGCTGTACAAGTCGTCAAATATCACCTGAGATTGGTTAGGGGCGATGGTTTTGTACTTAATTTCCAGTCCTCGGAGAAGGTATACTGCAGGTGTTGTTTGAAGTCTTCGTTCTATACCAACAAGTATACTCGGCGATAACTGAACACGTCGGAGGTAGAGCACGATACGTGAAAATTCGACAGTGTGCTTTTCTGTTGAACCATCAGCTTGCAAGAGACGAAAATCGTCCGACGCTTGACGTAGCACAACTCTTATGTCGATTCCGTTAAGAATGAGCTTCTGTTGTTGACATATGTCGCTGAAGATTGGGCTGTACATGTCACACAGTGCCGATCCTTTGGTTCGCTTGTAACGAGCGAAAACTCCTTTTGAATCAGATGTGGGAGTATATACCTCACTCGTACCTAAAGGGTCTGGCTCGTATAACATTGCTGAAAGGGTGTGTGTCTGAGTTACATTGTTGGCATTCGTAATGATGTCCAAGTAGGAACGGTAACCATAATGTTCGAAACTCGAAACCAAGGTTGAATTCAGGTAGATATGTACGTGTTGGAACAAGGATGAACCAAACGCTTGGACAGGTATGACTGCACCAGGTGTTGTTGAAGTGCTTGTTGTAGTTACCGCTGGATCTCAATTCTTTCGAATGATCTTGCACTGAATATGCAAAAAGCTGGACTGAAGATCAAAGAAGCCTCCACCGAGTCCCGGAACATTGTACTCGATCACTCCGCTTGATGTCGGAGCAGATACTGGGAAAAACTCGACGTATTCAGACTTCTCCAAAGCAAAGTTTGTAGGTGGAAGAGAGAAGAGTTCCAGCTGATTTGTAGTACACAGACAGGAATCTTTGTGCACTACTGCAATAGACATTTTTTTTTCTGTCAAGTAAAGAAGTCTGATTTCCTCCGCTTCTCCGCAGGTCGAGCTTTTTTAACGGCCTTGCGTTTTCTTCATTCCCTGTGAGTCTCTGAAGTACCTCGTCACGAGTTTTATGCACTGTGCGGTCTACTCCTTTCTTGACGACTTCTCGAAATGATGCTCCTTGCTGGACTTCCTCGGCTATATGTCTTCCAGTATCAAGGAGCTTTCTTCCAACGTATGGCGCTACCTTCTTGGTCAGTATGGGCAAGAAACCCCTCAATACGTCACCAAATATGCCTCCTCCAATCTGATAAAGCTCGGGAGCAGAATAGTGTGGTACATGCTCTCGCTTTCCTGCACGAAAATGTGCTATGCAACATGGCGGGTTTGTTATATACATTTACGTAGGTGGATCGTCAACCCGACACGTCCAGAACCAGAAATGAATGGAATGAAATCACCTATCTCGTTTGCCAACTCGATTTGAATGGTTGTCAATTCCTTCGCAGACACATATTTATAGTAGAGGTTTGTGAATAAATAAGACATCACATCATTCCTACCCTGGACTCTGAACGGTATCGACCGAAGAAGTGGTGCTGTCACGTCACCCACAAATTCGTTCTCGATGACATCACAGTATATGAAAATATAGTTTTGAGCAGGGAATAGACACACGTCTCGTTCGGCGACTGCATAACTTGAGAAAGTTGTCCTCTTTCCGAAGCCCAACATCAAAGCCAAATAAGGATGAAAGGTCACATAGCCATCGTTCATGCGTTCCAGGTGACAAATTCCGTTGTATGGGTTACATACGAGGAGACGAGCATCTTGCGACAAATGAAGTTTTGTTCGATAGGCATGGTTAATGGAATTAACGAGGTCCATCCCCGATTCGTAGTAGCCTTCTGGAACTTAATACTTTACCGTTCGTGAACGATAGGTAACTATGTTAATCGTTTCTTCCGTATCCACCTGGTACTTGAGTAGCTTCACGGGTGACCCTCTGTCCAACTCTCCACAGCCGATTATCTTTTCAGCCATGCCAAGCTTAGCGGCAAGGGTTGCGCTCATTTCCAATCCATAGTTCAGAGGAAGTTGTATCTCGACCGCTACCACGTATAATTCTTGTCTTATTCTGCAAATGTTTTGCTAAAAATTGTCTCAAAGGCAAGAGAATATTTTCATTAGCGTTGAACTTGACCTTCTCTGTTGCTTCAATCGTTGAACCAAGGAATGTCGTTTCCGATATACTATTGACTGTGTCAGTTACATTTTTAATCGCAAAAGGGATGTTGATTTCTGTTAAAGCGGCCTCCCACCTACCCTCTAACTTCTGTGGATGGGCTAGCTTTGCTCGGAACTTGCTCATTGTGTTGTCGGGAAACACATCCAAAGATGCATTTGAGAGCAGGTTTACATAGAACTGGTCAACCATGTTTTTTTTTCTTTTTCTGATGAAATTTCTACGCGTACGCTTAATTTATATCACCAGAAAATGCGTTGACGTTGTCACAGCGAAACTAGCGTGCTGTGGTTTGAAACGGAAATTACAGTCGGTCAATAGCTTGAAATCAGAGGGCATCTGGCAACACCTAGGAATTCGAAACTGAAACCAGAACTACACATAGCATGCGCAACTTCCTACAACGGAACTACACGAGCAACCAAGCTTGGCGTCCATTCATTTAAAACCGAAACCGAAACTACAGACGGCCAAAGCTTGAAAACTAGAGGGCGCTTGGTGGGAACCGAAACCAAAACTACCTGGCGCTCTGACGCGGCAACCAAACTAGGTGACGGACTGATCGTGACGTCAACCCGATCGGAAAAATACTATTAAACGTCATCAGATGTTATTGCTTGTTATTAAATGTCATTTGTGTGTTATTACATGTCATTTGCGTGTTCTTACATGTCATTGCGCGTTATTCATTAAACGTGCATCCAGGTGCCCATCAAACACTATCGACACGTGAGTTCCCATTGTTTACCTGAGTTAACCGTTACCTTATCCTGGCGGAGCATGTTATTGAAACCTGGGAACCCATTGTTCACACTATCGATACATGATTTCCATTGTTTTCTGATATATCTTATCGTGCGTGTGCGTGTCGCATGTAACCTGAGCGGCCCATTGTTATAAGATCTTTTATATACCACTACTGGATTGGGTGCGTAGAGGGTGCATGAGTTCGTCAGGGGGAGCAAACTGTTAGATAGGTCTTGGAGCAAGACCTGCCTTCTGCAGAAAGAGGACAAGGAGGAGGACAAGGCTATGCGAAGCAGAATGTATTCAAAAGCGGCCGCATCCATTCTCAAAACCTTGCGGTAGGTGCATGGGTCCTCGTCTCGTAGCTCCCGTAGAAGGCTATTTTGCAGACCGCACACCCACACCCACCCAGGCTATTTTGCACACCCATTCTTTCGTTCATATCTTCCTTAGCCACTTCTTTTCATGGCAGCATTCACTATCGTCAATGAGAAGAGCGAAAGCCACCAATTTTCGCTTTCTGTCGTCCATAGCGTACCAAGCGCCGTGCACATAAAATTAATGCAGCAACCTTCAACCGCAGCGCGAACGTTATCCCCGGCATCTGAGCTCACAGCACATTGGAACACTATATCTGTATAGGCATTCCAGAGGGGCGTAGCCTCAGCGCCTTATCATTTACCCTCTCGCTCCTTCAGTCGCTGCGCCGTCAGAAAACACGCTCGTGTGAATACACGGTTAGTTGCGTGTTTCGCGCATCAATTGGCAAACAGTTTTTACCTAGCAGTTTATCCGCTGTTCTAGCCATTACAACACCGCGCTCACAGCTATCAGGTAAGCATTACTCGTTATGCGTTGTTGAGAAAGACATCGCCACATGTCTGTTTCAGGCGTCCACGCCATGCCGGTGACAAACACAGACATTCACGCATTCGCCGTGGCATGTGCAGTGCCGACTGTCCATGTCCTGGCTAGTTTATGGACGTTGATGAAGCCGGCAACGCCAAAAGGACATTGTGTTGCTAGTGAGACAATGAGTTTTGACTATACCATCCTCCAAATGTAGGAGCTCGCAAAAGGTCTGTGGCTGTGATTGTGATCAATTTCAGTTCATCCATCCGAGTTCTGTGTAGTTTTCACAATTTTGTGATATGTATATCACTTGATAATATATTCTTGGATCAACTTAATTGTGCCTTTTCTTATTGTTGTCGCAACAAACGAGAAGGCAATGCTGGCAGCACTGTGTGCAGCGGAATTCTTCAAAAAAATGCCTTGGCGGAACAATTCGGCACCAGTGACCACAGACCAGGAAACTCTCGTTTTGGAAGGCTCCCCACGTTGAAACGGGCTGATGGATGCGCGTGTGTTGGTGCTGACTATTTTTGTATGAAAAATTTTCAAAATTACAAGATTTGTGTGAGAGGGCCATTGGTCGGGTGCATCAGTTTAAAACATGCACCAGCGACATTCTCTCTATTCATTCTTTTTTTTTTTCGAGACGAAGAATGTTATCGACGCCCACTTCTCTTCGTCATGGTTAACACACTCTATCACACTCGCGAAAGAATCATTAAGAATGCCATAGATTATTTTACTGCTATTGTTTTAATACTTATTATTTATGTACCGGCTTCTACAACCGCCTTAGGGTCGATTCACACGATGCAACTTTAGTTGCGCGCAACCAGGTTGCGCCACCAAGTTGCACCGTGTGAACGCGAAGTTCTGGTTGCGCAACTCAAGTTGCAGGAGTTGCAGAGCCGATCGCTTCACGAGCGATTTCTCCTGCAACTCTAGCTGCAACCTGTCAATCACACGGCTCCGCCTTGCAAGCGCGACCAATCAGGAAGACTTCCATGTGTCAGTTATTGCAGCGGCAGTACGCGAGACGATGAAATTATCATTAACCAGTGGAAATTATGCAAAATTATCCAACTCGCAACGGATTGAACTCGTAACGAGCAGAAGTCGCAGTGCGGTTGGACGAAAATGATGACAATGATGTTTTTCGCGCCATCTGGCGAGCTCGGTAACAACTACGGCATTCCGAGTTGCTCGCCGTATGAAAGGGACCGTTTTGGTGCAACTTCGGTTGCGTGCAACTATAGCGGAAACCGAGTTGCAGCAAAAAGTTGCATCGTGTGAATCAACCCTTAGTGAAGGTACTATTTGGCAACCTTCGTGTATTCACGTTCAAGTTTTCAGGAGTTCCCAGTTTGAAGTTTGCATTGTTGTACTAGTGAGTTGTACATGCTGCCCATCCATTGGCCGGTATGCCAAGTGAACTAACCAACAAGGTAATGGTTGAGGAAATGTTTACCGGTGCCAAATTGTTCGGCAATCGGATTCGTTTTGTTTTTTCTGGGAACATACTCTACGGCTTATATCCAAAATCTGTATACAGCTCCCGTTACACTCCACAACAACACTGAGTCTCGTCCCCAAGCACAATCAGAGCCATCTTGGCAGTGCTTGGGAAATATTAATTAAACAGGATCCCTGGGTCTTGCCAGCTAAAGCTCCTGTTTAAATAATATTCGCAACCGCCGCAAAGATGGCTCTGATAGTGCTTGATAGACTCAGTGTTATTTTGGAGTGTAACGGGAGCTGTATACAGATTTTGAATAGGCAATATAGAAGGATTATCTCACAGGGTACAAACAGCCTGCTAAATAAAGGCTACAAAAATGAGAGAGGAGGAAAGGTATATTTTAGAGGAAAAAGTCCCCTAAATGTAAAGGTTATTTTGATAGTTTTAGAGGTGATCATGTAGCCTTCCTTCAGGAGAAAACAAAAGGTAACAGCTAGCACTTCTAAATACAGAAAATTTTTGCCCATGTTTTTTTGCCTTTAAATAAAGGGGACGACATTGAGTATGTACTCTCGGGTTTTTAAGTTATGGAGCACGAATTATTACTGGTGCCACCTACCGCCGCATATACACTGTTAGAAAAATCTATACCTTTTAGGGTATAAATCGCCCGTGCAATAACTCGTACCTTTTAGGGTATAAACTTATACCCTCCGGAAAGGTATATATAGTTTATACCCTAGTGGAGGTATATAGTTTATACCTTTTCTTCACATAACCTGTACCTCTGCAGACGTATATTCTAATCTAGTTTGCGACAAAATTTTAGGAGAGGGAGTTGAAATAACATTTGATGAGAAGAAAAGCGTTTTTCTTTTTTTTCTTTTTCACCACGCTCACACATGCAAACTATTTGAGAGTAACGCTCGAGTACACCACACGAATGGCTCATATAAAAAGAAATATAAAATAAAGTAATATACAAAAAGAAAAGGTTCAAAGAGGAATACCCGTTGCGCGAGCTTGGCAGTTTGGATCGATCAAATCCAGATATCGACACCTAAAGGACAACAAATACTGATATACGGCTGGCGACTTGGCAAACTGTAGAGCACCCTTTGCCTGGCGGACAACCATACGGGTGAGAACGGCAAGATTTAATTATTTCAGGTACACATATAAAGCAGTCATAAGCTCAACCTATAGATTGTAGATGCAACTCTAACGAAGTCTGTGTTTCTTAAACAAATTAGTGCTTATCTTAAATGACACCGCTTTAACAATAGAAAATTATGTGATTCAACACGTGGTACAAGTAAAGGTATAAAAACGATGAAGGTATAAACAGCCTGCAGTTATACCTTAGGAGGTATAGCCTCGGTTGTATGTTATGCACGAGGTATAAACACGTGATAATGAGGTATAAATGTGTTACGTTATCCCTGCCTCATACCTGTTTTATACCCTTGTGCATGGTTGGAGGTATAAATCGGCACTTTGTACCTTTTTTATACCCTCCAAAGGTATATATCTGCAACAGAAGGTATAAAAAAGGTACAATAGCCCATTATTATACCTTCTTTATACCTTTTTTTCTAACAGTGTACAGTATATCATGCTACGGCACAACACGTTATTTATTAGGGCCATGTGTGGGTCTATTCACTGCACTCTTACCTTTATAGGGAACCTACTTACTTTTCAGTTTAGCCTGCAGTTCTTGGTCTGAAATGAACTCTTTTAAAGCTTCTACGTTACAGGTTTCAGTACCAAAATACCAATATGCCGCACCTCACGACACTTAAGGTATACTCCTATACAGAACCACATAACACGCCCGTGGCCAACATTTATTTCGAATGGCATCATTGTACCTGCCTACGGGACTCCTGCTAATATCATATTGCAGGAATGTTAATTTTAGGATTCTGCATAGTGGTTGACCTTGAGTACGTATTAACTGGGAATTAATTGGAATTGATTGAAAAATTGTTCATTAACGTAGTTACATACACATGTTTTGCGCAGCTCTGTCTCCACTGGCTTGAGGTACTATAGATGCAGAGTGAGACAGAATAAAACGTAAAACGTCAGTCAAACTGGCTTTCCACAACGCCATCAACAGGGACAACTTTATTTTAAGATGCTGAACTTGCCCGTCTTTTAGCCATCGCTCACTTACCCATCTTTTCAGGTGCAATATTGTTGGCATCTGTGATTTAATTTTAGGAAGCAATAAGGTTCTTCAAACTCCATATCCAAAAAGGCACAGGTTGATTACAGTATATAAATCGGCAATCGTGTGATCGCAGTTCTATAGTAAAACAAAAACCTAAGACTTATTTCTTATGCGGTATACGAACTTACCAATCGGTCGAACACCACTGGAACCTGAAAAGAGAAGTTGGGCTGTTTCAGAAGAAGTGGGTTGCCCCGTTGATACAGTACAGAATCACACATCGATCATTCAAGTGCAAATGTTGAGGGAGGAGCAAGCATATGAGAGCCGCCGATATTTCGAACAGATACTGTTTTTCTTCTACGCGTCGTCCTCACATTGACTTTCTATTTAAAGGGCCAGGGATGACGTGTTAATTCAACTAGGCTTTTACAACTAATGCGACCAGCCTGCGTCCTTTACAAGTATTGCTGTGTTGCAGAAGTGGATTAGATGAATGCATATGTCCAACAAAGCCGGTTAGAAAGGTAAGAAGGCTAGCGGTTATGAGGGAGGTCGCAGAAGCATGCCAGTGTTTTTTTTTTTTTTTTAGAGTATGCATTCATTGTGTTATCCTGCAAGAAATAAAGAAAATACTGGTCAATCAAATAATAACAGCGTTCGTATGAAGTAAGGAGGAGAAAGTAATAGAACAAGGAAAAGAAGGAAAGGTCTGGAGGAGTTTCATTTGTGAAGTGTTTCAAGAATGCCTAACGGGTGGATATAATCAAGTACATAAAGTTAGTTTAAACTGAATGTGCTATTTGTATCTGCAGCAGCTCACCAACATCATCACCACCACTACCGGTGTCCCCTCTAGGATTGTGCCCCTCGAGCAGCAAAAAGTACGCGCGTACGAAAGATTAGATGAATTAGGATGCAAATATGCTACCAAAGAAAAATATAACATTGCAAACAAGCAAGCCCGTCATGTCACTACATCACAGTCGTCGACCTACTACTCTTGCGGAACAGCAAACGGGACCAAGCAAACCAAGCAAGCATAGCAAGCAAACCAAGCGAGACCACAACGGTGAACAATCCAATGACAAGGCGGATCTGGAGGCGTCATTATCTTCAGAAAGGTCAGGTATTATTCTACGTTCAGTAGCAAAGTTTCGAGGCGCATCGATGCGCAAACATAATTTGTTCTGAAACCTTTTTCCTTGAGAAATACACGCACTCTCTCAAGGTCAACACATAATCTTAGCCTTGAGGGCCGCTGTCTGAAGCTTCACTGCCACTCCCGAACGCCATGACCAACAAGGTGGAATGCTGTTGAGTTGGAGCGCACGTTGCAATGCGGAACGTCCAAGTATACCATAGATTGGGGTCATTGATAAGTTTGACGCCTGTTGTCCCACTGAATGCCAAATTGGCTTCGCTTTCACAATCTCATCATCCTTGGTCATCATCAACAGTCATTCCATTTCTCTCGCGCAACAAACTCTTTGTAGTGCTATTGTGTCTAGAAAAACGAGAGGCAAGCAAGCGAAACAGAGAGAAAGACAGTGCTGAACATGCTGTAATAACAATGACTGATCCTCAGTCTGGAGGTAGTAGTTGTAGAATAACAGTCGTGGTTTGGACACAGTCAGTGTGGCAGAGATCGGAAAAACCAGACAGCGACGGGAATCGAGCCACGCATCTCTTGATCTCCGGTCAAGTGCGTCACCCAATGGCACTACACTGGCACCTGCTTTCCCGACGACTTGCCCAGGGACCTCATTCACGTAGCTGGACGCTCACTCTGTCTCTTCACATTATCTCTTAGATTTCTTCTCATACACACACGCGCGCGCACGCACGCACACACGCACAGACACAGCTGACCAGCTCCTATGGCATATTGGTTAGGATGATCGCTTTCTACGCCGAGATTGGGACGTGCGGCGGGGTTCGAATCCTGTCACCTGTTGTGCTGTCCCTGGGTTTTCCGAAGACTTTCCAGACAAATGTCGGCACAGTTCCCCTGAAGTCGGCCCAGGACGCATACTAAACCCCTGTCCCCCACTCCTTCGTGATATGTCCCCTTTCCACCTGTTCACGCCCGTACGCCGCTCATACCCACACTTGCTTCGCAGCGCTAACACGGAATTAAAAAAAAAACATAAAACAGAAGCATGAGGCAGCGCAAACAGTTAGATGGCAGCAGTTATTTTCCATCGTTTTCAGCAGATGCTTATGTTGTTGTCGGCAAAGCAGATGCCCGCGTAACGTAATTGGTTATCACATCTGCATGGTTCAATTGTCTCCGCTGTCTGGCATTTTGGACGACTGCCATATTTTAATTGCGCGTGTTCTTAAGGACATTAAGACTTGTATGCTGTTTGATCAGTTGTGCGTTTTAGCCCCACAAGAGTTACCTTCCAGTCGTAGTTTAACAGAACCATCGTAGAGGAACGAACTACGCTGCACGCTTGTTCCGAAGGCGAAAGGAGCAAGAGTCCTTCGTTCACGGGCCTACTGCGCGTGCTAGTTGGGCTGCTTGTCTGTCCTGCACCCACTAGATGACAGTACATCCCACTTTCTTTGCCGAACGAAATAATCGACAAGATGATGAGCATTGCTCCTCTCAATGTTTCAGCAGTCCCGCCTCCGACCTTGCCCCTCCATCCTCGGAATTTCACGATTTGCGAGACCAAGTGTCCGCTTTCCGCCTTGGTGACAGCGAACATCCGGCTCCACCGATCCCCATGTCCTAGGCGCAGTATCTCTGATTGTTGCAATCGTGGTCACAGCCGATCTCTACGGCTCCAGTGTTGTTAGCTCCGATGCCTACTGGTACCCCAAAACATTTGCCTACCTGGCTCATATGCAAGCCTTCTTGTTCCCCGCGAGGAAATGGCACCATCAGCAACTGATGGGGGCCAGCTTTTGTGACAAGGTTTCCAGTCGTCCTCGTCTTTTCTATCTGACGGACCGCTGCTTTCCGTGCGCTTCCAGATCGACACCGGCGCGCAGGTGGCTACTGTCCCTGCCTCACGCGAACACCAGAACCGGTGTCAGTCCACCAACTCCAGCCAGGCAGTCGATAGTACGCTTTTGTCTACCAACAACGTGGGCTCCGCCGGGAGATTCGATGAATTTTCTTCATCGTTTCGGTTCATTTCAGGTTTCGCACAACATTATCGGAACTCACTTCCTGGCCCATTTCAGACTCCTGGCCGACATGAGCTGGAGAAGATTGATCGATTGGGCCAACCTTCCACATTCCTCAATCAAGGCGAGAAGTTTTCTACGTCTGCAGTAGCGTGTACAGATGGCGCATCTAGAAATGGCAAGTCCGCCTGGGCATTCATCGGGACGACGCCTTACGCATCCAACCCCATCAACAGCTGCAGAACACTATGCCATCCTTTACTTTCTGCAGCACATCGCTGATTTTAGCCCGCGGGAATGGGCTGTGCTGACTATAAATCTTCACTCCAAGGTATTTAAAATGCTTGCATACGAGGCTCGTCCGCATCCCTAGTTGCGGATGTGTTAATAGCTTGCCACTTCTTGTACGAAACAGGGCACAGGCTGAATCTCCAGTGAGTTCCAGCCGTTGTGGTTTCGTGGGGAATGCACAGCAGCAGCAGCAGGAACGCCGCAGAAGCAGCTGTCTCGTCTCGGAGACGGACGAGTATTGTGCTGCTGAGAGGAGGTGGTCGTTCCATTCTTCGACGACTGACATTCTTCACCCATGAATGCTGAGAAGAGTTGATCCAACTCTCGCTTTCCGCATGCCACGAAACTCCCCTCGTCAAGATGCTGCATTAACTCATCGAATGCGACTCGATGTGGCTTTTACAGCTCTGTGGCGTTACCGCTTGAGAAAAGTTGACACACCCAGATGCTGCCACTCCGGCGCTGTAGGAGATCTAGAGCATATTCTTCTTCATTGCTCACACTACCAACCTTCCCGAACCGCAATCTGCGGGTCTCTTAATCAGGTGGACTCTCACCCCTCTCTCTCTCAAAACTGCTTGGTCCGCGGCAAAATCCAGCCCACCAACGTCCTGCCCTCAAAGCTGTTTTGACATTTTTGGACACAAGAGGACTCAGTATTTAAGTGAAAGGGCTCAGTATATCATTCCCCACATCACCACAAGCAATACGGTAGAGTACCACCCTGCTGATGAAACTCTCATACCATATCTTAAAAATAAATTGGTTGTTATTATTGCAACCAAGAACGAACTACGAGGCCACCGTTCGGGAGTTCCCAGTTCTCACAAAACCTCCCGATTGGAAACGCCTGGTGCAACGTGACGTTGTCCACCATATCCTCACTACTGGACCTTCAACGCCTATTCGCCCGCGCCGTCTTGCTCCGGGGAAGAGGAAGGTGTCACGAGAAGAATTTGCCAACATTCTCGACCTCGGCGCACCCTCCTCGACCAACTGGTCATTAGCACTACTGAAGTAACCGACTTACAGCAGGGGATCCAACCAAGGACGTTTTATTAGTAGCACAGAAGTCAAACGCAGTCCTCAAACCAAGCTCCGCGCCCATGCGCTTGGTCACACAGGGTCTATATTTCGGGACATTCAAAACACATACACAACAGTGCATCCCAAATAGCAGGAAAACTCTGTGCCATAGAAATATGTTCTCTTCCTCGCTTGCTCTGAAGGACGCTCACTGTGCATTCAGCAGGCAGGGTGGAATTCGTGGCGGCAGTGTCCGAAGTCTTAGTGGCAGCAACTTTTGATGATTCTAAGTGGGCACGGGTAACGACAACCAATTATAGTTAGATGGGTCGATCGTAATAGCGTATGTCCGCATCGGATTCACATGAGCTCTCAACAGCCAACTACGTGCGGCGACCTCTGTAGTTCCGAACGGAGACTTCATCGCCAGATTGAAAACAATAATCGTGAAAGACGGCACTCAAGATTACCCCGCTATAGTTGACCAACTTTGTACATCTCTGTCTGCGCCATTCGTTCGGACGCACCATTAGATTAGATTTAGATGACATGGCGTAGCAAAGAAATGATTCATGCAGTTCCTCCTTAGAAAATCCGCAGTCTCCGCAGAAGTAGATGACATGCCATTGTCCGAAACTAATATGTCGACCAGCACATGAGTTGCAAGGACTCGTCACAGATAGAATAGTTGGGAAGCAAGCGAATTGGTGATATAGATTCGTATAGACCCGGCACGAGGGAAACGAAAAAAAAAAAGGCGTTGTGATTGTCCCCTTTTTTTCTGTGTCCCTCGTCCGAGGGTTCTTCAGTATGGATCGTCACAGATGACGGGTTAATTCCGCTGCAGACACTGATGAAACTGGTATTAGTTCCGGCCACCTTGAAAAAGCACCTATAATAATAAGGAAAGTGTGACGCTGGAATAGCCCACCGTGTTCCATGTGAACTCTAGGCCATGGATTCTGTGGGTTAATCCAGGGGTGCGTTACGTCCTTCGATGGCAAGTTCCGTGTCATCTGACATCTCGTGCATTTGCCAACCACAGGTTCCATCTTGATGTCGACACCAGGCCGCGACACCAGGACACAAAACTTTGGTACAGACGAACCGAGCGAGACTCCAAAGCGGATCTTTCGAATCCCTTGCCAAAGAGACTGAGGAATTATGCGGTTGACCCCCAAAGTAGATAACTATCCAGAATGGATATCTGAACACCGCTTCCAGTACGACTTGACGTCATCGTCTCAGTGTGCAGACTCTGACCAGCCATGGTTGGTCCAACATCAAATCCCAGACAATAATGAATCATCCATTATACGTCTCAGCTGCAATGTTTCTAATATGCACATCTGCTAGTGTAACTTCTATCAAAAATACTTCTCGAGAATCAAGCTCATCTTTGACCTTGGGCTCTGCAGCTCAATGAAGCCTGCTTAAAGGTCAGATATGCCGATTTTGAAGTGCCGCAGAACTGAGGGATACTCGCGCTGTGTGTTCATTACCGAACACTGAATATGTGTGCGAAATATCTTGCTCCAACTGTTCGTAGTTTTTTAGAAAACATTTTTTTTAGTTCCCACGCCCGGCCGTCAGACCGTCGGCTAACCCTGCGCACGGGCGCACCGACGTCACTGCTCTCGGTTTATCTGTCTTTGGCTTGGCATGGACTCTTGGCTTGGCTGCTTGGCTTCTTTCGTTTCCTCCTCTGTGCATCGTACATAAGCGAACAGCTTTTATGTTGTTGCTAAGCCGGAAACAAAGCATGTGAATGTTTTTTTTTTTTTGGCACAGCGTCGTTTGGAAAGTGCACTTCCTTGTTCTGACCTTGCCTTTTATGGGCTGGAGCGATATGATTCGTGAATATGCCACGGCGAAGTTGTGGAAGATGCGACAGTGCTACGCTGTTAGAACAATTCATCGGAGCATTCAAGTGTTACCTATTATAAGCTGCCAAAAGACCAAGCAGTGCGAAGCTCTTGGCTGACAGTAGTGCCTGCTAATTTCCACTGCAAGGATTTCGTCCACGATGTTATCATAGGTTACGTGCGACTCCAGAGGCAATTTGGAATCTCGGCACGAGATCGTCTGATGAAAATCTGAGGTGCACGACGCATAACATTTCGAACGTGCCACGGAGGATCAAGGCAAAAAACGAGAGCAAAAAATGATAAGTCGAGGTTCAGATATAAAAAATAGCAAGCTTAATGAATCGATTGTGCAGCTGTCCTACTGCGCTTACTCTGATATAACCACGATTAACAACACAATAGTACTATTGATAATCTAACTTCTGAATTATCACAGGTGCACGCTGAAGGCGGAAATGAAGCATGATCTGGCTTGCATCTGGTCATGAAGAAATTGCTGACACGTTAGTTGCGGTCCACCTGCACCAACAGGTATGACAATGTGATGTTATAATTTGAGTATTCATCTATGTTCAACTTTTCATGTGCACTCGCATGCAGACACCTTGACACCACTTTTAAATCTGCCCTCAAAGTTACAACCTGTGCTTTCAGGGTGGAAAACAAAGGTCGCCATTCCGATTGGCTGCTCTCTCCCAGTTCAAGCACTTTTGTGTCAGGACACTGGTTCCTGTGGATGGGGTGTTACAAGCTTCACTGTCTGATATAGAAGGTACGTTATATTAGTTCAGTTAATTTGTCTTTTGCACATTTTTGTTACTGTTAGCTGGATTACTGTTGGAGATACAATCCTTTGACACACCGAAGCTGATGTCGCCTCTGATAACGTTTTAGAATTTTCAGTGTCATCAACGTCCATTGAGGAAGGTGCCTTTACTATCTGTGAACCTTCAACTGAAGAATAGCCCAGAATTCATGTTAACATTGTCTAATCTTATTAATTCACTGTCTGTTTTCTGAGAGCTAAGAAAAATTGAAACTATTTATTTGTCACAACTTCACACTGGATACTGGTGTGGTACTGGCTTGACATGTAAGCTAAAATAACTGGATTCTACAATAATTGTGTTCAACTTAGTGCATTACCGTGGGCAATGCCACATTCACTACATTTTTAGTGGGTCCGGTGCACAAATACTGTGTGCATACTGCATACATACATACTGTTCGATAGGCAAAAATACCTGAGCAGTGCTGTGTAGTCTTTTTACCCAAAGTCCATACTCTTACTGCAAAGTCACAGTACGTAGAACAGCAATGTGCAGGTATGCTGCGATAGAGATTCACAGCAGAAAGAAGACTGTTGAGAGCATCTCAATTTTAATGAGACGAGACTTTCGTGCACAAGGCTGCTCTTGTTAATGTCTAACATGAAGTTACAAAATCCCAGAATATATAAAACATGTTGTAATGTAGAGAGCGAGGGGTGGTACAGACATAAAGATAATTATATAATCATATATAATAAAATAAAAAGGGGGTACAACTCCCCCCTCAACTCAACTCGACAACTCAATAACTCTACTTATTCTCTACCTTACAACATGTCATATATTCTGGAATTTTGTAACTTGATGTTAGACATCAAGAAGTACAGCCTTCTGTGCAAAAGTATTCTTTCTGTTGTGCACAATCATTATACAGTAAATGCGACTATCCATTTCTTGTCATTAAATGCTTTTCCTTTCTTTCTTTTTTTCTGCAGTGATGAGCATCCATAAGGACACATGCCAGAAAGGGAGTCTCTTTGGGATGACAAACCCTCATCACCTCATGAGGATACAATGGTTGACGAATGATTCTCAAGCACATCGAAACTTCCAACAAATAATTCATGAAAAAGCCAGTCAATGCTAGCACCAGGAATTGAACGTGGACCGTCCTGCTACCAGTCAGAGATGTTCAGTGGCATAGCCACGGTGGGGCTAGAGGGGGGGGGGGGGGCGGGCTCGAGCCCCCTCTACCTGCCATGGACCGACCCACACAAATCGTGCAAATCCGAGAACATAATATATGGGGGGGGGGCAGTGTGACTATCGCGAAAGTTCTTGCAGTTCATGGCGTCTATCTAAGAAGCACTCTTGAATGGTTTTCAAAGTATGAGCTTTTCAAAATACTTCCAATCTCGTGACACCACTTCATTGGTCATGACAGCCTATACATGTAATCGTACTGTGAACGTCTAAATCAATTATTTTCGTTCCCTTTTTTAATCCTCAGTTTGCAGTGTGCACAAGTATGTGTGTGTTGTCGACACAGGATCAGCAGGGGGGGGGAGTTTTCGTATCGAGCCCCCCCCCCCCTACCTTTGAGGCCTGGCTACGCGACTGGAGATGTTACATTTCAGGCGCTCATTGACTTTCGGTGAATTACTTGTTGACTTTGTCCCAAGGTGGAGCTCGCTACAGCTCATGTGCTATCTGTTAATGTTGTGGCGTGTGTTGCGTTTTTCTCTTTGTGTGTTCCAGACTCAGAACGGTTAATTTGGATCAGGTCAGGTACGTTTCATTTAGACATGGCAAACATAAAGTGGTGTTTCTCAACACAACTTAGCAGTGGTCTTCATACATTACTGCTACGGCCATTAAGCGTGAATAGAAACCTGCACATTATCCATGATGTAAAACCCCAAGACTAGGGAACACGAAGGGACAGACACAAACATGTCCCTTTGTGTTCCCTAGTCTTGGGGTTTTACATATGCATCATCTTCACCAGCTCGCTTGCTTGCAGCCATTTTTTCTGCACATTATGTTCACTCTACTTTTATCGTGTGCTATATAATCTTGTTCAAGTTCTGTCAAACAACCTGTAATGCTATAAAAAAATCAGTACACTGTTTATGTGGGTTGAATGGTAGCGCATGAATGCAGGAAGGAAACTGTCATGTTATGGCAAGTGTTTACGTATTGTGCATTTAACTACTAATTTTATTGGTTAGCTTCCGCTGGCGTATCATGTCAAGCCATGTTACATTAATTTGGAACATGTTCTTCTTAGTAGCCAGAGCAGCTGATACACAGAGAGAACATAGCCCGTGTGTGTTTGTCTTTTCCACCGCAGCCCTTGGGTTTCCTCCCTGATGGCTACACATGTCAGGGATAGGTTTCAGAACCGGTAGTTCCCGCCAAGTGTGAATTACTTTTCAGGGGATCATCACGCTGGCAGATGAAACATATGGTTTAAATTATTTGCAGGACAGGAATTGCGCAGCTTCACACAAATACTACTACTACGACGTAAGGGTGGTTTCAAATCTAGCTTTTTTGTGTTGGCCTGACATTATCGCACAAGATGTAGTATCCACTATAATCCTTTACGTGGGGGGCATGTACAGTGCAATCAACAGATGCTGTTTACAAATCTGTGTTTTCTACTGTGTTGAAATGGGGTAGTTTGTATCTGAGAGCCATAGTGAAACACAGGCCCTCGAGAAACATGGCAACACATTGCAGGGACTCTGGATGCTGCCTAAATTTCCAGAATACACAGCTCAAGGCAGCGGTTAAATAACAAGTGGTTAGAGAAATCCAAGATAGTTGCATCCGTAAGCAGTCCGCTGTTGGATTTGCTTCTGTCAGAGATACGTTATCTCAAAGGGAATGCACGGACACACTCAGAATGATACTAGGGCTGCCTGTGAAATAGAATGAGGAGAGGGGAAGATATATAACCCTTTTTCTTGTCTGTTATTCTATTGGTTAAATTGTCATTTTCTTAGCAGCATATGTGTGTATATTCCAGAGTCTGCTAATAAATATATCAGTTTAGAGCTAGCAGTCGCATTGTAGATGTCTCATCCTGTCCTTGGTTGCTTGTGATTCACTATGGCCATGCTTGCTATTGCAAAAACAGAAAACAAAAAAAGACAATAGAAAAACACGGAAAGAGCGACCTAAAAAGCTGCCTGTTCTAGTGCTCACATGGAGGCAATGGAATGAGGTAACATGTTCGATTCATGAACTGTACATAGTAGTACATATCACAACGGCAACCGATTATTCAGATTTTTCTTGAAGTACTTTGTTTTTTTTAGCTTTGTTTGCACAATCTATTATTGGAGCTTTATGTGATTCCCCTTTTCAGATACTTTAATATTGCTGATGCTGTGCAGTTTGTTAATTTTGAAACTGTACTGTGCTGAAGTACAAAAATAGAATTGTCATATCTGCATTTGAGCACATAGGAATATTTTGTAAGTGCTTTACTTGTTGACATTAATATTTGCACCAGGTCACAATATTGTTGATTTATGGAAAATGTAAATAAATGTATTTATTTGCTTGCCATACAATGCACAAATGTCTTCTTTTCTAGTGAGATATTCCCTGTTCACCAGACATAAATGTGGAAAAGTTAAAGGGGCACAATGATGGTAGAGTCTAGCGTTGCTTTTTGCCCCTTCACATATATGTAATGTTATTCGTGTAGGAATAGGAAGGTAGAGGATGCGCATAAAAAATTTCGTATGCAGCCACACATATGGTTCAGAAGATTAATTAGATGATGTCCAAGCATATATAATTGTGCTTCATGTGCAATGGGTATGCTAACGGATTGCTTCCATGAAGCCTTTTTATTTATTTTTTATAAATTCTTTTTATAAATGTTATTTTTGATTTTATATAAATTTCATATTACATATTGTATACTTATATTTTTATAAATTTTATAAACTAAAAACTCAAGTTACACGGCCCCTGTAAGAGTGCCCTTTGCAAATGGTTTGGTAACGTGTCTCGAACTGTAAAGGTAAGAGGCAATCGAGAATGCTGCAGACAAGGTTGGAACTTACATATTGCTTATCATGTCCTACATACAAAGTGATTTGTACAATAATTCCTGAGCACGGCAATAATCCCGAGGCTAGCCAGTGATGTCACCCAGGACGACAAGTCACATAATTGCCTTTAACACTTTTACACCCCATGGGCTGAGTTGTGAATTGAAAGAGCACTCTACAGAAGGATAAGGTGCACCTGATTTCTAGGATCTATGCTATGCCCTAACTCTTTAGACACCACATTTCTAAGTGGCAATATGTGCTCTGGTACTTCTTTTGCGTCTGCATAGTGTGCAACCACATGGCTACTGGAGCTTTCGTGTGCATGTTTTTGTGCGACGGTGTTCATTACAAACAATATCCAGATGTTAGACATAAAATGCAGTAGTTTGTAGCGTGCCACACAACGCAGCGTGACATGGGAGTTTGTGATTCAAAGAAAGCTTCTGGAAAATGCACAGAATCCCACAAAAAGTTTAAAATGTGATTTGTATTTCGTTTTACGTCTCTCGTCGTTACATACCATCGTCGACGTTGTTGCACATTGATAAATCGTACGTAAAACTTGTCCCATAGCAGTAGGCGGTTTCTCAAATACATTGCACAATTTTTTCCTGCAGTAATAAAACGCTGTCGGCATTTTCTTGCTGACACGGCTGTCGAAGCGTCAGCCTCTACAATGGGCAAGTGCTGTAAAGGGGCTAACGCAGACGCGACTTGATACAAATTGTACGTGCTCACAAAACACAAACGACGAATTCCAGTCACAACATCGCACAGAGGTTGGTTCACGAATGAGTTCGCAGTTGCTGCACTGTTTACTTATCGCGGAACGGTGGAACCCGGCTGTCCGCCATCTTCAAGCACAGATACGTGAAGCCGCGAGAAGCCGTAGCTGAAATCCACTGACAAGTACGAAGGCGCGTATACGTCACAATGCCCGTTCGGGTGCATCTACGTCATAAAAATGGCTGCGCCCATGTGTGTTTCGGAATGAATTACCTATTTTTTTTACATGGTACTGTACCGAACTGAGAGAATGAAGGTGTATTTTGGGGAGAGCTGGATGTGGGCTTTCAGAATATCACAACCGTTTCGGCTATTTGGGATATCGGCATAGCTGACCTTTAATACGTCCACGTTGGCTATGTCACGTCCTTTTCTATAGCGGAGTTCGTAGTTATATGATCGTACTGTAAGTGCCCAGCGTACCATTCGCGGTGAAACTACTTCACCAAGAACACACACGTCCCGGTGTGTGTGTAAAATTCTGGGTAACAACTTCCGGTTTGTATAGTGTGAGCAGCAGCAGCATCGTCATCACCGCCACGGTTCAATCATAGTCTTCATCGTGGCATCGCCCATCCACAAAAGCGGTGGGCGCGAGAGAGGAGGAGGAGAGAGGAAAAGTTTTGTCGTCAAGAGTTCCTCGCATACCAGACCCGGTTAGTTGCATTACAGTGAGTTAGAAGCTGTAGTTGTATCGTTGCGAAGCCTGCTGTGAGCAGCAACAACAAGCTAATCCACACCTTCGTGGCATTCCCTCTCACGACGGAGGCCCCTGAGAACGCTTCGGCACCCCTTGATTACGGTACAGATGTACATGGACGTGTCCCACACTCTTAAAAATAGGGTGTACTTTAACTCCTTTCCCTGCCACATATATAACACCCTTTTGGAGAGTACAATTACGCTCAAAAGGGTGTCTCCTCACTCCCTCAAGGGAGTAGCAAAACACCTTTCTCCCTACTGGAGAGTAATATTACTCCCCGGCAGGGAGAAGGTGTTATGCTACTCCCTTGAGGGAGTGAGGAGACACCCTTTTGAGCGTAATTGTACTCTCCAAAAGGGTGTTATATATGTGGCAGGGAAAGGAGTTCAAGTACACCCTATTTTTTAAGAGTGCACATGCACGACAGAACAGCACAGTGCTACCACTATGGCAGCATCTCATAAAGCAACACCACCTTCAACGGATATGTCACATAGAACACCAACAGCGGATGAGAACGGAGCTGCAGCACAAGTGAGAGGGAGCGATGTAGACCAACCGATAAGTGACGACGATATGAGTCAGGCAGCTGAGTATTTTTCATTAGTCTCCGTTACGTTATCTCCCTTTCGGAGCATAATAGGACTTTCACTGATTTGTTCTTGAAGCTGTAACCTCTCGCAGGCCAGCGACATTCCTTAACTGTTACTTTTCATTTGTCGCTGTAGAGCATTCTCTATGGCTGACTAACGATTATTCCGAGTAGAACGTCATGCATTTACGTCGCGTCATGGTTTCGATCACTAGAACAGTGTTAGTTACACGTTATTTTCATTTTACACATTAGTCGTACGCTGTTACGGTGGGATACATGCCACTGACGTCTCTGGGAGAAATCAGTCGCTCTAACAGGACAAAACATTTCTTCCAGTTTTCCCACTTTTGCTACTTCGAGTTAGCGTAACACACCTCCTTATCGTAGTGTGTCTTGTGAGTTGTGGACATTGCATTCCTGGTTTTGACCAATTACACTACATGTGATCGTAAGAGGCCTCGTTAGCGTAGCTTAGCATACGAGTGACGTCTCATGTTTATTCATTCTTTGCTTGTTCTTGCTGAACATCAAACATCTTCTGGGGAAGGCCAGGAATCATCAACCCGGACCCGAAAAACCAAGACCGCCACAATCGAAGCAGGCTTGAATTCATCAGCGACTCAAGACCTCACGACCGGAAGACCCACCGACGTTCTAATAAAGTGCACCCCGAACTGAGGACAGTTCATTCTTCAACGCGGAGGTCGTGTGAGCAGCAGCAGCACCGTCATCACCGCCGCTGTCCAATCATCGTCTTCGTCGTGGCATCGCCCATCCACAAAAGCGATGGGGGCGAGAGGCCATGAGAGTTCATCGGCCAGGGTCGACGCATCAACATCTCATGAACTCTTTAATTCTGCCCTTTACCAACCTAAAGCCTTAATAAACGTCTGTCTTGGCTTTGGTAACATGCCTGCTGATCCGCACCTTTATTCAACATCTGTCCAGGCCAAATGGGGACGTCATCTGGACCGCCACTTTGTCATGACCGGCCGTTAGCGACCAGCGGGACCACGCTGTCTTCCCATTTCGTGCCTTACAATAGGCCATAACTTTACGTCCATAGCGCTACTGCTTGAACTTGGTGACCCCAAACATGACTGCCAATGCTTCCCTATCGACTATCCATAGTTCCGGTGACGTGCATGTAGTGTTAGTGAAGCAAGCATCTCTCGCGCTGTATCGTCCACATGCAAAACAACAGCTCCGACGCCATATGGCGATGCGTCGCACACAAAAACGAAAGCCTTCGACAGTTCGTATAGTGACGCACAGAAGTTCGAAACTCAGAGCCCTCTTCACCCTTCAAAATGCCTTGTGCATGTACATCTGTACATATTCACGTGGAATAGTTGTTGCGCCCATCTCGAAGTCGATCGAAACTGGGGGCCTGTGAGCCTTCCCAGTCTTCTTTCAGAGAATGGGTTTCCCAACCATGTTAGGTATAGTCACTTGACTATACCTAACATGGTTGGGAAAGCCCATGAATTACTTGCACTTGAATACCTAAACCAAGCATGGTTTGTCGCCAGGTGCTACCTGAACAGATTGTCTGGTCTGTCGTTTCTTCCTTTGGATCCTTCTAATATTCTCCACAGTGGCGCTATAATTCCACTCTAGAGTTGGTTCTGAAATACAATAAGTTTAACAAGAGAGAAACTGATGTTCTGAGGCTGGAACAACAGAGAAGGGACAGATACAAACAAAGCCTCAAATTGCCTAAGAAATCAACGATGAAAGATGAAAGTCACTGAAAAAGTTAGCCAGCTGTAGGGATCGAACCCACATCTTCTGGATTACCGGTCCAGGGCAGATGTGGGTTCGATCCCTACATCAGTGACTTTCATCTTTCATCCTTCAACAATAAGTTTACCTTTCCGACACCCATTATCTACAGATCCACGGATCAGCGATGGGTTCGCGAGTTTGCCCAAATTATGCTAACCTTTTTATGGGCCAATTTCAACATGGAGCAGTGGAATCATTTGATATTCGTCCCCTAGAATACTGTACATACATCGATGACATGTTCTTCATCTGGCCTAATGATGAAACATCTCTAAAACGATCCTTTGAGCATTTTAACTCGCTGCATCATTCAATTAAATTTTCATGTGACTTCTCACACCAATCCGTTGGCTTCTTAGACATAAGCGTCTTTCTTAGATCGGGCTCGCTTGTTACCGATCTTTTTAAAAAACCCACAGATCGGCGTCAGTAACTCCATTTTGACAGTTACCACCCCCAGAAACAGAAAAGTAACATATCTTATGGACAGTTTTTGCGCTTAAAACGTATATACTTAGACCAGGAAGATTTTTCTAAACATGCACGTGACATGACTACAGACTTCCTACAACGTGGTTATCCCTCCCCTCTACTCAGTGATGCCTTCCAAAAATCAAACTTAAAGGACTGAGATGCCTTATACTAGCATCCAAAAGTAGAACAGAAAACCCAAATTTAGTTTTCACCACTCAGTTCCATAAATCTTTCAATAACTGTAAAACAACCCTGAACCGCCATTTGAATATCCTTCAGGCAGACAGGTAACTGAAGGAAGCTTTCCCGCAGGCACGCACTGTTGCTTTCAAACGACAGACTAACTTACGTAACCTACTCGTATCGTGAAACATAATATTCTGCGCCAAACGTTCCGTTCAGTATGCCGGAGAAACATCTAATTCCATGCGGGAACGGTTTTACGGACACAAAGGAGACAATGTTCATCAGCGTTCAACCGTTGTTTCCTTGCATTTCAATCTTCCTGAGCATACGACTTCAACATACACTTTAACATCGTAGACAACAACGTTTACTCATCGTAGAATCGGGCTTTCCTGACAACAACAAACGCAAAAATCGAGAGTAATTTTAATTGCTAAATTCCAGTCCTTGACTCCCCATGGTCCCAATGTTGTTTCTGGCCCACTTTATAATCTTCGTTCCCCGATTTCCCCGAAGTCTCAAAACACTGCCCGTCTACTAAACATGAAAGCTCTTGATCTGTTTTCCACCCACTGCGGTTGAAAACGTGTGTATCTGTCACTTGGCCACCTGAAGGAATCCCCTTTAGTATTCTATAATGTATCCTCCCTTTTCCGTCCAACTCCTGGGCCCTTTCTCTTTTAACTGCGATGCATGTATGTAGCTTGTGTTTTCAACACACATGTTACACTTCCTCCAGTTTTAATTTTCTGTGCTTTTCATTTTGATGATCTCCTTCTTTTGCTGATATGTCTCTTGTGGAAGTATAATCGTCCAAGTACCACCGAGGGTTGAGAAGTCGTAACCGGCTCGCAACGAAACGATTCGGACATAAAAGAAGACAGCATAAGACTTCAAGGGTTTCTTAATCCCCGAACAAGGACACATTGCTCTCGATATCATGTATTTCGAAAATGTGCACCTAGCAGTCAAACAAGGACATATTGTAAGTATGCTTTGAGCGTCTTCTTCAGCACGTTGAAGCGCAGTTGTCCTTGTGAGCGCCGTGGCTAGTGCCTCACACACGCACTGCGGCCCTTCAGCGAGGAGAGGTCACGCAGACGCTTGTCAAACGCTGGATTTCCAAGCAAACGCCGCGGCCGTCCTCTGCCAGCAACTGCTGTATATTCTGAATGGTGAGTGGCCTGCCATCGTCCACCGATTGAAGCAGGAATGGAGTAGGCCAGTTGTGTAGCTCTATAGCAAGAATATGTGATTAACTCTGAGGACACACATAGTCTTCAGGATGTCCTCGAAGTGTCATCATGTCCTCGTCCTTCAGTGACTGTCGTCAGGGCGGCCTCAATGCATCATGTATAGACAATTCGGGGAGAGTCTAGTGACGATATCCTGTGCCCATTTTTTGGGCTAACTCAGAGGATATGAAGAAAAAAGTTGAATTTAATTGCAACAAAAAGTAAACGCTCTAGTTGAGCAAGTTGTCCGATGGTTTTCTTTTTTGGCGTTGTTCGTTGCGGGTTCTACCCATGCATGGAATGAACACCTGCGGCTGAATACATTTAAATTACGTTTATTACAGACTAGCTCGTACGCCAAAGAGCGTTTTGTAGTAATATTCCTCGTGTGACACCGTTCCACCATTCATTCTTACCGCAATTTGTGCGCTCTGAGAATGGGAGGATAGGAGGAGCACATACCGCATACCAGCATGTACACACATCCTGCCATCTAGTGGGGTTCAGCAGAACCACCTGGGTGGCATCCGATGTATTGCTCCGTAGATGAAAACGTGTTGGGCGAACATAATGCATCCTGGACAGGTCCTGGTCGTACGTCACAGCAAACGTCAAGGCACACGTGACCTTAAAGATGGCCGCGCCCGTGATGGACGGCTAAACCGTTCGTAAACAATGCGGTTGTTGTTTCCACGCGACGTTTAGGATGTCTTTCGACCACGGTAATTATTTTTGATCCCTTATGTCGCAGTAAAGCGGGCAGTTTTGCACATAAAGCCTCGTACTATTGACGACTTTCAAAGATGTGCTGACTTCACGCCTGTCCGTCACAATGTGGCTCAATGTATTATAAAGGCTGCCTGTTACATGCGATACACTGTAATTTGAAACGTTACATTTTTTGGCGTGTCACTGCATGAGGAACAATAAAAAAATGCCATTTGATGTAACTTCAGGATGCACTTGACAGGTGTGCATGTCAGAAATAGCGAAATAAAACTTATCGAAGCAAAGCGAGAGAGAACATGTTCCTTAATGTATACTGAAACTGTCCTAAATTGGTCCCTGAGGATGAGCGAGGGGCAGCCACGGGGATATCACCTCATATGCCAAAGTGGCAGTATCAGATTTTGACATCCAAGAAAGACGTGATTCCCATCATCGTTTGACAACCCTGAGATAGCTCTCGGATGCCAGTGTGGTCTTGGGGAAGCAAGCGCCCAACATTTCACTTTACACGTGAGCAGTAAACATTAATTCAGAAACATGAGAAGTGAAGGAGGAGTATACGAGTATACGCTGAAAGGTGCTTGTATGATTGGTGGTGGTTCGAAATATAAATGTAGTCCTGCTTACTGATAGTGTGTCGTGACACATTGCATGTGTATTGTGAATTAACTGGCACATTGCTGTGAGCTCGGACAGAGCAAGGCTAGCAGAATTATTTCGACATGCTGTAGTACGGTTTCAGATCGCTTCACACTGCGAATGCAGTGCGCAGGCTGAGTACATCAGGCTATGTAAACCGCGGTCCATCTTATTTGGCTTCCTATAAGCGTCTATCTTGCTAGCACGTGATAGCTTGTGCGTGTGAAAAAAGTGATTTTGGGAACAGACAGTAGCAGAACTACAGATACTACTATATACTACTGCGGGATTATCGGGTAATCCAAAACGACGCACAAAGACAGAAAACGCTTTGTTTAGAAATGGTTTTGCTGCCGCTGACACGCGCGGCCATCTTTAAGGTCGTCTACGCGCTCGCGTTTGCCTGGCTACAAGCCTTTTGACTCGTAAATGTGGGAGCCCAAAATATTTTTTGTGCACATCTGCACCCCGCTCATGCAGACCCCTGCCCACCCCACCCCCCGGGAAAAAGACATTCTTGCTACTCCCTGGTGATAATAAGCCCGACCCATTCCAGATATGTAAACGCGATCTCGTCATCGAGATACAAAAAGCGAGACGAAGAAGAAGGCGACACATTGTAGGTTTGCAACTTGAAGCATCCATGTTTCGTCGGGCTATCAGCAGAACCATGTCGGCTGCAAGAGTAAAATTGTCTGAGTGAACTTCGTGCTGTTACCAGGCTGCTGTTCGTGCAGAATGAAACTTCAAGCGAAATCTCTGAGTGCATGATAAAGACATTAAGTGACGAGTGTCCAACATACCCAACCTCGAGGAAGTGGTCTGACTTCTTTCAGCGTGTAGGTTTTGACATCGAAGACGCCTGAAGATCACGAAGTCCTCCAACGGTGTCAACATTCCAAATTGTTCATTCTGTCCATCACCTCGTGCTGGTAGAACGACGAAACTCGGCTAAATCAATTGTGGATGCCTTAGGCATATCCAGAGGAAGCCTTGGGTTTGCAATTCATAAAATTGGGGCACGGGGAAGCTGTCAGCCAAGTGGGTGCCAAAATATGTGAATATAGATGAGAAATCACGCCAAAAAAAAAAATGCCTCCAAGTTGAGTTTGCTACGTTTTGAGCGTTCCAATGACACTTTTCAGCTGTTTATGAAACGCGGTTGCATCATTCGGACCCTGAGGCAAAACATGGCTGAAGAAATGCGAGACTCACCGATTAGCGGGAACATGACTACAGGTTTCGAGGCCAAGGAATGTGTTTGTAATGACTGGCTGTCTCCAGAAGGCTGAAACAATTAACGTAGCGTACTACGTACTGCTTGCTGTCCAAGTTAAGGGAGGCTTTGCAATAAAAACGGCGCGGGAAGCTGCGCAGGACATTGCACAACATTTGCAGGACATTGCACAATGAAGGCAAGACTATGTTCGCAGCAAACCATATACATCCCAGATACAACCCATCCTCTCTGTATCTCAAATTGGATGTCTATGGGAGCTTCACAGAGAGCCCGTTTACGCAGAAAGTACATCCATGCGACTGCCATATTCCTACTGTTTTCACATCCCAGAACCTTCGCATGGACATCTATTTTAGATATTTGGATGTTCCGGGGCTATTTTAAAATTATGCTATTTTTGTGTTGAATCAATTTGATATAGGTAGTGATTGATTGCTATAGCAAATGAATGCTGCACACACTACTTAAACAAAAAGGCATCTACTTTTGGCAGCACACCCCACTCAGAGTGGGATGCCCAGCGACCTTTATGCCATAATGCACGACCAGTACAGGCCGCGCGTTATTAAATGTGCTTTCGCATTGCCAACTGTAGGGTGGCCTTTCACCATGTGAGACGAAAGCTCCCTTCACTGCGTAGGCGGATTTTAAGAGATACCAGAGCGAGCATATACCGAAACACGAAGCTTTGAAGTACGTTCATCATGTGTAGCGTGGCGTATGACGTTTGCAATGGTGACAACGTCTTTGCAATTAACTTGCGAGTCTGCAGACAACATCAACGTATACCTGGAAACGTTCCTGACACCCCTCCTGGCAAATAAAGTGTTTATAACTCAACCTACTGTCTATAATGTGATTACTTGTTAAATAAAGTAGTAAAACCAAAAAAATGTACCCGGTTGCTTCCGTCATGCCACGAAGGGTCACGTGTCCCAGATGACTCCGAAAAATAACGCGCGCTTGCTCCTTTCTTTTTACATCTACCAGATGTCCCAGGGATATAGAAAGTAAGACACTTTTCGAAGTCACATTGTGGATGTTCAGAGAATGTCGCCTAGATATGGCGGACATATGCGACGTGTCCAGGTACAGACCTTTGTGGGCTGTACCTGGGATATTTCTGGTTTACTGGGTTGGTTCTGAGGGACTTGCGATTTGAATACATTGATCATCCGCCGTACTCGCAGGATCTTACCCCTGCCGGACTGTTTTTCTTTGTTTGTTTCCAAACATGAAAAAGTTTGAAAGGAAAGAGAACGTCGGAGGACCGGGAGGTGATAGCAGCAGCCGAATCATATTTCGGAGAGCAGACGTCCGATTTCTTTTTTCAAGGGTTAAACCCCTCAGGAACAACGTGCCAAGTGCGCTGAGCATCGAGGTGATAATGTCGAATCGCAATAAAGATATATGACACTAGAGCGTATTCTTTCTTGTCGGGCCTGGAACCGTCTCCTCGTAACTTCCTATCCTAAGTCAACATGGAATGGATATAACGTTTACTCAACGACAACACGGTAACATATTGCACATCAGTATTGCACTCGAGTGATGCAATGACGCAGCATGTAATTTCCAGGATGGAAGAACGCACATTATAAGCAGCGTAGCGTATCGCAGTCTGCTTAAAGAAGCGGTCTAAAGGCACACAACTTTGTTTCTGTGCTTGGTCGATATGGAACGTTAGGCGTCCGAAAACAGTTTTCCGGCAATTAGTACAACCGTAGCGAAAGTTGGACGCACGCAATAGCCCCTCGAATCTCGCGTGCGCGAAATACCCTCCTTCGCCTCCAAGATGGATGCGTGATGACCACCGTCAGGCGCGTTACTATGTGACGTGGGTTGGAGGGATGCTCCTCATTGGACCTGGGATCACATGATCGAGGTGAGCAACATTGCGCACACAGGGGCGTTTTCTACCGCTTCAGAGACGCTAAACATTCTCCGGCTGCGTTATGTCCGAAACGGAGGATTCGAAAGCTGTCAACGACATGGCCTCGCCTTTTTGGGACGGCTGACACCACCCCAAACAACACGCCAGTATCGGTCCAATACTTGACCCATATGGACTGGCATTATGGGACCAATATGGGGAGTGCAACCAGGCTCCATCTTGGCCTGCCAATATTGGCAAGCCCATAATGCGCCAATATTTCCGTCATAACGCTAACAGGGAGTCCGTGTAATAGCAAAGCATTACCCGCTGTAAGATTAACTACTAATATTGCTTGTAACTTCTTTTTGCTTTTTGATTTGTGTAGATCTTATTGATCCACGTTGCATAGCATTAACAAAAAACACTGCATCACCCTAAAAACGAAGAACAGGTGCTATGATGATGCGATGAACAGAAGAACAGGTGGTCTTGCTGAAGGACCCCGGCAGTCCCACCGGACTGCCAATGCCAAACGTCCCTCAGAAGCCTTCGTTGGGATCGCAATAGTGTATACATAGGGCCCTCAGTTTTCGGGTTTTATTTTTTGTGAAAATCAGGGGGTAAATATCGGGTTGAAAATCAGGACCTGGCAAACCCGGTAAAATCGGATGATATACTAAAAAGTGATGTATTTTCGGGTGAAAAAAAAGGTACTTTGATGTGTTGAAATTAAGTGAAAGAACATTTATTAAGAGACTGGTTGATAATTAACTGTATAACCACTAAGGCTTGTACCGGCCCCTATTTATAAAAAGAATAAGTTGCATGTTCAGTAAAGCATCATCCAGCGATGAGCGTTGACAGCATGCTCGCGCTCGCGTTGGTATGCCTCGTATATCGTTGGCTGTTGCTGCATCCTCTTTGCTACTCCGCGTACTTTGCCGATACAAGGTATTCCCTACAAGATTTGAGAGTTGGCTTCACCTAACACTTCCGTGTATTGCGGGAAAACCCACTTCAAGGAACGCCGAGCGTTGCTTAACTCTGTTTCTTCGCTGTTCAGCGTGATTTTTCCTGATTCCTTGGCTATTTTTGGTAACAGGACAAGAAAGGGTCTCGTCGACGTCCACGGAAAGCACTAACAGTACAAAAATCCAACACTGGATTGAAGTTTTCAACTTACTTACTGACACAATCTTTCATGTAGCAGACTACATTTCTTCGGGTGTGAAAAACACAGAGCATTTTTGGTACGAAACCAGGGTATTACTTTGGTTGGCGTTGCCATTCTGCAAGACGGCTTCAACTCATTATTGAAACGGATTTTGAGGGACAAGGGAAGCTGTCATGGCCCCATTAATATAACTTATCACTAAACTACCCAAGCTGATCATGTCTTAGGTTAGTTTAGGATTGTTTAGGATAGTTTAGTTTAGATAGTTGTTTAGATAGTTGTTTAGATAGTTGTTTAGGATAGTTTAGGACTTGGGGATTCTACGTTCAATTAAAGCATGTCGTTTGCTTTTACCCATTGTATTGTTGAAAAATCTATGACGTTACTTGTGCGTTGATATCATTCTTCAGTCCACTGATATTGCCATGCAACAGGAATTTCAGCCATGGGGAAACCGTAGTTTGCGGTGGGGGACCTCTCCCGTAGGTTTCCAGAAAAGAATGGCGAGGGACAAATGAAAAGCCGGGGAAAACCGGTTCTGTAGGGACTGGGGGACAGTAAACTTGTCCCTGTGTGTATGCTATTTTGTCCTTCTCATGAAAATATTCAACAAATTCCGAGAATGTGAGTGAAAATTGCGTTTAATCTGTGCACATATAATGATCCCGAATGCAAAAGAATGTAGGCTTTGTAGCCTCTTTCAGATTGATGAAAACTGTCCTGCTACAGAAATTCGTGTTGCTTGGCGTTTGCCCTGGGTCAGGTCGCAATGACAGCATGCATAAAAGTTAACAATGAAAAGTTGTGTTAATAATACCCCTCTGACAGTTTTTAGCACTGATTGCTTTAATTACCTCTATGACTGCCCGCTGTGATTCTATCCCTTTAATGATTATTCGATGTCCCCCTGTTAGCATGTTATTTCTAACATTGACTATTCATAATTGTTGCCACGATGCTGTGTGTTTGATTCTACTCCTCCAGACTTTCTCCATATATCTACAAGTTCCTGTGTTTTGCTTTTCACTTGACAGATTCGTATTTGCTAGCTTTCGATTAATATAAGTTGAGAATTATTATTCCTCCAAGCAATGACAAACGGTAATGGTTGCTACGATTCTTTGTGTTTGATATAAATCCTCCATCTGTCTATATGTTCCTGTTGTTTTTCTCTCCAGTTGATAGATTTGTATTTGGTAGCCTTCGATTAATATAAGCAGTTAATTATTATTTCCTTACACCTATTTGTGATGGTGATCTGGTAAACAAACAAACAAACAAAAAATGTTTTTTTCTCTTCACTTGATAGATTCGTATTTGGTAGCCTTCGATTAATATAAGTAGATAATTATTATTAATTCTTTAAGCATTGACTATTGCTAATTGTTGCTACGATTCTGTGTGTCTGATTTTACTCCTCCATACTTTCTCCATCTATATACATGTTCTTAACTTGTGCTCCTCTTTTAGCATAATATTTGTAGTGTTGACTAATGGTAATTGTTGCTGTGATCGTGTGTCTGATTCTACTTCTCCAACTATCCACATGTTCCTGCATTTTGCTCTTCACTTGGTAGATTCGTATTTGGTAGCTTTCGATTAATATAAGCAGTTAATTATTATTTCCTTACACCTATTTGTGATGGTGATCTGATAAACAAACAAACAAACAAACAAAAAGGGGGGTGAGTTACAACAAAATTCGAATTGGCCACCCTGAAGATACTTACATATAGAGTATTTGTGATCATTGTATATTGTTCAATTAGGATAATAAAAAAGTATCGCCTTCATATAACAGCAAGATCAGTCGTTCGTTTTTGGTGTTACTTGTGGTTTGATATCATTCTCCACTCTAATGATGATGGCACCCAATATGTATTTTGACTTTGGGAGGGAATCGTCGATTGGGGTTGAGGGAGATCTCCCGCGCGTTTCCAGGAAAGAGTGAAAGAGGGATGTGTAAAAGGAGAGGTGAAACCGGTTCTAGCGGACTGGGGTCAGGAAATAAGTTTATCTGAGCTTGTGTGCGTGTGTGTGTCACTGTGTTCTTCACATGGAAATGTTCGGCAAAATGCGTAAATGTGAGTCAGAATTGTATTTAATGTGTGTACATGTAATGATTCTGAATGCACAAGAAAGTGAGGGCTGTATCATCTTTCATATCAACGAAAATTGTCCTCCCTATATAGTTCACGTTCCTCGGCATTCGTCTTAGCTCAGGTCGTATTGATAGCAAGCTTCGAAGTTAAAGATTCTTTAATTAAAAGTTGTGCTAATGATGTCCTTCTGACAGTGTTAACTATTATTTATTTAATTAGTGCTTTCCTGGATGGTTCGGTGTGCCCTCCTGTTGTGCTCTTCAATCGAAAAGACTCGTATTTAATAGCATTGAAATGATTTGAGCATGGAATAATCAATTATTGACATGTATGATTCTTTTATGTTGATTTACAACATGAAGATGGAGGTCACATAGAAGAAGCTGAGACTTGCTATGGTAGAAATTTTAATTTTAATTATTATTGTATGAACTAAGAATCCCTTCCTTAAGTGATTGTCTTCCCGCTCGAGTTATCGAATCTATCCATTTGATATTAAATTGATTTAGCTGCAGATATTACAATATCATAAAATTTGTAGTGTGTGTGTGTGTAGGATGTGAATGTGGCGTGCAGAAATTGTTCGTTTCAAGTTTACACCTCTCTATGCTGATTGCTAGTACTTTAGATTAATAAAATATTTTCATTTGTAAAAACGTGTATGTCCGTTGCTTGCATGTCTGGGCGCGAGAAGGAAAGTACGCTATGTTAAGGGGAAGCATGGGGAGATGAAACACTCTTCCATGGAGTGGACTTCCTCACTCAGGATGGATTGTATGTGGAACTGGGCCGGAAAGGGAATAAGATGGGCGGGCAATAACATTTTGGTTGGTGGTTATGTACTTTGCATGTTCATGCATGCTCGAATGTGAGAAGGAAAGCCCTCTGTACGCGGCGCGCGACTGCGAAACCCGCGGGGCGGTCTTGGCGCGCGCTCCTCCTTGGCGCAAAGTATCTTGCTCCAAATATCTCCCTATCTGGAGCGGAGGGTACCGATGGTCGGAACTCTCTTTGGTTACCAGTATCTTCCTACGTCTACTACTTGTATGATGTCATAGGTTAAAGATGGCTTTCCCGTAACACAAATAAATGAATCGAAAAGTTCCGCTAAACCTACAAACGTACACTTAGAACAACACTAAGCATTCGTAGAAGTGGGCTTGACCGTAATACACGGAAGTGTTAGATGAAGCTAACTTTCAAATGGTGACGCCTACCAAAGGAACATTTTTCACGCTAGAAATCGGACCTGCATGCAAGCGTCCACAAATCCAAACCCGACGTGTTTTGTTTACTTCACCAGCAAGACGCGGCGCGGTCGGGAGCAAGTCGGGAGCGGTCGCGCGATTGCCGTAGTTCGCGCGTGTGCGGATCAAGTCCTTGGTTTGCACTTTCGCAAGCCCGGTTTACGGGTTTTATCGGGTTAAACCCGAAGTATTTTGATGTAAATCGGGGGGTAAAAACGGGCTTTATCGCGTTTTACCCGAAAACTGACAGCCCTATGTATACACCAAGAACTTCCAATACGCTCCTACCCCAAGAACACAGACGGTCCCCAGGACGTCCTCACAGTGTCATCGTGTCCTCATCCATCGATGTGTATTCCCAGAATGTACTGAGGATGACACTCGCGGATTGTTCGTGAAGGGTCATTCAGGTACATCCTGTGCCAGTCCCGGTAGGTAGCTGTCGGGATGATATACTACCTTGTTCAATTTACCTGCTAAGGTTCTCCAAACATTGACTGAGACTTTCTTTTTTTTTTTTTTTGCTTTCGTGGTCGATCCCAGGGGCTGAGTGTCATTCATCAGAAGAGAGGGCGGTTTTGCGTAAAATTTCTTTCCCTCCAAAAAGTGCTCTGTCCATGATACCTGGAGCGTTTGCCGCGGAAAAGAGAGAAAAGCGCGATTCTGTATAACACTGATTTTGACTTTTGAAAGTCCTACCTGAATGTCTCAACCCACAAGCAGTAAGAAACATAGACTTCGTATTGCTTGAGAGTTGACACTTCAAGCAATTCGTCACTTCAGTATTGTGTGTTTGCTAAATTTAATTAAACTTCGATAGCTCACCCTTCGTTTCGTGTCGGAGGCGAGCAGGACTATCGAACCTACGGAGGATTGCACAACAAGCAGTAAATAGTGTCTGATTTTTCTTCGGAAGGGAATTCCAGTACCTTTCGAAGTGGGTTTGTCGGTCTTTGTGCTCCAGGCAAGACTTCTCTTCTTTTTTTTTTTTTTTCGCCATCTAGATTTCTGTCTTCTTTTTAAATCGCCGCGCTCATTTCCGCTATGGAAAGTACTACACTTTATGCTATGGTTTGTCAGTATGAATTAACAGTAATCAATCAGTGAAACAGAGGTTGTCAAGACTCCGTATGATTTCTGACGAAAAAAATGAGGTGCAATAAAACCATGCTTGAATATGTCCCTGCTGTGTCATCACACACTCCTACATCGGCCCTTGATGACCTCCTAGGGGCAATCACAAGGATATCGTGAGGACGTCTGTGAGTTACGTTTTAACACATGGGGGATACCCTGAGAACCGATTTCGCCCTCCGACGGACGTCCTGTCTGTCCCTGTATGATGACTGTCGGATATCCCAAGGACGACAGTGTGCTCTTAGGGTAGAGTACAAAAGAGCGAAACATTTTAGTGACGGGGATGGACATACGCCTCAGCAACTCACACTCCCTGCAGTAACTTGAAAGCACCTGGCTTTACAGGAGAGACATCCCTTCCTATCAAGCATTGTGTTTTTTACTTGACCTGCAGCATTTCCGTTGTCATTAGAGGCACCTGCTACGCTTTAGCCCGTATGCAACGTCCGACCCGATTGTAGCGCATGCGTATTAGTTTGTAGCAGCAGCGTCATAATCATCACCAGCACCGCCATCGGTTACGCGCAGCACTGCGCGTGACCCGAGCTTTCGTTTTCGGTTCATCGCCATTAACCGTCATTAAACCCATCAACCTCAGTAGAGCCTGGTCGCCTCATTTCTCGCTCTACAACTGGTGACCCGGACGTGATGTCTTAGCGTTCCACCATCATGAACGGTGACCAGCACTCCACCAGCTCTTCGCCTCCCAGCCGGCCACCGCCACTTCCACCGCTCGAGGCTTCTGTGGCACCGCTCCGCCTGCCGCCTTTCTCCATCTCCGATCCTCAGCTGTGGTTCGCACAGGCGGAGGTTCTCTTCGACGGACGCCGCGTCACTTCTCAAGCCCCTCCACCGGTGGACGTTGCAATCAATGCCATCAGCACGTCGCTCCAGCAACTCCAGACTACGGTGGCGGCCCTGGTGAACCGGGTGGACGCCATTCCCCCGCCGCGACCACGTTCCCCTCGGCGCCCGTTTTGCCGTCGCTGCTCGCCATCCCGTCAACGGTCTCCTTCGCCCTCTCAGCACCACTTCTGCTGGTATCATCGAAAGTTCGGCGATGCCGCAAGGAACTGCCAGGCCCCTTGCTCGTGGCCGGGAAACGCTCCCCCCAACCATTAACGGCTGGCATGGCTGGGGGCGACAACAGCCGGCTCTTCCGGATCACGGACCGCGTGTCCGGCTGTCGCTTCCTGGTGGACACCGGGGCTGACGTGAGCGTCGTTCCACCAACCCCCGCAGAAAAACGACACCGACAACCAGACTTGGCTTTGCAGGCCGTCAACAAGTCCACCATCTCAACTTACGGTCAACGCTCCGTCACCCTTGACCTCGGCCTGCGCAGAGTATTTCGTTGGGTTTTTACCATCGCCGACCTCCCCTTCGCAATCCTTGGCGCCGACTTCCTCCACCATTTCGACCTTCTTGTGGATATTAGACGCCAGCGCCTCGTCGACAACACTACTTCTTTGTACGTTTATGGAGCTCCAGCGCATATAGCCGCCATTAGTCCCACCATACGGCTACCGTTGCCCACTGCTTTCGCCGACATTGTCACGGAGTTCCCCGCTGTCCTGCGCCAATCTCACGCCTCTTGCCCACCTCGCCACAGCGTCACTCACCACATCGTGACACGGGGCCCCCCTGTCTTCGCTCGCCCCAGACGGCTGGCTCCAGAGCGCCTCGTCATTGCCAAGAGGGAATTTGAGCACATGCTCGAACTGGGGATCATTCGGCCTTCCTCCAGCCCGTGGTCTTCCGCTCTCCACATGGTGCCCAAAGCAACACCTGGTGATTGGCGCCCATGTGGGGACTACCGTGCACTCAACATCGTCACGGTACCGGACAGATACCCGCTTCCCCATATTCAGGACTTCACCGCGAATCTTGACGGAGCGACCATCTTCTCCAAGATAGACCTCATCAAAGCCTATCACCAAATTCCCGTCCATCCCCCTGACATCCCGAAGACTGCTATAACCACCCCTTTTGGCCTCTTTGAATACGTGCGGATGCCCTTTGGCCTGCGTAATGCTGCGCAGACATTCCAACGATTCATCAACGAAGTGCTCCGCGGCCTGGACTTCGCATTCGCATACATGGATGACATCCTCGTCGCAAGTCCATCTCCGGAGGCTCATCGCGCCCATCTGCGCGCCCTGTTCTCGCGCCTGGAGGACTACGGAGTCTCCATCAATGCCGCGAAGTGCGAGTTTGGCGTTACCACCCTTACCTTCCTGGGACACACCATCACCCCGCAAGGCATCCGGCCACTCGCATCCAAGGTCCAGGCCATCCGAGACTTTCCTGCCCCCACTTCTCGCAGAGGACTTCGCTCATTCCTTGGCCTCGTGACTTTCTACCGACGTTTTGTGCCTCGCTGTGCTGCCTTGCTCCAGCCTCTCTACGCAGCTCTCGGCGCTGACCATCCGAAAGAGGCCCGTGCTGCCCCTCTGGAGTGGACACCGGCAGCAGAACGCGCGTTCGTAGAAGTCAAGCAGGCCCTGGCAGATGCTGTGCTGCTCCACCATCCTCGTCCTGACGCCAAGACAGCGTTGTTCGTCGACGCCTCCACTGCTGCTGTCGGCGCGGTCTTGCAACAGCGTCAGGATGGCAACTGGAAACCTCTCGGTTTCTTTTCCCAGCGCCTCTCGCCAGCAGAAACACGCTACAGCACCTTCGGGCGTGAGCTCCTCGCCGCCTACCTGGCATGCAGACACTACCGCCATTTTCTCGAGGGCCGCCCGTTTGTGCTGTACACCGACCACAAGCCTCTCATGTTCGCCCTGCGATCGCCCTCCCTCAACCACTCGCCTCGTGAAACCCGCCACATGTGCTACCTCTTGGAGTTCACGACCGATGTGCGACACGTCGCAGGCGAAGACAATGCCGCTGCCGACGCACTCTCGCGGCCGGACGTCAATGCTCTCCATCCGCCCCCCGCGGTCGATTTGGACGGCATCGCCCAGGCGCAACACGCTGATCAAGATCTCGCCAATCTTCGTTCCTCCCCCGCCTCATCCACCACTTTTCGGGAGATCTCGCTCCCCGGTTCGACGGCAAGTCTATGGTGCGACACCTCTACTGGTACCCCGCGCCCTTTCGTTCCCCTGGCCTTCCGCCGGCATGTTTTCAACGCCCTCCACTCGCTGTCCCACCCTGGCGTGCGCGGCACGCAAAAGATCGTCGCAGAGCGCTACATATGGCCTCGCATGAATGCCGACGTCCGTGACTGGGCGCGGGCCTGCCTGGCCTGCCAGCGGTCCAAAATCTACCGCCACACCATCTCGCCTCCATCGCGGTTCCTTCCGCCAGATGCACGTTTCGACCAGGTCCACATCGACTTGGTCGGCCCGCTTCCTCCGGCCAAAGGCTACCGCTACCTGCTCTCGTGCATCGACCGCTTTACCCGCTGGCCGGAGGTAACGCCGATTCCTGACATCACGGCAGAGACGGTGGCCCACGCATTCCTCTTCTCCTGGGTTTCCCGATTCGGCGTCCCGTCCACTGTAACCACGGACAGAGGACGCCAGTTTGAATCGGCCCTCTTCCGTCACCTGTGCAGCGCCCTCGGAACCCATCACATCCGAACCACGGCCTACCATCCGGCTGCCAACGGCCTGGTCGAGCGCCTTCATCGGCAGCTCAAGGCGTCCCTCCGCGCCACTGACCACGGCGACACAACCTGGCCCGAGCGTCTACCCTTCGTCCTGCTTGGCCTTCGCGCCGCGATCCGCCAGGATGACTGCAGCGCGGCCCACATGGTCTACGGCTGCCCGCTCCGCCTTCCCGGATCATTCTTCAGCCCATCGGCCCCGCTCGTGCACGACCCTTCCTCCTACATCGACCGTCTCCGCCAGCTCTTCCGGGACCTCAAGCCCACGCCTACCCGCTCCGGTCCCGCAACACGCGTGTTCGTGAGCCCCGACCTTAATCAAGCCACCCACGTCTTCGTCCGCCGGGACTCTGTGCGCTCCAGCTTGCAGCCTCCCTATGACGGCCCCTACAAGGTCATCTCGCGAGCCGCGAAGTTTTTTCGCCTCGATCTTCCGCGGGGACCTGACACTGTGGCCATCGACAGGCTCAAGCCCGCATTCCTGGAGTCTGCACCTCTGGTATCGCCCGACCAGCCCTCCCTACGTCCGTGCTCAGCTCCTGTCTCCAGCATTCCTCCCCCTCCACGTCGAGTGCATTGGGCGCCGCAGCTCGCACACTACGAGCCGCCCGCCGCCTCGGGTCCGGCTCCTGCACTCCTTGGCCTCGGCGCCCGACCTTTCCGCCAACCTCGGCCCTCCTCGCCAGCCTTGTCATCCGCCACGGGGGGGAGCCCTGTAGCAGCAGCGTCATAATCATCACCAGCACCGCCATCGGTTACGCGCAGCACTGCGCGTGACCCGAGCTTTCGTTTTCGGTTCATCGCCATTAACCGTCATTAAACCCATCAACCTCAGTAGAGCCTGGTCGCCTCATTTCTCGCTCTACAAGTTGTAGGACGCGTGTTTTTGCTTCATCGACCACGCTCTTAGTCGGTTCGACCAATTGGCATGGCCATGGCCGTTCCAGCGACACAACTACCGGCAGGGTGTACTTTAAAGGGCTGGTGTGCATACTTTTAGCAATTTCGTCTATGTCGCGCTGGGAACACAGCGAAGCGTCCTGAGCTGACTGATTACTTGGTGATATGGTTCCAGCGACACAACTACCGGCAGGGTGCACTTTAAAGGGCTGGTGTGCATACTTTTAGCAATTTCGTCTATGTCGCGCTGGGAACACAGCGAAGCGTCCTGAGCTGACTGATTACTTGGTGATATCGTTCCAGCGACACAACTACCGGCAGGGTGCACTTTAAAGGGCTGGTGTGCATACTTTTAGCAATTTCGTCTATGTCGCGCTGGGAACACAGCGAAGCGTCCTCAGCTGACTGATTACTTGGTGATATGCTTGGTTCCAGCAACACAGATACCGGCAGGGTGCACTTTAAAGGGCTAGTGTGCACACTTTTAGCAATTTCGTCTATGTCGCGCTAGGAACACAGCGAAGCGTCCTAAGCTGACTGATTACTTGGTGATATGGTTCCAGCAACACAGCTACCGGCAGGGTGCACTTTAAAGGGCTAGTGTGCACACTTTTAGCAATTTCGTCTATGTCGCGCTGGGAACACAGCGAAGCGTCCTAAGCTGACCGATTACTTAGTGATATGGTTCCAGCAACACAGCTACCGGCAGGGTGCACTTTAAAGGGCTAGTGTGCACACTTTCAACAATTTCGTCTATGTCGCGCTAGGAACACAGCGAAGCGTCCTAAGCTGACTGATTACTTGGTGATATGGTTCCAGCAACACAACTACCGGCAGGGTGCACTTTAAAGGGCTAGTGTGCACACTTTCAACAATTTCGTCTATGTCGCGCTGCGAACACAGCGAAGCGTCCTAAGCTGACCGATTACTTAGTGATATGGTTCCAGCAACACAGCTACCGGCAGGGTGCACTTTAAAGGGCTAGTGTGCACACTTTTAGCAATTTCGTCTATGACGCGCTGGGAACACAGCGAAGCGTCCTAAGCTGACTGATTACTTGGTGATATGGTTCCAGCAACACAACTACCGGCAGGGTGCACTTTAAAGGGCTAGTGTGCACACTTTCAACAATTTCGTCTATGTCGCGCTGCGAACACAGCGAAGCGTCCTAAGCTGACCGATTACTTAGTGATATGGTTCCAGCAACACAACTACCGGCAGGGTGCACTTTAAAGGGCTGATGTGCACACTTTTAGCAATGTCGTCTATGTCGCGCTAGGAACACAGCGAAGCGTCCTAAGCTGACCGATTACTTAGTGATATGGTTCCAGCAACACAACTACCGGCAGGGTGCACTTTAAAGGGCTGATGTGCACACTTTTAGCAATTTCGTCTATGTCGCGCTAGGAACACAGCGAAGCGTCCTAAGCTGACTGATTACTTGGTGATATGGTTCAGCAACACAGCTACCAGCAGGGTGCACTTTAAAGGGCTAGTATGCACACTTTTAGCAATTTCGTCTATGTCGCGCTGGGAACACAGCGAAGCGTCCTAAGCTGACCGATTACTTTGTGATATGGTTCCAGCAACACAGCTACCGGCAGGGTGCACTTTAAAGGGCTGGTGTGCACACTTTTAGCAATTTCGTCTATGTCACGCTAGGAACACAGCGAAGCGTCCTAAGCTGACTGATTACTTGGTGATATGGTTCCAGCAACACGACTACCGACAGGGTGCACTTTAAAGGGCTGGTGTGCAAGTTTTTGGCAATTTGGTCTACGTTGTGTTGGGAACACACTCAATATCATCAAGTAATCAGTCAGCTCATGACGCTTCGCTGTGTTCCCAGCGCGACATAGACGAAATTGCTAAAAATGTGCACACCAGCCCTTTAAAGTGCACCCTGTCGTGCAACGGTCGGCGGTGATTGATAATATCTCTCGGTGAAGTATTCGAAGGTTTGTGTCCTGACGTTGACTTAAAGCGAGCGTCTAGCTTCTTCGTGACTCATTCGGTGGAACCTTCTGCAAGAGACTGTCAGGCGTTGCCCTTCTTCTTCACATAACCCTGAACTCCGCGCTGGTGAGCTAAACGGCCACACACTTCAATGACGTTGGTAGGTACACGACAGATCAAAAAGACTGCTGTGACTGGGTATTAGCGAATAGGTCGGAGAGACGCCCGACAGCAAACGCCTCGGAAGTAATCTCGCTTTGAATGGCGCACTGGCCCGTACGTCGCTTCCCTCTTGTATACGTACGACAAAAGATTGCACAGAAGCGCCGGATATTGTTCTCGTGATCGCAGTCTTATTTTGTCGGACAACATATATGCTTTGTTTTTCAGAAAACGTTATATAAACAACGCCACAAACGTCACACTAGAGTGGGTGTGGTCCGCAGTTGCAGCGCTCTGGCCTGTCAAGCGATTTTGCAAATGAATTGCGACGCGGTGAAACAACTTCGGGCATAAATATTTCGTAGGAATGCTTTTCACACACTGCTTTATAAGGTGACAGCAGTTTTTGGCCATGTTGAACACCACTTTAATGCTCCTTTAAGAGACATTTGAGCAGCGTAGACCGCGCTAATGTGACATGTAACTGAAATACGTGTGGCGTCCAAAATTAACCATTTTCCTGAGCCCTTTAGTTATCGATGTAGGCCTAGCATGACGAGACATCGCCAAAGGCTCCGGCCGTTGTCGTGATTCTCAGAGTCCCAGTGAGGGCAACTGACGGGGGGAGTAGTTTTGCAGGACCCCTTCCTGTGCTCTACCCAAATCGTTTCCGTTCGTGTTTTCAGTGATTGCTTTTCCACTGGTTGTTTCCTCTTTCCACGCCGCATACTAAATTTAGGATATTCATACTTTTCATACGCTCGCCCTAGGCTTATGTATTACATATTGTAGATTCACTGACTCCAATATCGGACCAATAGCTTATGGTACCTGCTCGTTTTGGACGGACATTGATACGATGATGGTGCTGTGCCGGGGTATGCTACAAAACATTTCTCTTACGGCCGTATGTCTTAAGATGTACAGTATGCACTTGAAAAAAATGACTGGCAAGCGGTAAATACGAGAGAGATGCGTTAGCATTAACCGCCTTTTCTTGTTCACTTGGCTTCCGGGTATCCACTTCCGGTTTAAACCCAACTTGCGGTTGTACACTTGCAGGCTAAATCCGACTTCCGGTTGTCCACATACCATCTATACTTGACTTCCGGTATGCATTTCCGGTTCAACTCCACTACCGGATCTCCACTTCCGGTCTAACAGGAAGTCCGGTTGTCCACCTCCAGTCAGTGGTTGAATCCCGCTTTGACACCCTCAATGTTTGTAAGTCCATTTAATTAACCCTTAATTAGCCTCAATTAGGTTCAATTACCATGTAATTACCCTTTAATTACCTTAGGTAACCACAGGCTATACGAGGTAAGCTTGAATTGCTTTAATTACCTTTAATTACGTTTACTTGCTTGAATTACTCCCAATTTCCCATTAATTGACGTGAATTACATTTCATTACATTTAACTACCTTCGGTAATCTTTATAGTATCATCTTAATTACGTATATCTTACATTCATTGCCTTTCAAATCACCTTTTTTGTTTTAATTGACTTTAATTGACTGCTTCAATTTTAAATCACTTGCCTCCATTTACATTTACCCCCCTGTATCCCCTTTGCACGACCACTTACACCGCTGTCTAGGCTTCACCATCTCACACGCGGGCACACATATACATACAGCTGTTTCTACTTTGACACTCCTAACCCTAACCCATTAAAAGTGATGTATTCCGCTGTGCTTGTGACCATGACATTGTCCACTGTCATTCATTCATTCATGGATTGACCATTACCTGTTGTTTCTCCGGGTTCATCGACATCAGATGTGATGGCGTCTGTAGTGACTGTGCTTCCGGTGTCCGCCACCGTTGCACTCGTTGCACTGCGACTAGTGGAACTCAGGGATGTACCTGCAACATGGAACCATATGTTGGAGGACACCATGAATGTTACAAAATGGATGGGTTCAGACATACACCTTGTGCTACGAAAATAACCGGTCACGTGATTTATTTATACGGCGGTTTATTTTTTTTTTTCTTCGGCGGTTAGTGAGTTCTTGCAGCTGGGTTATTCCACTTGAAACGAACACATCGTGTGGCTCGACCATCAGCGATCTTGTTAGTTTTTTATTGGTTGACACCGTAGAGAAGCCCCCCCCCCCCCCCACCAACGCCAACGCGCACAAAATATTTTCGTCGAATTCGGACCGGTATATGCAGACGTCTTACGGATGTCCAATGGATATCTCGAAAATGACGCTGGACTTGCTCAGTAGGTGGCATGGACGTTCTGTTGACATTACAGCTGGGGATTTTTCATGCTGACGCGCAATGGCATTTTCTGGTTCAGAAGCTACATGCACGGGCATGCACATCGCACCTCTGCTTAAATGAACAAGCATTTTATCATCTCTGCCCCCCAAATCATTCACGTTTTCAAACGCCGCTCGATCGATCGACATAAACAGCCATCTATCTGAACATTGGAAAAACAACCTATTTAAACAAAAATGACTTTTAACCCTTGGCCCCCTCCATCTCCTGATTCTTTGCTGAAGTCAGCTATTATGAACTCCTCAAGTATATGTTACCTTCATCATTATGAACGGTTAATCTATTTCGTTATTGTTCGCGTTGCCCGCGCAAGCACTAGTAGAGCCGAAGTAATGGCAGCTGCCAGAAAATCCAAGCCAATTCGGTAGCGATGGTTTTGGCGGCTGTAGGGGTTTGTTCGGTACTTTGGGTTTTTGGATGTTTGGTGCAGAAATCACCTCATGCGCGATGTCCTGTCCATGCGCCTGAAAGTAAGATGAAGCCGCCCACCGTCACTGTAAATATATTTCACTTCGGTTTGTTTGCAACGGTAATGTTGTAATTTAGGCGCTTTTGGAAGAAGTTCGTGTTTAGGGCGGGTTTGCGGTTAGGCCTGACAGTCGTGCGTTCCTAAAAATTTGTACTTTTGAAGTCCAAAATGCCAAAATACAAAAGAACGATGTGTGCGTGAAAAGGCTGCAGAAGCTCGTGTTGCGATTGACTTGTTAACTGATACGACAGAAGGCACACTACCTCGTGTGCCCATATATACCCGCACCAGGTAGTGAAGCGGAGGTAGTCCACCGCAGCGACCAAGAGACAGTCGGCCAAGTAGTCACGAACGCATTCCAAATTTGTATTCTGATGGGGGTACTGTAGCATACGTTAGTGGAGGTAACGAAAGCATGTCTGACAGTTCCTCGGATACATCAAGCGCTAGCGGAAATGAACTAGACATATCTCATCTTATGGCGGAGTTGGCGAGAATGGGTCGTTACTGAAACCATTAGGCAGACGTCACTGACGAGTCTTCTAAATATACTTGGACGTTACGAACGCCTCAGCACCCTGCCCATGTATGCGTACTCCATTGGATGCTCGGACACTCTTGCAGAAATAGCTCGAAAAATATTACTCATATGCCCCCTGGCAAGGTCTACCATTTCGGCTTATTTCAATCTCTCCAGCACATTCTGGATCGATTAAGTCCCAGAGCATATTTTGCTGACATTTAACGCTGATGGCCTCCCTCTCACAAAAAGCACAAAAAAGGTGGTCAATCCTGTGAAAAATGAAGTCCCTGCCACATGTCTCACCATTTCTAGTTGGCACGTACTGTGCAAGCGGAAAGCCTTTTAGCCAAATGAGTATTTGAGGAAATCTATTGATGAGCTCGCGTGTCTCATCGAGGAAGGTATTTCTGTAAAGGGATCAGTAGTCACTCCCGGACTGACATGCTATGATTTGTGATGTCCATGCACGTCCCTACATATACGGAACCAAAGGTCACATTGGTTATGCAGGATCCTCAAGAGCACCAATGAAGGGGATTATGGCGCGCGTCGCACGTTTTACTCTACCACAAGCTCGGCCTTGCGAACCGAAGAGTCCTTTTGCGTACAGTCAAATGCTGATCACCATCGCAGCTTATCAGTAATAACTGAATTACCAATTGACATTGTTAAAACGGCGCCACTAGATTACATGCATTTGGTATGGAGAACCTCATCCTGCTATGGGTTTCAGGCCCACTTAGTGTGCGCATTTGACCATCGCAAACAGCCATTATGAATGAGAGTGCCCAGAGAATAGAAGAATGCATTCCAAGAGAGTCTGCGCGCAAACCTGGGGTAGTAGATGAGGTGGACCAGTGGAAAGGCACAGATTGTTTTTCTTTACACGGTTTCCATCGTCTTGGTGCCAGTGCTTCCACAACTCATTTTCGAAAACTTTCTACCCCTGCATGTCGGCAAGGAAGGACCTGTCTCGCTCATAAAACCAGCACACTTCGGTACTTCTCTCTCATTTTTTACGTTCCTCCACGGAATTGTATGGCGAATGATATGTGTCGTACAACGTACATTGTTTGCTACACTGGTACGTGACGTTGAAAACCTTGGGCCCCTGAATTCCTTCAGCGCTTCTCATTTTGAAGTGAAAATTCTCAAAAGACAGATCAGGAAACCAGGGGCTACATTTACTCAACTCATTGACCGCTTCAGAAAAGCACCAGGCCAACATAAGACATGTTCTACAGAAAAAACATGGTCATAGGAACTCGCACAGTCATGGTCCACTAATTGAATGATGCATTTCATAGCAGTATGGTATCCTGAAAACACCAGTTTCTTGACAACACGTGGCCAAGACAGGCATAGATTGATACGTTACCCGTCAAACAGAACTCGTTACGAGTTAAGTTACCGTGTGAAAAATGTAACTAAGTTAGGAACGTATTTCTTCAGCCTGAAATGTAACTCGCAGTTACTGAGTTACTTAAAAAAACGAACAAGTTACTTCCCAGTTACCTCGTGAGCAGTTGAGTTAGACCTTGAGTTGCCTGTGGAGGAGTGCAACACGCTTAGATCGTTTTCGTTTATGTCCAACAATACACCTCTCCCTGTTTGTAAACAAATGACGTCATAGTGTTCGACAGCGCCACAAATTTGGTAAATTGAACTGCGCTCAAAGCTAGGGGTGAAAAAGGTCGCGCCCGAAACCGCGGTCTTGAGGGGATTACGATGGTCCCTGAAAGGGACGCGACCTTCCGTCCTACTTTTCTTTCAATGGGAGGCAGCGAACAAGTGCCCGTTCGGGGAACCCAGCCCTCTCCTTCCGATTTGTTTCGGTGTCAAATATGTCTACTGACGTCACGGTGACGTTTCTCTGGTAGAGGTCTATTCGAACGCTTTGCATCTTACTCCCTGTGGGCGCAGAATGGTTCAGCTTCATTTCAATGGCAGCGGTTCTTACTTTCTGAGTAAAGTACTGTCATTGATTGAATATCACGTTTTATGGGAAAAAATGCCATGAAGGAACCGGAGAGAAAAGAAGATATGTGGACGTGAGTGAAAAGCCAATTCAAAGTAACTTGGAACTTAAGTTACTTCGGCAAAGTTACCTGAAAAAGAAACGAGTTCGTCAGAAAGTTACCACGGCGCAAAAATAGAGTTTAAAGTTACAAAAAGGAAACTTAGTTACAACGAGTCACCTCGAACTCTGCAGACAGGTACTGCATGATGAATGGTGAAATAATTGAAGTGGAAAACTTTGCGACACAGCAGTCTTGAGGAAATTCCTGTGCAATTGGTAGGACAGTGGCACCGATGCGTGACTTCTTCTCCAAACCATTTTCCTCATCGATCTATGTCGTATCTAAAGAACCAAATCTGAGAGCCTGGCCACTAAAAGACCCACAGAAACCTATTTGCCTGCCATTGATTGCTATGCCCCTGTTGCACTTGCAGTAGGACATACGGTTATATTTTTTGTGTGAGCTGAGCATGAGTGTGTGAGTAACGGAGCGTACGTGAGTTAGCAAGATGTCCAATGGAAGCCTGAGAGAATGGAGTGAGTGTGTGCATACAGAAGACAGTGCTAGAGTGTGTGCGTTTTAGATTTTTTGCAGTGTGATTGAGCGGCAATGAGCACAAGCTAGTAGGAAGACAAGAATGTCACTCTCCCAAGTGACATTTGTCTATTTCTGCCCTGGGGATTGGTTTCCGAGCAAACCAGAAAAAAATAATAATATAGGATGGGCTTTTGCACTGGCTTGGTTCAGCTTCGGTGTGACTTTCTTTAGAATGACCGGAATGACTACGCAGCGCAACACGTGTTTATGGAGTGCAAAATTTGAGAAATGGAATTTCCCAACTTCATTTGTTACGGACATATTTTGTCATCGTGTGCAAACCCATATTTAAATGTACCGACAGCTGACAAAACGGGCAGGCCACGCTTTGGTCAAACTTACTGATGAGCATGCTCGATTGTGCTCGCTCATACGCACTATCAACGAATGAACTGAATGTGAGTCGGTGAATGAAAACATGTAAGAGCAGTGAGTGAGCAAATGATGGATCAAGTGGGGGAGTGAATGAGCATGAGTGAGTGAGCAGAAAGTGCAAGCGAAGTGAATGAGCGTGAGTTGACAAATACAAGTGTGTGCAGACGAGTAAGTTTGAGTGGGTCAGTACAAAACAGATCAGGAATTGAATGGGCACGAGTAACTGAGTGAGAATCAGAGGATAAGGGGGTGGGGGAGATGTTGATGATGTGAATGCGCTGCGCAATGAGGTCGAAGTTATGCCGTGCACGTGGCTGTCTGGCAATACATGCATGTGGCTAAGGTTACCTAGCCAGTAGCCTAGTCCAGCCTAGGCCAGTAGTTACAGGGTTTCATCTATGATAGAGACGCGTAAGTGAACTTCATTTTCCATTATTATGATGTCACTCATTTTCCCGAATTTTAGGTGAAACCTGTTTAATATTGGGAAGCCGCATTATAATTCGAGCTGCATTTTTCAGATCGTGAGCACTCTCCAGGTAGATATGCTTAAACCTTTCAGTACATTTTATTTATATTTGTAATCCTTATTTAAATTTCAACGATATGTGGTTATGCACTGTAGTAAATAAGCACCGTTTTGCTTGTGTTGTTGTATAACACTTGGTGTCACAGCTTGCTACTGCAGATACAGCGGAATTTGAAGGATATTCAGAAGTAGAGAGAGGCACGTGTGCTTCTTTCTTTGCGTTTCATGCAGTGTTGTACCCGCTACAAAAACGAAGTAACGGAATACCGCTACACACTACTTCACAAAAAAGTACCGCAATACTATAGCGTCGCTACAAATTTACAAAAGTGACGCGATACCGCTACAGCTACCAAATACTACTTTTCGCTACCGCTACTTTTACCGCTACTTACCACTACTACCCACTACTTTTCCGCTACCGTACCCTTCTCGTCTCTTCTGCACCCATCTCTGTAGTTAACACCGTATGTAGACATCTCGTTCCCTCAGATAGCAAATATGAAGCATAAAGTATAACATTACTTACAGAGATATAGTATTGCACATAGATTATACGCATTTGAGACATAACTATATACATACATAAAGCGCATATGTGCATTTAGTAATTTTTCCCGTAAGAATGTTTTGAACAAGGTGGTTGTGGACATGGGATTGCTTGCCGTATTCGGACACGCTCAGGCCGGCAACCTCACAACTATCGCAGGGGATGATCATGCGTCCTGGGCAGACTTCGCAGGGAACTAATGCCGACATTTGTTTTAAAGCGTTCGACGAAAACTCAGAGAAAACCCCTAGACAGCACAGCCGGCGCCCGGATTCGAACCTTGGTCACCTCGCGGCCTCGGACTGTTTTTCTGCAATAACAGTATTTTCAATGAAAAAATGGCTAAGCAGCAAGCGAGCTGGTGAAGATGATGCATAATGTAAAAACTTCGTGTTTGTGTCGTCACTTCCTGTTCCCTCGTCTCGGGGTTTTTACATTATGCAACAGTATTTTCTTCCGAGATACCAGCGAATTCCTATCTCAGACTTTTCTGTCTGCTTACTGTCCACGCACTGATCAGTTTTTCCTGTGGTCAACGCAACTTTCATCATAAGTGACCACCCATCGAGCCATTGATCTACCTGGTGGTAAAAAATAATATCAATGGCATAATGTTATCTCATGCTTTCGCCAGGGCGAATGCCTCCAAGAAGAATAGACAGCTTACACCTTGCTTCCATTGTTCCAGCCACACGACTATAGGAAAGGTTACGTTTAATACGCTTTTTCTAGGAGTATGAGTTCCTCAGCAAGAGTCTGCCCGTGTAAGATTACCTCCGTAATGAAGCATTTACAAAAAAGAAAAAAATGTAATGTAACTAGATCGCGTTCGGCGGTATGTGTAAGCATAATTCTATGTTGCGGCACTAACCTTTTTCTCGTCTGTGTTTTTGACGGAGCCAAAACGGACCCACTGGAATCTACGGGCGAGATCGCCCTTGGGTTCCATTCTTGAAGCAAACGGACGTAAAAGAAACATTAGTGTGAAATGAGCTTCAAGCAAAGTCGGTGGTACGTTTAGAGAGCAATGACTGCGTGGTGATATCTCGGTGCGTTTCCGATATATTTTAATTCGCCAATTCCAGAAGACAGACACTTCGTTTATCCATATCGAACAATAAACTTGCAGAACGCAGTTTGAAATCTGCTGTCAATTTGTCAAGCAGCACTGCAGCTCCTTTTTTGCAGTTCCTTAAGGCTCGTACATGGTCATCCCCTCATCCGTTCCCAATCCTCGATAGGGTAGTGTACCTCCTCAGCGGCGGTGAATTGCCCACCTCATCATCATCCAATACGCGCGCATGTGTGTGTGTACATGACTCATTAATGAAATAAAATTTCAATGAAATGAACTCGCCCACACTATGTAACTGATTCTACGACCCAAACTATAGCTTCGACTGGTTTATTGTTTCCCAAATGTGAACTAAAAAAAAGTAAAAGATGCACAGAATGACAATATTCGGCTGCGCTTGGCTTGCGGAAGTTAAAGAACAACAAAAATATAAAACACTGAAGATTTCCTTTAATGAATACAACAACAAATAAATAACAATAAAAAAATAAATGTAATGGTACAAGCTGTCACGCAGTGGACTACATTTCGTCAGGTACTTATACAGGGTGTCCCAGAAAACGTGTCATTGAATTATAATAAAAAAACTACACCACCTAGAGTCATGCGGTCAATGGCATTTGTTCTTACTGGGGTTTTGCCACCTCCTCATGTGAATGTCGTGTAACGTAAGTTTAATTATGCCAATTTTTGCGAGCTTAAGTCGGAAATTTGCCTAGTAAAAGGTCACTTTTTTACCCCACCAATGTGAAGAGCGTGTCTAATTTAGTCAAATTAATGATAATTGACATGGATATTCAGGAGCTATCCCATCGGAAAAAATAGCCGAACATCATGCTCTACGGAGGTCGCACAGAATAGCGCCCGATGAATTTTTCAGCGCAATCTTTGTCAGTCCGACGAAAGGAGGTTGGAAACCCAGCCCTCCCCGACATCGCAGAAGGAGATAAAACAGGCACGGCTTATCACGTCTGACTTTCGCTGGGATAATGCTTTCCCTCTCCCAATTTTAGGAACTGTTACTTTTTCTACTATCACTCTGTGGGCTGGCTTCGGAACCTCCTTTTGTCGCACTGCGAGCGATTGCGCTCAAAAAGTCATCGCGCGCTATGGTCCGGTGCTCCGAAAACCATGATATTCGGCTATTTTTTCCGATGGAATAGCTCGTGAATATCACTGTGAATTATCATGAATTTGAGTGAATTCGGCACGCTCTTCATATTGGTCTGGTAAAAAAGTGACCTTTACTTGGCAAATTTCTGGGTTCAGTTCGCAAATATTTACATAATTAAACTTGGAGTACATGACATTCACATTAGGAGGTGGCAAAAACCTATTAAGAACAAATGCTGTTGACCGCATGATTCTAGGTGGCGCAGTTTTTTTATTATAATTCAATGACACGTTTTCTGGGACACCCTGTATACGCATACTTATTTACGGCACTCATATACTTACGGAAGTTAGTGATATCGAGGAAGACCGTCACATTAGTCTGCCTGATTAACAGGTAGTAACTAAAAGGAATAACTAAAAAAAAATCTGCTTCGCCGGTATCTCGCTGCTCTTTTCTATGTGTTCCATGTCTTCCATATCACGAAAAGTAGCGGTAGCGGTAGCTGAGGAAGTGTCTGCCGCTACCCATTTTGTAGCGGAAATACTTTTTACGTTACCAATTTAAAATGTAGCAGGATAGTTACTCCACTAGGTACAACACTGGTTTGATGTAACTATGCACTAACATTGTCTTCTTGCACACCAGAAGCTTCGTTCAGAACTGGTAAGTCTTCTACCCCATTTTTCACTTCTATTATGTGGAGCGTATTATGTATTATTACTTGTATTATAAGAACAAGGACTGCAAGTTGGGTTAGTTGGTACGTACTAAACAACATGGTAGCGCGCCAAACAGTACACAGCAACAGTGAGAGGGTGCTGTAGGTGTCGCGGTTGTTCTTTTCTTTTGTGTTTAGTTTTTCCCTGGCCATGCTATTCGCCAAAAAGAAAAAGAAAAAGAAAAGTGAGTGTGCGCTGGTCCCCTTCTCGTCATTCTTGTTCTGTGGCCAAGGAAGTCCCTCTTCAAAAGAAGGTTCAGGCCCTGCTTGACTTTCCGCAGCCTACCACGCAGCGCAGACTGCGGGAGTTTCTTGGCCTCATTAACTTCTATCGCAGATTCATCCCGCGCTGCGCCGGCATGCTACAGCCTCTCCATGCCCTCCTCACAAGTGCTCGTGGCAACGCACCGCTGCAATGGACACCTGACGCGTTAAAAGCGTTCCACAACGCGCGTCAGACGCTTAGCCAGGCCGCCATGTTGGTACACCCCAAGCCAAACGCTCCCACCTCGGTCCTCGTGGACGCCTCCGGTACTGCTGTGGGAGCTGTTTTACAACAGTACGTCGATGGCCGCTGGGAGCCCCTCTCTTTTTTCAGCCGTGCCCTAACCCCTGCCCAGCAGAGATACAGCACCTTTGGTCGGGAGTTGCTGGCGGCTTACCTTGCCGTCCGCCAATTTCGATACTTCGTTGAAGGACGAGACTTCACCCTCCTCACCGATCATAGACCACTCGTCTACGCGCTACGTTCCCCTTCCACCAACCCAAGTCACAGTCCGCGGGAGGTTCGTCACATGGCGTATCTGCTGGAATTCACTGCGGACGTCCAGCATGTGAAGGGACCTGACAACTGTGCAGCCGACGCCCTCTCCCGTTCGGTTGCCGCCTTCGACTTAGCAACCGTGTCCTCTGAGGAAATTGCGGAGGCACAACGAACCGACCCTGACTTTCAGCATCTACTTGATTCCCCCGGAAGTCTCAAGCTCTCCAAGGTCCAGTTGCCCTCCAGCAATACCCACATCGTCTGCGACATATCCGCGAACCGCCAGCGGCCCCTTGTACCTCACTCTCTTCGCAAGGCCGTGTTTGATTCGCTCCACAGCATCTCCCATCCCGGTACACGTGCCACACGCGCCCTCATCTCCCACCGCTACGTTTGGCCTGCGATGAACAAGGACATTTCAACTTGGTGTAGGACTTGCCACCAATGCCAGCGCGTCAAGGTGACACGTCACACTTTCACCCCATTGGCCGTTTTCTCATTGCCTGAAGCACGTTTTGCTCGGATCCACGTCGACATCGTTGGTCCCCTGCCCTCCTCCCAAGGCCACCGATACCTGCTAACCATGATTGATCGCTTCACCCGTTGGCCCGAGGCTACTCCCATGCTAGATGCCACTGCGCACTCCGTCGCCGCAGCCTTCCTAGACGCCTGGGTTTCCCGCTTCGGCGCGCCACTTAGTGTCACAACGGATCGCGGCGGGCAGTTTTGCAGCTCTCTTTTCACCAGCCTGTTGCGTTCCCTTGGTACCATTCATCACACAACAACGGCCTACCACCCTTCTTCCAATGGCATGGTAGAAAGATTCCATCGCTCGCTGAAGTCGGCGCTCATGGCCACTGGCACCCCTCCTCTGTGGTTTGAACGGTTACCCCTTGTCCTCCTCGGTCTCCGTACGGTTTTTAAGGACGATATGGGTTGCTCCCCGGCAGAGATGGTATACGGAACACCGCTGCGTCTGCCCGGTGAGCTGGTCGCATCCCCGTCACACTCTTCAGACCTTGATCCTCAGCTCTTCGTCGACCGCCTGAGACATGCTATGCGGGCCTTGCGCCCTTCACCGCCACGATGTCCCTCCGCCCGACCACAGTATATGCCACCCGGCCTTGGCACCTGTACGCACGTTTATGTCCGGCGTGACGCCGTCCGCAGACCTCTGGAGCCACACTACGACGGCCCTTTCCCTGTTCTATCACGCACTTCGAAGACTATTTCCATCGACCGCAACGGCAAACGGGACACACTGTCTTTGGACCGGGTTAAGCCGGCGCACATTGCCCCTACAGCCCCTCCTGCCAGCACCACCGCTACCCAAACTACTACTCTTTCCGCCGCATCCGGGCGCCGCCGGGTACGCTTCAACGTTCCGTGACCATCTTCCCGGCCTCGTCACTGAGGGGGGAACCTGTGGCCAAGGAAGTCGATAACGAGGAAGCGCGGGAGCATGCGCTGGGCTCAGCTCCTGCCACGCCATTAAACACTTCTTTCCTGTTCTCTGAGATCGACGGTTGTCCATTCCCTGTCTCTCGTAGCCTATGCTACAGTTCCACGTGTACTGTTTGGCGCGCTACCATGTTGTTTAAACATGCCCAATATCTCAGCTGAGATGTTGATCATTGCGATGTGTGTTTTTCGTGTGCCTAGTCTCGGCTGCGAACCAGTGCCATCATCTTGGTTGATTTTTTAGTTCGCTTATTTTAAATATTTAACATTTTCACGGATTTTGTATGTTTCGGCTGAGAGTATATTGTGGTTTTTACATGTTATAGAACCAGCCATGTAGTGGAGCAAGAACTTTACTGGCAGCCAGTAGAATACACGTTCACAAACGCACGCAATGCCAGACTATGGCGAGTGTCTCAATTGCGTTTTCAATTTTGCCAGAAATTTGCCTTGAACTGCTTACAGAGTTCCAAAGACAGGCCATCAGAAGCCTCAACATACTCCGCATAGCCATGCAGCAACATGGTGAACTCCAATCAAGTTTAGTGCTCCAGGGTGATTCCGCATCTCAACTCAGGCAGGGTGGTCCGGACATCATCACCGATGTCCTTTGAAACAATATATGTTGTACCGCAACAAGCATACACACAGGAGCAATAAATATTTTGGCTCTACGTGATGTGGTCCGCCCGAAAAAAAATCCCAAAGGAATTGGCTCGGCAGCGGATGTTTCTGACTCAGCGACTTTGACATTTTATTTATCGCCATCGGACGGTCCCAAACCATATATTTTTTGTTGCACAATATGTCAGGCACAATAACTTTCAGTGTGCGTAGGCAGCACGGGTCAATTCTTTTTTGATCTTTAATTAAAGATCGCTAAAGTTGCAACAAAATTCACATTTTGCTAATATTTGTCTTTGCACTGTACTCCTCCTATACACGCCATCGATATATATGAGGTACCGGCGTGCAGGTCGAAGCGCGCTCTTTAAAATGATCAGAAATTTACATGGCTGTGCTTTGCCCCCTTTCGGCAAGCCGGCGTAGAGTATAGATATGTTCTCAAAATGGGGTTCTTCGGACTCTGGTTTCTCAGGAACCCCGCCACCTATTTCGTTCGTATTTTCTAGTTATGTAGCTCAGGCTATGACCTACATGTGTTCGCAAAACGGAAGGTTCCCTTTCAGCCCAAGTCGGGAGAGCCCGCAACAAACGTGGAGTGCGCAGCACACGATGTATGTCTCGCCCGGGAGAACCACGATAGAGAGTTAAAGGTCAGCTATGCCGATATCCCAAATAGTCGAAACGGTTGTGATATTCTGAAAGCCCATATCCAGCTCTCCCCAAAATACACCTTCATTCTCTCAGTTCGGTACAATACCATGTCAAAAAATAGGTAATTCATTCCGAAACATACATGGGCGCAGCCATTTTTATGACGTAGATGCACCCGAACGGGCATTGTGACATGTACGCGCCTTCGTACTGTCAGTGGGTTTCAGCTACGGCTTCTCGCGGCTTCACGTATCTGTGCTTGAAGACGGCGGACAGCCGGATTCCACCGTTCCGCGATAAGTAAACAGTGCAGCAGCTGCGAACTCATTCGCGAACCAACCTCTGTGCGATGTTGTGACTGGAATTCGTCGTTTGTGTTTTGTGAGCACGCACAATTTGTATCAAGCAGCGTCTGCGTTAGCCCCTTTACAGCACTTGCCCATTGTAGATACTGACGTTTCGACAGCCGATTTAGCAAGAAAATGCCGACAGCGTTTCATTCTTGCAGGAAAAAATTGTGCTATGTATTTGAGAAACCGCATACTGCTATGGGACAAGTTTTACGTACGATTTATCAATGTGCAACGGCGTCGACGATGGTATGTAACGACGAGAGACCTAAAACGAACTACAAATCACATTTTGAACTTTTTGTGGGATTCTGTGCATTTTCCAGAAGCTTTCTTTGAATCACACACTCCCATGTCACGCTGTGTTGTGTGGCACGCTACAAACTACTGCATTTTATGTCTAACATGTGCATTTTGCTTTTAATGAACACCGTAGCACAACAACATGCACACGAAAGCTCCAAAAGCCATGTGGTTGCACATGAGGCAAAAGAAATACCAGATCACATATTGCCACTTCGAAATGTTGTTTCGGGGGTCTGAAGAGTGAGGGCATAGCATAGGTCCTAGAAATCAAGTCAACGGGTGCACCTTACCCCGCTGTATACTGCTGTTTCAACTCACAACTCAGTCCATGGGGTGTAAAAGTGATAGAGGCAATTTATGTGGCTGTCGTACTGGGTGACATCACTGGCCAGCCTCGGAATTAATTCCGTGCTCAGGAATTAATGTACAAATCACTTTGTATGTAGGACATGACGAGCAATATGTAAGTTGCAGCCTTGTCTGCAGCATTCTCGATTGCCTCTTACCCTTACAGTTCGAGACACGTTACGAAACCCTTTGCAAAGCGCACTCTTACAGGGGCCGTGTAACTTGAGTTTTTAGTTTATAAAATTTATAAAAATATAAGTATACAATATGTAATATGAAATTTATATAAAATAAAAAATAACATTTATAAAAATAATTTATAAAAAATAAATAAAAAGGCTTCATGGAAACAATCCGTTAGCATACCCATTGCACATGAAGGACAATTATATATGCTTGGACATCACCTAATTAATCTTCTGAACCATATGTGTGGCTGCATACGAAATTTTGATGCGCATCCTCTACCTTCCTATGCCTACACGTGCACACGAATAGCAGTGAATATATGTGAAGTGGCAAAAAGCAACGCTAGACTCTACCACCATTGTGCCCCTCTAACTTTTCCACATTTATGTCTGGTGAACAGGGAATATCTCACTAGAAAAGAAGACATTTGTGCATTGTTTGGCAAGCAAATAAATATATTTATTTACATTTTCCATAAATCAACAATGTTGTGACCTGGTGCAAATATTAATGTCAACAAGTAAAGTACTTACAAATTATTCCTATGTGCTCAAATGCAGATATGACAATTCTGTTTTTGTACCTCAGCACAGTACAGTTTCAAAATTAACAAACTGCACAGCATCAGCAATCTTAAAGTATCTCAAGAGGAGAATCACATAAAGCTCCAATAATAGACTGTGCAAACAAAGCTAAAAAAAGACAAAGTACTTCAAGAAAAATCTGAATAATCTGTTGGCGTTGTGATATGTACTACTATGCACAGTTCACGAATGGAACATGTTACCTCATTGCATTGCCTCCATGTGAGCACTAGAACAGGCAGCTTTTTAGGTCACTCTTTTCGTGTTTTTCTTTTGTCTTTTTTTGTTTTCTGTTTTTGCAATAGCAAGCAAGGCCATAGTGAAACACAAGCAGCGAAGGACAGGATGAGACATCTACAATGCGACTGCTAGCTCTAAACTGATATATTTATTAGCAGACTCTGGAATATACACACATATGCTGCCAAGAAAATGACAATTTAACCAATAGAATAACAGACAAGAAAAAAAAGGTTATATATCTTCCCCTATCCTCATTCTATTTCACAGGCAGCCCTGGTATCATTCTGAGTGTGTCCGTGCGTTCCCTTTGAGATAACGTATCTCGGACAGAAGCAAATCCAACAGCGGACTGCTTACGCATGCAACTATCTTGGATTTCTCTAACCACTTGTTACTTAACCGCTGCCTTGAGCTGTGTGTTCTGGAAATTTAGGCAGCATCCAGAGTCCCTGCAATGTGTTGCCATGTTTCTCGCGGGCAGCAAAAGTCTGTCCTTGGCTGCCTGTGTTTCACTATGGCTCTCAGATACAAACTACCTCATTTCAACACAGTAGAAAACACAGATTTGCAAATAGCATCTGTCGATTGCACTGTACATACCCCCCATATAAAGGATCATAGTGGATACCACATCTTATGCGATAATGTGAGGAACACAAAAAAGCTAGATTTGAAACCACTCTTACGTCGTAGTAGTAGTATTTGTGTGAAGCTACGCAATTCCTGTCCTGCAAATAACTTAACCCTTATGTTTCATCTGCCAGCGTGATGATCCCCTGAAAAGCAATTCACACTTGGCGGGAACTACCGGTTCTGAAACCTATCCCTGACATGTGTAGCCATCAGGGACGAAACCCAAGGGCTGCGGTGGAAAAGCCAAACACACACGTCATATGTTCTCACTGTGTATCAGCTGCTCTGGCTACTAAGAAGAACATGTTCCAAATTAATATAACGTGGCTTGACATGATACGCCACCGAAAGCTAACCAATAAAATTAGTAGTTAAATGTACAATACGTAAACACTTGCCATAACATGACAGTTTCCTTCCTGCATTCATGCGCTACCATTCAACCCACATAAACAGTGTACTGAATTTTTTAATAGCATTACACGTTGTTTGACAGAACTTGAACAAGATTATATAGCACACGATAAAAGTAGAATGAACATAATGTGCAGAAAAAATGGCTATGAAGCAAGCGAGCTGGTGAAGATGATGCATATGTAAAACCCCGAGACTAGGGAACACAAAGGGACGTGTTTGTGTCTGTCCCTTCGTGTTCCCTAGTCTTGGGGTTTTACATCATGCATAATGTGCAGGTTTCCATTCACGCTTAATGGCCGTAGCAGTAATGCCTGAAGGCCACTGCTAAGTTGTGGTGAGAAACACCACTTTATGTTTGCCATGTCTAAATGAAACATACTTGACCTGATCCAAATTAACCGTTCTGAGTCTGGAACACACAAAGAGAAAAACGCAACACACGCCACAATATTAACAGATAGCAAATGAGCTGTGGCGAGCTCCACCTTGGGACAAAGTCAAGAAGTAATTCACCGAAAGTCAATGAGCGCCTGAAATGCAACATCTCCGACTGGTAGCAGGACGGTCCACGTTCAATTCCTGGTGCTAGCACTGACTGGCTTTTTCGTGAATTATTTGTTGGAAGTTTCGATGTGCTTGAAAACCATTCATCAACCATTGTGGACATGAGGTGTTGAGGGTTTGTCATCCCAAAGAGACTCCCTTTCTGGCATGTGTCCTTATGGGTGCTCATCACTGCAGAAAAAAATAGAAAAAAAGGAAAAGCATTTAATGACAAGAAATGGATAGTCGTATTTACTGTATAATGATTGTGCACAACAGAAAGAAGACTTTCGCGCAGAAGGCTGTACTTCTTGAGGTCTAACATCAAGTTACGAAATTCCAGAATATATGACATGTTGTAAGGTAGAGAATAAGTAGGGTTATTGAGTTGTCGAGTTGAGTTGAGGGGGGAGTTGTACCCCCTTTCTATTTTATTATATATGATTGTATAATTATCTTTATGTCTGTACCAACCCTCGCTCTCTACATTAGAACATGTTTTATATATTCTGGGATTTTGTAACATGTTAGACATTAACAAGAGCAGCCTTGTGCACGACAGTCTCGTCTCATTAAAATTTAGATGCTCTCAACAGTCTTCTTTCTGTTGTGAATCTCTATCGCAGCATACCTGCACATTGCTGTTCTACGTACTGTGACTTTGCAGTAAGAGTATGGACTTTGGGTAAAAAGACTACACAGCACTGCTCAGGTATTTTTGCCTATCGAACAGACTGTATGTATGCAGTATGCACACAGTATTTGTGCACCGGACCCACTAAAAATGTCGTGAATGTGGCATTGCCCACGGTAATGCACCAAGTTGAACACAATTATTGTAGAATCCAGGTATTTTAGCTTACATGTCAAGCCAGCACCACATCCAGTGTGAAGTTGTGACAAATAAATAGTTTCCATTTTTCTTAGCTCTCAGAAAACAGAAAGTGAATTAATAAGAGTAGACAATGTTAACATGAATTCTGGGTTATTCTTCAATTAAAGATTCACAGATAGTAAAGGCACCTTCCTCAATGGACGTTGATGACACTGAAAATTCTAAAACGTTATCAGAGGCGACATCAGCTTCGGTGTGTCAAAGGATTGTATGTCCAACAGTAATCCAGCTAACAGTAACAAAAATGTGCAAAAGACAAATTAACTGAACTAATGTAACGTACCTTCTATATCAGACAGTGAAGCTTGTAACACCCCATCCACAGGAACCAGTGTTCAGACACAAAAGTGCTTGAACTGGGATATAGCAGCTAATCGGAGTGGCGACCTTTGTTTTCCACCCTGAAAGCACAGGTTGTAACTTTGAGGGCAGATTTAAAAGTGGTGTCAAGATATCTGCATGCGAGTGCACATGAAAAGTTGAACATAGATGAATACTCAAATTATATCATCACATTGTCATACCTGTTGGTGGAGGTAGACTGCAACTAACGTGTCAGCAATTTCTTCATGCACCAGATGCAAGCCAGATCATGCTTTATTTCCGCCTTCAGCGTGCACCTGTGATAATTCAGAAGTTGGTTCAGAATCGTGGTCATATCAGAGTAAGCGCAGTGGGACAGCTGCACAATCGATTCATTAAGCTTGCTATATCTGAACCTCGACTTACCTTTTCTCGCTCTCGTTTTTTGCCTTGATCCTCCGTGGCACGTTTCATCAGACGATTTCGTGCCGAGATTCCAAATTGCCTCTGGAGTCGCGCGTAACCTATGATAACATTCGTGGACGAAATCCTTGCAGTGGAAATTAGCAAGCACCACTGTCAGCCAAGAGCTTCGCACTGCTTGGTCTTTTGGCAGCTTATAATAGGTAACACTTGAATGCTCCGATGAATTGTTGTAACAGCGTTGCACCGTCGCATCTTCGACAACTTCGCCGTGGCATATCACGTATCATATCGCTCCAGCCCATAAAAGGCAAGGTCAGAACAAGGAAGTGCACCTTCCAAACGACGCTGTGCCAAAAAAAAAAAAAAAAAAAAGAACATTCACATGCTTTGTTTCCGGCTTAGCAACAACATAACAGCTGTTCGCTTATGTACGATGCCCAGAGGAGGAAACGAAAGAAGCCAAGCGGCCAAGCCAAGAGTGCATGCCAAGCCAAAGACAGATAAACCGAGAGCAGTGACGTCGGCGCGCCCATGCGCAGGGTTTGCCGACGGTCTGACGGCCGGGCGTGGGAACTAAAAAAACTGTTTTCTAAAAAACTACGAACAGTTGGAGCAAGATATTTTGCACACATATTCAGTGTTCGGTAATGAACACCCAGCGCGAGTATCGCTCAGTTCTGCGGCACCTCAAAATCGGCATATCTGACCTTTAACAGGATTAGTGGTGTCTGCTGTTGCCGACGTCTCCGGCCTTGAATGACAGAGCTCATGATCCAGACCTACCGCAAATCCCATCCTAGCAATATAATTTGAGTCTTCCTGACTCGTTTCTCCCACAGCGAATCTCGATGACGTTCACGTGAAGTTCAGCGATGTTCTGAATCGGTGGCGTGTGTTTCCGGCATGAGCTTCAAGTACAATATGGATCGGGTGTACTGTGCCGACTGTGTGGTGCTGTGGTAGCCATCTTCCCTTGTGAAAAATCCTATGGTCATATGATAGCATTCCTATAGAGATAAGTCTAAAGCGGCTATAGACAAAAAGTAGACGGCATATAGACGCTGTTTGGACTCACCACTTTCCTTCCTTTTTCCTCCGTTTAGCTATTTGGTACGGACATTCTATAGCATTTTTGCTATGGGAAAGCAAAACATAAGTTGTCGTTGGATATGCTATAGACTTCATAACGGTCACTTTCTGGGGACCCTGCACATTACAGTTGACGTCGTCCATCTTCTCTTTGAATTCCCACGGTGGTTTGTATGCATTTGTTTTCGCGTGTTAGCCCCCCCCCCCCACACACACCCAAGTGAGCATCCTGTCGTATGTAACACACTGGCTGAGACAGATATATGAAACGCCAGAAAGTTTATTGCTCCTCATACATCATTTCAATTTTGCAAGCATGGTTGCCAGACTCCCTTTGACACGGAGAGGATCTGTAGCTGTCTTTTATTGGCACGCATGACCTGCAAAAGTAGGACACATGGCACTATAAGGTGGAGGTTGCAAGGTCGGTAAACAGGTGCCATATTTATGTCACGACACTACAGCTGATGAGCCACAAGAGCTTGTCCAAAGTGTGAAATAGGTGCATGCACGCAGCATTGTAGCAGATCAGACAGCCATGTCGTGCACATACCGATTACGGCATCAACTCTTGTCCGGGCAACGGGTGGCTTAGTTGGCTTGTCCTTATGCGCATTACATTTTCCACCAAGCAGGGTCCTTGCTATCAGCTCCTCAGGGTGAAAAAACGCTCTCATGAGGGATCTGGCAAGTCTGTGGTATTAAAAAAGAAATAATTGATAAAACAGGAAATGGCTTAAAGCAAAACATGAAACAGAGAAGTGAACGACATACTTCGTGCCATCTCCTCTTGAACCAGTTTCAACCCTGTTCAATATGCCAGAGTCAACGAGCACGCCAAGCCCAATGTCAACCTTGGAAACAGAATAAAAATAAGGCAAGTGGAAGGAAAAACATGCTGCATAGGCTCTTATGGTAGACTGCGAAAACATTAATCCATCATAAATAAGTACAAGTTCCAATTCTTCAACCAGTTGCCCAGCCAAACAAGCGAATCTTGCGGTCACCGTTACAATACCACACAATAACTAAAAGTTCGCTTACTTTTGGAGCCGCCACAACCGTTGAAGATTGTTCCATGCGCCCCCGTAGTCGATCTAAGGGAACACAATTGTTTTAATTAAAGGTGAGCAGTCACTGTGCGTATGTCGTACACGTCAATCTAGGGGGTAATTTGTGACCTGAAGAAATTTGAATATACGTACCTATTTTCTTTCTACACTTCTGGAGCTTTCTGGACAGTGTTTCATTCTCCTCCTCTAGCTCGGCTACTCGCTTCATGTTCTTGTCACATGTAGTGCAAGTGGGCTCTTGTGTTGCTGTGACCTGCGTTCAAAAAATGGTACCAGAAGAACCTGTTTAAGAATTTCTGTCCCTATGACCGGGGTACTACCCCTTTTTGCATAGACTTCCGCACCATGTCACAATCACTGTCACTTTTCATCTAAACAAATCCAGGCAAAGCTAGAGCTGTTAGAGCACCGCCATTGCAGCCCTGTTAAACCTATCCGTCGTTAAATGTAAGCATGGCGAATGGTGAGCCTTTCACTCTTCCATACGGTAGTCCTTTTGCTATTGCGATTGATTAAAGAACCAGGGCACTCAACATGCTATCTGATTCCAGTTAGAAATTACATTATTAAATCTGGTACTGCTATGGATTCCCATGGATGTTCGGTTATCGTGGCACGCCGTCGGAAAACCACGTGGTTGCGTTAACGCACCCTCCGAAAGTTAGTTTATCGAGAAAGCCGGCAAATCCCGTTTTCACGCAATCCACCCGTGTAGCCATTTTCATGCTCTAAACTGCGGGTGGCACACAGTGAGGGAAGAAATTAATCACTATCATGAACTACTTACGTCGTTCCCACATAGGTCAGCTGCCATTTCGAGTGCCTTGAGAATTCTTATAACCTCTTTTTTCCCAAGGTTGCTGCATCCCCTGTACCAATACAAGAGATTATGAATCGTATGCACGCAATAGAGAACACCTTCCTAAAAATGCGACTGGTAAAATGTACAGGCCTACGCGGCAACAAGAGTTGCTTGAGATAAGCAAATAACTTACCGGCTGCAACGATAAAAGCTTGGGACGGTTCATCGACCAGATCCCATTTCACGGGGAACTTTTGCCCTTTTAGTTGTTCCACCACACGCGCATCGTGCAATATAGACAAACCAATGTCGACATCATGTACTCGTTCTACCGGGTAGACATCCAAAGCGTTCATATGGGGCCACTTCACTAAAACATGCATTTTCTGCAAGGCAAATCTGAAGAAACACGGCAAGACAGACCTCTTCACGTTGGCACACCTACGACAAATGGCGAAATATGTCACTTTGTCCCTTTGTCAATGGTGCCTTTCCCCTGAATGGGAGGCTAACCGGACCCATCGACTCATTGGATGACCCCGTTGACCCACATTTGGGATAACCACGACTGATACACGTGGCCTTCGCCTGATGGCCAAAAAATCTAGAGAATTACGCTTTCCTTATTAGAAGCAAGTTGGCTAGAAACATACCTGGCCTCAAAGAAGGGAGAATGGAAGGCAGTGCGAGCCGCCGTCGCAATCCAGTCTTGCCACATGTGGATGAGAAAAGTGGAAGGAGATAGACGCGTGCTCTTTAAATGGATGTCAAATTTACATGTCTGTACCTTGCCGCCTTTCGGCAATCCGGTGTAGAGTACAGCCGTGCTCCCAAAAATGTTTTTTTTTTACTCCCGTTTCTCAAAAACCCCACCTCCGGTCTCCTTAATATTTTGTAGTTACATAGCTCATATTGTCAAACCCTTCCGTTCCTACTCACATAAACGTGCGAGTTGATAAATCTGCGCATAACTTCTGCACAAATTGTTTTTTTTTAATTGTTACACTTTACTCTGTGGTGGTGCCACAAATGCCTATCATTCGTGGCCACGGTTAGAGCAGAGCCTGTTATGAGGTGAAGTTATGTTTTTAGAGTGTATGTGTGTCCTTGCCCTCAAACCACGAACACACGACTCATAACAGCAAAGCTTGCTGGTTGCGGTCGCGTGTTGTGTGTCGGCCCTCTGTGTGCCCAGACTCAGGCTTTCACACTGCAGAGATAAGTAAAACAGATAAGCAACATCTTCTTTCCGGTGACCATTCGTTGCTCTCAATATTCAGGCTTTCCACTGGCGAAGTGCGGAAAGCACCCGATATCAAACGCAGTGCCTGGTGATGCACTGGGTCTAAAATCTTGAGGGCTGTTTTCTGAGCAGACCCAAAAATAGCACATTCGTAGTCCAGTCTAGGCCTCACTGTGGACACGAAAACCCTATGTAGAGTGTCACGATCTGCCCCCAAAGATTGGTGGGACAGCACCTTCAATAATTTTAGGGACCTAATGCATTAATGGGGCTTAATGTGTGATAAGAAAGTGAGCTTGCTATCAAGGACGATCCAAAGAAATTTGTGTTCGCCCTTAATAGCGAGGTCCTGTCCGTTCAGCTTAGAAGAATTTGGAGGAAACAGTCCTCTGACCCTCGAGAAGTGAACACAGACGGTTTTCTCGTTTGAGAAGTTGAATCCATTCTGATAGAACCATTTGGTATGCTTATTTAAAGTTAGGTGCACTTGTTGCTCACATGTTGCTAGATGCGTGGATGAGAAAGAAATCTGAATGTCATCCACGTACAATGAGGAAGACATAAAAGGGGGTATTATACTAGCTACTGAATTGATTTTGACAAGAAACAGAGTGACGCTAAGGACGGATTTCTGCGGCATCCCGTTCTCTTGGATGAAGGTACGGGATAGCGTTGTTCCAAGCCGTACTCGGAATGCCCTGTTCTGGAGGAAGTTTGTTATGCACCTAAAAACGTGCGCCCTGATCCCGAAAAAGTACATGTCTTGTAGAATATCATACCGCCAAGCGGTGTCATACGCTCTTTCAAGATAAAAAACACTGACAGGCAGTGTTGCCCTCGGACGAAAGCTTCCCTCATCACTGTTTCTGCTCGAACAAGGTGGTCTGTTGTGGGTCGTCCGGCGCGAAAACCACACTTCCGTTCAGAAAGACATTTGTTTTCCTCGATAGGCATTGTATCATCCGAGCATTGACCATACGCTCAAAGGTTTTGCCGATGCAGTTCCTAAGAGCGATGGGTAGATAACTGCCCGGGCTTGAAGGCTCCTTTCCGGGTTTAACAAATGAATTACAGTGGAAATCTTCCAGGCTGAGGGTAATGTACACTTGACCCAAACCTCGATAAAAAATTGAAGTAAAACCTCTTTGGATGCGTTATACACATGACTCAGCATATAATACATCACGCTGCCTGGGCCTGGTGAAGTTGCGTTTGTACGCTCTAAGGAACGACGAAGTTCTACTTTAGTGAAATGCTGATTATACAACAGACTGTCTCCACAATGCATTGGAATTTTCTTCTTCTCTGGTCTGCGGCTAACTTTAAGGAACTCATTGGTATAGTTGGAAGAAGAGTAAACGCTTTCAACATGCTCACCAAGTGCATTGGTTTGTTCCTTCAAGCTAAGCTTTCACTGGTGGGGTACCTTCGAAATTTACCCAACGCACGATTTTGGGTTTTTCGTATTTCTTCACACTCCTTGTTCCACCAGGGGTTCGGTAGTTTCGGGAAACGACCGGAAGTTTCGGGAATACATTGTGTTGTTCCGTCAAGGTATGCTATGTCAGCCGTCATCCTATCAACAGGAACTAAAGACAGGTCGCATTTTTCAGAAAAAGTGTGCCAGTGGGCTTGTTCACCTTTCCACCTCGGGGGACATGTTGTCAAGATATCTACTTGGGGTAGATACTTCAACACCACTGGAAAGTGATCACTTCCCAATGGATTCTCTTGCACTGCCTATTCTTAAACATCTAAAAGAGATGTACTACATGGAGACAGATATAATGCTGAGAAAGACTACGTTGCAAAATGTAAGTGCCGCTGTATTCAAAACACACATAGAATGATGAATTTTTCCATGAATCTTTGAATCTTTCCCCGGCACTCTGTCCTTGCACTACCCCAGAGTGGATTGTGCGTGTTAAAATCGCCTACAACAATTATAGGAGTTTCAAGTTGGTTGCATAAATCTTCTATGTCGTTTTGTGTTATGAATGCTGTTGCTGGCAAGGAAACGGAGCATGCAGTGACTATTCTGTCCAGGCACACCTGCACTGCCAAAGCCTCCAACCCTGTAGTCAAGTTAACTATCTTGGCTGGAACACACGCTCGTGTGACAATCGCCACACCACCATAGGCACGATTTGTATAATTTCCATCTTTTCGGAATATGTTGTGTCTACGTAAAGAAATTGGGCACTTGTATTCAAGTAGGTTTCCTGGAGACAAAAGCATGCTGTATTCTAGGTATCGAAAAGATCATCTAGATTTGAAAACGAAGCACGACAATTCCACTGGAGGAAGTGGTTCATAATGGCGTCAACTCCAAGAAGAAAGAAAAGGAAGCGCAGAACTTTGTTACGCCAACTAAGTAACACTTGTTTCATTTAGGGGGTTGGACGCTTCACGGGGGTGGCTTCAGGGTTCGCGTGTCTTTATTCCTCTTACTCTACCTTTTTCTCGTTTTTCTTTTGCGTGCATTCCAGGCAGGCTTGATAATGACTTTTATGACATTCTGTCGTCATCAGCAACCTTCATGTTTTCAGGACCTTTTTTGAAGGGGGTTTTCATGCCTCCGTCCCAAAACAACTGCAGACCATCGGCTTTAGAAAAACCTGCAGCTGCTTCTATTTGGCCAGTTGGACGACTGACCTAGCTGCAGCAGGAGACACCTGAGTGTCCCCAGCTTCCTGTTGGGGATTTTAAGGTGGTGGCACAATAACCTGCTACCAGGTTTGAGTCTCCAGATATTTCCTCGGTGGTGCCACTGACCTGCGCACCACTTCGGAGAAAGATCCTTTGCTTTGGAAATCGTACTGTGCCTTTGCAGCTCGGTAGGAAATGTTCTGTACGGTTTTGATCTTTATGATTTCTTCCTCTTTCCAGCGCTAGCATGACCGATATTACACTGGGTGACAGCCTTGGCACAACGGCACTCACTGCTGCAAGTGTCAGGTGAATGGTCTTTGCCAGAGCACCTTGTGCAATCGCGTGTCCGCGGCAGACAGCCGAACTGTGCACAAAATACTGGCACTTAAAGAAACGTCTTTGATTTGGAATGATTGGATTTGGATTTGGATTCATTATCACGTCACCAACTAACATTTGTAAAGGAGAACTTGAGGGCTGACTTCAAGTATTATTAACCCTTGATCTGGGTTCAAAGTTAACCATGCACCATTGTTGTGCATAGTACTCCAAAATGCCTAAACAATTTATTGCATAAGATCGCTGTTACTGTAATTGAGCTGTACTTTTGTAAGGTACTTTTGACAGCCCTGCAAATTGAAACCGGCTTCTGTATGCACTACAAATGCATCGTAACATTCAATTGAATTATAATATAAGAGCAGAAGCAACATTTTGTCACAGCTCAAACTATATATTTCTTGAAACAGAGTAGGACTTCCTGCCCTCTGATGTTTTGACGTACTTATAGAGTTTTAAAACCTGCAACAAAATAAACAAGAGACGTATAAACAGTTTCGTCTTTTGCTTTTGAATTTAGGAAGCTAGTTATATTTTACCATTTCTTCACTTTTGTATTCTCTGTTCGTGAAAAGATTACGGGAACAATAATGCTGCAGATCAAACAATGACCTGTCATCTTGAAGAAGATGAGAACATTCCTTCAGGCATGCTAAGTGAGACAAAAGAAATGTACAATGAAGATTGTACAAAAACAGCAAATCTCCCTCGACTAAAACTTTATATATGTGGATGTTACCACATCGTGTAGTTTCCATCCAAAAGTAGGACTAGGCAAGGTTTTTTGGTAGTTGTTGGTAGGTTGTTGGCATGTTGATGTGCTATAACCGTTACAGCACATCAATATAGACGAGGGGCAAACACAGTAGACAGCGTGATGGCTGCAAACTCCAAGTGAAGATTTATTCAACAGAACAAGAACCTGAAAGCATGAGTAGAAAAAGGCAGTGTCCATGCAATGCATGGGGAACCACATTAATCTCTGAGAAGGTAGGATCGGGAGAGCAATAAAGAAAAATGATGGTTGCGTCTGAGATACGGGAACTCTACAAATTTAGGACCAATATGATGTGGTAACCTTGCATGGCTCACTGCAGCAGTGACACACACTGAACAGTTCCAGCAGTGGGGCATAAAAGACAATGAACTTTCACTGTTTCAATGGTCATTCAAGTGTAAAGGATGCATCTTTAGAAAATTAATTAGCGTTCCTTAGTCATAACTACACCCCTTCACACAGGAAGTATTCTTCTACCCCTCAAACAAGCTAGTAGTTCTCATCGGTTTCTTCTCCTACTGTTGACGTCGCACTAATATTCTGCACCTGTCCATAGACTCCATAAATGTCACAAAGTCAAATCTACTGCTTCCATATCTGTACTTTGCATACCTGCTTCCAGCTATTCCTGTCATGTCAACTTGGGTGCCTGGATCACACAACACGAAGCAGTCTGGCGCCACTTCAACACTGGAAGGCCCCTAAAATTAAATTTGTTGATGTTGACAATGTTGAGTACGGGACAAGTAGGATAACATAAGTTAAATGAAATACGTCATCGTTATATTACAATTAATTTATACATGTGTGACGCCAGTACATACCTAAGAGTTGTGTTGAACTCGTCACCTCGGTGAAGCAAAATCACTGGTACTGAAAGGCAGTTTGCTTCGGACACCTTCGCAATTCGCCGTCCACGACATCTTCTTCGTAGTCATCGGCAGCAAAATAAGCTCAGCACACACGACACGACTGCTGCATCTAGTAGCCGAGTGTTTCAAACAACATTCGTTCTCGCGCACTCTCCTGTAGAACCTTGTGGCAGAAAAATCATGATTTCTGCATCCCCGAACACCAAAACTACACCACGCATATGTAGGTATCCCGAATACGTGACATAGCAGCCACCGAACATGTCATTTACTTCCACTTACTATTTCGCGCGACCAACATGACCACCCACGACGTAAACACTAAACGCGATAACACAGACGGCCTTGCAGATGGCGCGGTGGATCGTAGCCCGTAGCGGCGAAGTAGCTGAATGCTTGATTAACGTAGAAACTATGGAAGTGAGCGTCATTTTTAAAATGTCGTTTAGCTGTAAGATCCTGTGCGTCAACTCTGTTCTCTATAAAATTAGTTCTCACGTGGTAAGGATTGACCAATCCCTGGGAGCCCTGGACCGGAAACCGCCGAAACCCAAGTTTCTCCTTTTCGCCGTTTGTTGGCAGCACCGTCCATGTTACGGCAATCTTCAAGATATTGATACGTAAAAAATATGCCGAATTGAGAAGTAATGCTTTCTGTGTCTTATCAAACAATGATGTTGTGCACGACAGTGGGCAAAAATATGGGGGTTATTTTTCACTTTTCGGTCCCTTTAAAGCATCTCTTCGGCTGTTCCTAATCTTCCGTCGCCCCCGTGCGTGAACCAGGCGAATGAACACGAAATTGACAGCCGGATAGCTGATCCCAAGAGCACATTGGTGCGCTGCTCCGCGCAAGAAATATGTAAACCGAAACCGATTAATCACTCGGAAAAATCATTAAGTGTCGATACGTTTTTTTCTTGCAATATTTCTCGCTGAAGGTCCCGATGCGTAAAACAGAGGTTCCGTAAGCATGCGAAGTAAAATTTTAAAGTCAGGATGTTTATTTTATTAGTGAGCGTATGCAAATGAGCCGCCGCTCACTACTCAATCCATACACTCTTAAAAATGAACTTCACCACATAGCACGGTCCTAGCAACCCGAATGACAACGTTCTCGCCCTTGATTTTTTGAAAACGGGAGGCGGAGCCTATTTTGTGCTCATTATGCACGGCACAAAATAGGCTCCGCCTCCCGTTTTCAACAAATTAGGGGCGAGAACGTTGTCATTCGGGATGATGGTTGGCTAGGAGAGTGCTATGCGGTGAAGTTCATTTTTAAGAGTGTAGCTGATGCCCCAAGGATGTTTACCAAAAACAATTCTTCGATGGCCTCACCTGTTCACGAATTATCCAGCCGAGAGATTTCGGTGGGACACCCGGTATAAAGAAATATTACTACTCAGCGCATCACGTGTGTCGCAAATCATGGAGCCTAACTTAGGGAACGTGTCCCGCACGCTAATCACCGACCTCTGCACTATACCGTGGTGCAGGCTTCAAGAGAAAGAACTGCACAAGGTTGATCCTCGCCGACAAAGAAGGGGGAAAGGAAAGACGAGAAGTGAAGAGACATAAAAAGAAAGTGATGAAACTGGGAGGTGGCGACTAGCTGAATAGTCCTGGCTGGGCCTTCCAGGACCACCCGTCTATGGGAACCAGGGGCCAAATTGGTATGTTGCTTTCCCAAAGGGGCCCCGAAAGGTCCAAAACGACCTCTAGGTCCACTCAACCACCAGGATCCCTCTTCTTTTTTGTTCCAGCTAGCACAATTCTGAAACTGACTGTATTCAGTAACGGAATTAGGGTAAATCTGATATACGCTTTGTTTCCGTGAAACAAGCAAACAACCAAATGTAAGTTTCAACCTTTTAACTTTCAAAAAGCTCGACTCTGAAAATTCAATTGGTTTCGACAGAACGTTGATCAGAGTGGTCGAAAGTCGTGGCGAAAATTCGCGGGGGACAATTACAGTTGACCCCCTAGTGTTCAGAGAAAATTATCTTTTCGGAGATTTTTCTAACACGTTAGGGGAAACACCCTGTACAGTGAAAGTTCAAGGTTCCCTCAAGGTTAATTGCGAGCGCCCGTAAGTACGTACGTGAGCGCTGCTCCTCCTCCTGAGCCCTTGCGCCACGTGGAGCTGTAATAAGCAGACACATGAACGGTCGAGAGGTCTGCTCGATAGCAATCGCAATGTACACTCAACTTGATTCAAGGAACTGCATATTGAGATTGCGCGCTCTCTAACCCGCCACTCTTAGTTCCTTCAATTATACAGTACGCAAAAGATGTTCGAATGAATATCAATTCGCAAACGTGGTTAAAATCCCCCCCTCACTGATTGCGTGAGTGACCAGCGTTATAATCCTGATGGTTCTTTAACGTGCTATTAAATCGAAGGACATAGCATTGCATGATTGTTTGTCCCTCGTAGTTCAGCGTGTCTAGGCAACCCGTACAAGGCCATCATGTGCCGGTCGACCTCAACTTGGTTCCAACCAGCGACCATTCGAATCGGTAGACGGAACCCATTAGAAACTCATTCGGTGTGGTGCGCACCGGATTGGTTAAAGACAATGAATAAGGCCTCACACAAGACTACTGTACCACGGCCCCTCGATTGCTCGTGTTTGCTCTTCTGGTGTGGCCTTCCGGTATGGGGAGAGAACACTAGAAAAAGCGTGACGAGGGAATCTGGGAAGTCGGAGTTTCTCTTTATTTCTCTTATTTCTCTTCTATTATTTCTCTTTTCCCCCTACCGTGTTTCTGCCCATAGTTCACACTAGTGCGTTCTGCTCCGTGCGGATGCGTGCGGGCGCTGCTTACCGTGACAACAGATACGCGCGCGACCTCCCGCAGCAGAACGCAAGGAGTTCGCCCGAGCTCAACTTTTTCCGACGCACGCAGCAGCCCGCAAGCGGAGCACGAATCGCGAGGCCACCTTCCGAGTGTGCGCAGTAGGTTTCTCTCTGCGAGACTGTTTTCAACATGGCGGCCACCGGAGTGGAAATCCAGCTCGGCGCTCATTGGCTTACGGTTTGGTGACGCACGCATTCGGACGCAGGTATGTGAAGAGTGGAACGGATTGCTTACAACGCACGCGTACGCACGCAGGCGCCCACACGCAGCACAACGCACTAGTGTGAACCCTGCTTAACAGTGCGTCCCCTAACGCGCGACTTGCGCATAGGGATGTACAATATCCAAAATTCGTATTTACTACGACTTTTATCAGAGAACATTAGAGAGCAAATCTTGTGCGAACGGTGACTCGAAAGTTTTTTTTTTTCCTTCCAATTTTTTCTCGGGTACCTATCTATGACGATGAAAGCCTGAGCTTGGGCATAACAACACTCAATAAGCAAGACGTAACGAGTTCACGGGCTCACACGACCTGGTTGTTGAGTGTTGTTGTGCCCAATGCTCAGGCTTTCACCGACATGGATCTAGCCCACCAGCTTGCCTGCGCATTATGCTTTTTTATCTGTAGCGTTACCTTTCTTCTCGTGTGTAACTTTCATTGTATCATGTGGTTACGGATGTGTTCGCTTGTGATAGCATGTTCTGACTCATAATACGCAGCCTCTCCTGCTTATGAAAATGGTTTGGCCAGCACTATTTGTAAACAAAGGAGCAGAAAATATAAGCGACAAAAAATTGATATAAAGAACGGCTTTCTGAAATATCCGTTTCAGGAAGACTTAAAAAGAATGAATTATTGATTGATTTGTTGTTCAATGAGTTGTTCTTCATGCAAATGAAATGGGGAATATCTGTTATTCGGTGTAGCCCAAAGAGGCATATGTTTTTTTTTAAATATATTTTGGCCTCGTTTACGCATTATACTTCGCCGGAAACGTATCTTTGTATTTTGGTGGTTGCGGCGTCGGCTGCATGTTATATCGGAAGCTACCCGCCTGCCGGAATGTTGCTCAGAGGTGAACCATGCATCCTGGGTCCGACATTTGTCTTATGCTTGAACTGCAGTGTCCGAAAAACCTCCGAATTCTTTCCCAACCGAAATTGGGAACCCGAACCGAAGCTGGGCCGCATCCGGCCGAATCTGTCAGAGCCAGGCAGTCCATTACAGGGTAGCCGGAAGGGGAACCAATGACGTGCCAAGCTGGTTGACTGCAGCCATGTTTGCGATGGTTTCGTCTACTAAAGCAGCGCCGCTGTCAGCGCGGCCAGTGGATGTCTAATTTCCGTCCACTAGAGCAGCGCGCTTGTTTGGTGGACAACCTGCTGCGACAGGCCCGCTGCTCCCGCTGAGCAGCGCGGGCAGCGGGTTGGGAGGTGATGCGCGCTTCTGCTATGCTGCGTGACGTCACACTAGCAGACGATAGAGAAGCTTTACCCGCGTCGTTTGAAAAGGCGTCCATTTCGACCGCCGGGCTGGTTACAGTTTGCATACATGCGCCAGAGGAATCGCTGATCAATGCACTGGTATCGTCACAGGAAGTAAAATGACTCAAACCTGGAATTTATAAACTGGTTTGTTTTTTGTTGGTTTGTTGGTCTTTTCTCTTGGTTTGTGCTTCTCTGCTAGCTTGTTAAGTCCAGCGTCCCACCTTAGATAATAGCCCGGTGCCATAAAAGTGTAATGTTACACTGACGTTTGGCAGGGGGCGGGGGTGAATCGAGCCTCCCTAAAAGCCACAAGCCGACCCACGGAAATCGTGCAAATCAGGGAAAAGAAATTTATATGGGGAGGGGTGGGGGTCCCGCGTGACGATAGCAACAGTTCTTGCATTTACCGGCGTCTACCTCAGCAGCCAGCATGCATGAATACTGTGAGACGTTAAATCGCGTCATGCGGTCTAACCACTCATGACACCGCATATGATACCCAATCTCGCTGTATGCACAAGTATTAGTATGTGAGCGTCCCCAGGATATCAGCTGCGTGGGGGGAGGGGTAACGAGCCCCCCTCCCCCCATCTTGGAGTTGTGGCTAAGCCTCTGGCAGGAACGTACTGGAATCGCGGGGGAAGAAATGGTGTTCGATGTGCAGCACAATGGCTTCTTTATTTTCATACGAGACATATTTGCAAGAATTCATTTGGATACACATTTGCATACAAGTCCTCAGCTTCTTGCTCAATCGTTTGTTTTATATTGACTGTGGAAACCACACCACCCAGGCAAAGATCTTCATTTTCCTCGTCTACAGCGCAGCCGTCATCTCAGCGGAGACCGAAACACGTCTACTAAATCAGCAAGTGCTGCGCCTAACAGCGCCCATCATTTGCATCTGCTGCCAGCGCTGTTCTAGTAGACGCAGCCATTTTCTCCTACTATGTAGGGTAAAGTGGGGCAAGATGAGACGGAAATTTGCAACTGTATATTATTTTTTTATTTTTCGTGATCTTCAAAAAAGAAAAGCAAAAGGAAAGCTAGCCATAGGCATATTCGCAGAGCTTCTTACTTGTAACTGCAAAATGAATTTAGCCGGTCTAAAATAAGCACGGAACAAGAATTTCAAGAATGCAGATTGTCTCATCTTGCCCCAATCTTCGGGGCAAGACGAGGCATCGCGTGCGGCAAGGTGAGACACGCCGTGGTAATGAACTACAGAAACTTGTTTTTACAATCCAAGCGGGAAAGGTAAAGCCAGTAGATGAACGATTAAAGAAATAGGATGTGGACTAACATTGACAGAATAAGCTTCCGAAACGGTGCTGCACAGGATGCAGAAATTCGCAACTTTTTTGTGGGCCTTTATATTCCAGGCAGAAGTGACTGATTTTTTTCTCTTCAACGCAAACACCAACCAGGACAATTCTCACGTGCAATAAAGCGGAGATGCAGAGCCACCTATTAGTAAAATGTTCAAGCGCATGGAGCAACACATCTCTAAGACGGGCGGCGTCGAGCCAAAAATGTCGCGACTTGCATCGTGTCTCACCTTGCCCTATAGAGGATAGGGAATTACCCTACACAGGCATTATCTGATTGAGCAGTAAGGTTGAAAGGAGATTTGCCTAAATGTTAGAAGTCTGCCGTCGAACTTCGTCTTCCACATCAGTAGCATGCGGTGATGCGCCGAAAAAGGTTCGGTACTGATTTCGGTTCGCGCAGTGTTCTGTTAGTTTTTCATGGCATGCGGTTCAGCCTTTAAAGCGTCCGAGGGAAAACACCAAGACAGCACAGCCGGCGCACGGATTGTGTTGCAAATTTTGAGCAGTTTTCCAGGTGGCAGTTTTGATTGTTGAGTAGTTTATAAACCATTTCCCCACCCGTGTCTCCCACCCCTTCCTGCTGTCCTCACGGTATGTGTCCACATCTGTACACCGCTCATAGCCAGAGTTGCTTCTCGATGCTAACACGGAACAAAAAAAACAACAACACGAAAACAAAAAACAAAAGTTGAACAGAACATATTTCCGGAGAAAACACTGAAAGAAGGCCTTTTCCCCTCTTCCTTTTCCATTTTTTTTCAGTACCTGCACCCTGTCACATTGGCTTCGTGATATGTCGGCGATATATTTAAACGGCTATGTACACATACCAGCCGCATTGTAACCGCATTTACACGATGTTTCATGTGCTTATACTTTCGTCCTGATGTATCTACTTCTGTCTCTCGATAGGGACTAGCGAGTCTGTGCCCGACCCAAACGGCCGATTCTGCAGTTTCAAAAAGCGAATGGGAAGCTATGGAGCTATGGGAAGCGAATGGGAACTATAGACAAAGATGAGAGCGGTGCGGGTACACCCGCGGGTATCCGCGCAAGTTTGTTCTTCGCGCGTACACATTTATCGGGTATAAGCTGCGGGTAGACCCGCACTGCCTCCGTGAATTACACGGGTATACCCGCAGCATCCCCAGGCATAAAACTAGCATGTCGGGTTTTGGTGTACGACCCGACTTTCCACGAACATCGTGCCATAAATATTTTCCAAGACGTTCCATATTCAGTCCTCCCGAGATGTTGACAGATGTGTCGTTTACTGGCATCGCATTCCATGTTTACTCTTTGAGAGAGAGAGAAGGAGGGAGGGCGAGAGTCCAGCTGATTATGAGACATGGAATGTGCGGTTCGGGAAGGTTGGTAGCGTGGGCAATAAAGAATGAGGTAGGATATCGCCTAATGCCCTGGCGATGAAACTACCCATTCATCATCACAAAATACAGTTGTTGTTATGGTCACTTTTTGGCTATGTTTGACACATAGGGCTAATTTTAGCTATCTTTCGACACGACGACTGGTACGTTTCGCGTTAGTAAGCTGACAACCATGTGAACTGTCCCCACAGTGTCTGACTGTTGGAAGGTGGCTCGCCAAAGAACAGTATCCCCAGCATAAATAAATAATTTCGTTCTGTGACGATCACAGGGCATAACTGAAACAACGCGTATACGCATTGGGCTGCGGCTGCACCTGCGGCTATGCGGGTACCCGTCGGAATGTGCGTGTGCGGATGCGGGTTGCACCTATGACATTTCTGCGGATGCGGGTCTGATCCCGCGGGTGCGACGTGTCATGGTTACGGATGTGTGGTTACCCGAAAGTGAACCGAAGTGCCCCTTCGGTCACATTCGGGGACAGGACACCATAGCGTACTGGCTTTGGTCGTTGAAAAAATCTGCACCGTTCAAAGTTCTCGAAGCCCCTCCCAGAGTAACACATGAGCGACTGCAAGAACGGAACCTCACAATGGCAGCCCATATTCCTTACCGATACAATTATTGATTGGATCAGATCATTACTGGGACTTTGTAACAGGCAGAATTCATCATCTTTACCACTGCATTCCAGCGGTAAAAACCACTCTTGCATGGACACTACAAGGGTCGTACTCGTCCAAAAACAAGATAAAGACAGCTGGTTGTCACAGCGTCACCGAGTTGAATGTGAGCTCCGTACACCAGGAAGAAGTAACTGATATGATGGAACGCATCTGGAATCTCGACATCATAGGCATGTCCCCGCCAGCGAGAACCACAACGCACGACACGGAATGGTTCTGATTGAATTTAAACAGTCTATAGAGTTCAGGTGTTCAGGAGTTCAAATGTCGCACAGCGATATCCACATTGCAAACAAGCTTGAAACCTCCATATACGTTGACGACGTCATCATCGGAGCACAGGACGTACAGGAAGCTGAGGAACTATACGTTCAGGCCCAAGACCTTTTTACCGAGGCATCAATGAAACTCCAAAACTGGGGTCCGAACAGTGATCGTATGCGCAAGAAATTTAAATCCGACGCCGACGCTGTCTTAATCGGGAACGTCACAAAGATACTTGGCATGGCGTGGAATCAGGAAACCGAAACACTGACCATTCCTCTCCCGGCTCCTTCAGAAGAAGCCAACACATGCCTAACGATACGACAAGCGTTACAGTCGCAGGTAAGAATCTATGGCTCAATGGGATTCCTTTTGCCGCACACGGTGTCAGCAAAAGTGCTGCTTCAAGAACGTGGAAACGAGGTGTGGATTGGGACAGTCAACTGCCCATGCAAGGACCTCAATGACAAGTTCACTACATGGCATGACGAAAGGCAATATCTACAAGACATAACTATACCTCGCTGCTATTTCGCCAATATAAATACGTACGAACGGCCACAGCTACACTTTTTCTCGGACGCCATACCGTGGCGTATGGAACAGCTGTTTACCTGCGTCTTGACGACGGAGCGAACGGACGGAAGGCGCTAACCGCATGGAGCGTATTTTACAACCGAAATGGGCCTGCGTTGTCTCTGACGAACAGCGCGGGACGTGAGCAGAGCTCTTGCAACCGTGGTTGGCATGGTTGGCATGGTGACGCGTCAACTCCTTGCTTGTGAACGCAGTAGAGACATATGTACGTACATATACTAGTTGCGTTGTAGCTATGCTGATGGTAACACGCAATATCATCTGTTTCCACTTTCGTAAAACTTCGAGCTGTCAAGATGCGCGCCCTCTTTTGTGCACCCGCGCGTCGCCGAGGCGCTTCTGGCTTCGCCTGGTTCCAGCTGGTCAGGCTCCTTGTTGCTGGACACGCTGCTAGTCGCTTACTTTGCTTCGCGATATTAGGTTATCATGGTAACATAGTCAGACTGAGTATACATGACAGTGGCGATCATGTGCTGGAAGCAGCAGCGATAAAATATGACAGCCAGCTTCAGTCACATTCCAATTTCAGTCACATACAAATACGCGAGGCGTCAAACCGGGACTCGAGTCATCGTAAGCGCATGACACCATGAAGAAAGGCGACACACACACGAAGCGTACTGTCAAAAAAGTTTATTGATTCACATATATATTCTTTAAAAACTCGCTAAAATTTGTTTTGTCGATTACGCCATCGAGGGAAACGGAACCAATCCTTACCGCTCTTCGATGAGTATAAATATATTTGCTTAAACACGTAAATGCACTTTCGTCCGCGAGTTCTGTCCAGAATAAATGATTCGTCACGTCATTGTACTCGTCCATCTTCACGCTCCAAGCGTTCAACACCGCACACCACGAATCAGGCAGCCATGTTTTCTGTTTATGTGCTGTGCCCGCCTTGCTTGAGGGCGGTCGCGTGCACGCTCCTCTCGCTGCTGACTGGTTGGCCCGATTCCGCTCCGCTCGTCACTGCCGAAATTTCTATCCCGCCAGATATGAGCGTTTCGGCTTTGTGCCTATTGTTCTGCCGTTCGGTTGCACGCTCCGCTTTAGTTCGGCTGGCAAATACGCTCCATGCGGTTTGCGCGTAATGCTCGACTACTGGTCGGCAAATCGAGAATATTGACCTGGTCGGATCAACCTGAAACGGATGGACCATATTTACGCGATCTGCCGGAATTTGGGCGTCAGGCTGCATAATGCGTCTCGCATGGTTCTATTGGCATGTCACGCAACATCGTATAACCTGCTTGTTCTGTTGACGCACCCGTGGGATCCAAAATCTCTCTCTTACTTGTACTAAAGTGTCGCGCACTCCAGAGTGAAGTACCTGACGATGTGACTTTGTAATCAAAAGCCGTAGTGCGAGTGTGCCGGGATTACTATAGGGTGACGTTGAGACAACGCTAATGGGCTTGCTGTGATCCGTCCCCCAACCCGAAGGATTCTATTTTCGTCAAGGAACGGTCAAAGATCATGTATCTTCGAGGTTTGAGGAGCCGGCTTGTTGTGTCTTAGAGCATGAATCTCATCCATGAAGGCTGAAAGTTGTACCTGTCCGATCAAATAACGTTCAGCTGACACGACTTCGGTTGTTCCTAGGGGGCCTCTTTGCTCCTGCTGCCCTCTTGCGTTCTTTACGAACCGAAAGGTCCATGCCGTTATTCACTGAAGACTGTTTATGCTGCTGAAATTTTCCACACACTTAACGGGTTGCGGGCATGTCACCTGAAGTACTGATATGTCGGCACTTGTCACTCTTAAAAATGAACTTCACCACATAGCACTGTCCTAGGCAACAATCATCCCGAATGACAAGGTTCTCGCCCCTAATTTGTTGAAAACGGGAGGCGGAGCCTATTCTGTGCCGTGCATAATGAGCACAAAATAGGCTCCGCCTCCCGTTTTCAACAAATCTAGGGCGAGAACGTTGTCATTCGGGTTGATGGTTGGCTAGGACCGTGCTATGTGGTGAAGTTCATTTTTAAGAGTGTAGCGCCATCCTTCTTTGTCAGTCTCTTCCTGAATTTCCAAGATTCTGTTGCGTACGAACTGCGGCTAGCGTGTTGGGTCGCCTCGTATCCAGTGCAGTACAATGGGGCGTCCGTCTAGAAATGTGCAGTGTGCGCAAGCTTAAAGTTGTCCCGTAGGTACCGTGCGAAGCGAGACGACATTAATGCAACAAGAAGTTCGAGCCGGGCAAGCGTGACCGGTTTCATGGGCGCGATTCTCGATTTGGCGAACAGTAGTCGAGTGTTACGTCCGTTCGATCCGTCGTCAAGACGCAGGTAAACAGCTGTTCCATACGCCACAGGGCTGGCGTCCGAGAAAAAGTGTAGCTGTGGCCATTCGTACGTATTTATATTGGCGAAATAGCAGCTAGGTATAGTTATGTCTTGTAGATATTGGCCTTTCGTCATGCCATGTAGTGCACTTGTCATTGAGATCCTTGGGCAGTTGACTGTCCCAATCCACACCTTGTTTCCATATTTCTTGAAGCAGGACTTTTGCTGACACCGTGTACGGCAAAAGGAATCCCATGGGGTCATGAATTCTTGCCAGCGACTGGTCATAAGAACCTCGTTAAGAACCCGGCGGTTCCGATACGGAACTGTATCCTAAAGGGCTCCTAGCGCACACAATTGCACAACTATCGCTCACTTCCAGACTTCCAGACCGGTTTCACTTTTGCAGGCCCTCACTGATTGTTGAAAGCCGTATGCCCTGCCACAGAACTACCAGCATGAAAATCCTTACCATTCCCGTCCGGTGCCTTAGTGTTTCCTGCCGCTTCCGTGCTCGATGCCCTTCTGGTGTTCGATGGCATATTCGTGCAGCAATAGAAACAGGCGACGAAATGTCTCAAAAGATAGCGCCTCGCGAGGTCGGCGATTACAATGACAGTGACTATGGCACTGCTCATTCGAGTATGAGTCTGAGTTTGAATTACGATGTCCTAATAAGTTCATATATATACTTTATAAACGGCGTACACCGCGTAAGCTTAATTCAGTAGCATATACGTTCACATTGTTCTCATTACTAGACGACTATTTGATGTTCCTGTGTTGAACAGTGCTGAGGCGAATGATTTCATACGCGGATTTCACGCACTACACCACATTCTCTCTCACGGTTAACTTGAACAAAAGGGGGTTTAGAAGATGGGAATGATCAGGACAGTGAGGTCAAAAGTGGGACTGGAACAAGGCATTCACTCTGGACGGAGGCATAATTGTTTGGATTAGGCTGACGAGGACAAGAACACGAAAAGACACCACACATGTGGAGCACACATGTCAATCGGCCATAGGTGGGCATTTTCACGCTCACCCTCATGGCCCTCACAGGCACATGCCCTCACTTGCCCACACCCTCACGGCCCTCATAAGCGCAAGCCCTCTCCCTCACCCTCACAGACCTTGGGGGAAGAGTGCCGAACCGAAACGTTTATCCGTTCGGTTCAGGTTCACGGACATTCGCGGATAAAGGTTCTGTTCCGGTTCAGCTCCAGCTTGCATTTTTATCGGTTCAAACCGGTTCGAGTTAACATAAACTGGATCGTAAACCGGTTTGATGTACTTCAGTTGCCCAAGTAAATTCTATAGTTTATTATACCATAAACATCACACACACACACAAGTTGGAATGAATACAGCTTTTATTTCTAAACTTTCTCAAAACTTATGAACAATTTCAAACTTCTAGAATATAAGCAAAGCAACAAGCAGTAAAATCAAATCGCTGACTTATGGGGAATGAGCGCAACAGCATGGCATTTTGAGCGTGTCTGGGCCTTTGGGGATTTTCTAGAGAAAGTCTATTGTATTGACTCTATAGACGCATTAAATGCTCTACAGAGAGTCTATTGAGATCCTTATGAAATCCTGACGTGTCCCTATTAAGTTTTTACGGAATATTGGCCACCGTAATTCTATAGAAACTCTAACGAGCATCTAATGAGAGAGTTTTTACCGCTTTTCTTTAGAATTCCTTTAAAGGTGTGTCGTGTGCCTTGAGCGCCATAAATGTTGCATGCAAGCACATAAAACAGGCATATGAGGAAGATGCTTTTTATTTGTACTACTTTTGATTCGATTGAGAGCAACGAGGAGGGGCTCCTCTTCAGTTGAGTATCTGATGCAAAAGGGTATCTTCCACGTGTCTCCCCTGAAAAGACAAAGCGCATGTACATACATAAAAATGACGATTGCAACCTATATTCACAAATATTAGCTGAAGTCTAGACATGACGTTCTAGACATGATAAACATCCACTCTTAGTGCTATAGGAAACAAAATACAAAAAGTGAGCTGCATACTGCACTCATTTTAAAATGGAAACACAAACATGGATGATACAAAACATGCAAAAAAAAAAGCATTATTTTCCTTCAGTACAGCGGTTCATCTAAAAGCTATGATGAGAGCATTGATGCAGAGTTTGCAGGTGCATTCTACGTCCAAGCAGACTTGCTATTTAGTGAGATATACCGAACCACTAGATGTGAAATGAAAATTCATCAATATTTTCTCATTTAAACTCTTTCGGCAAATCCGTGATAGCATAAAGGGAGGCAGTCCTTGTTTGAACTCTTTTTTTTTTTCAAAAATTCTGCAACTAATGTACTTGGGCTCAGTCGAACACGTACACAAGATGAGATGGAAGTCCAACCACCACGTATATCAAATGGTCTTGTGTTGTGATGAAATTTGCCAAAATTTGAAATGACTGCTTGATCGAGCTGATTGCAGTTTGACTCCCCACGGCATTACTACGTATCTGGACCGCAGCCAGCTGTTACACAAACCAGGCACATTTTAGTCGAAGCACTTGGCTCTCAAAAAGAACTGGTAGCGTAGTACCTGCACTTCTTCCACAGTTTCGCCTTGCTTTCGGCATTGTAAAAGAAAAATTGCACCATAAATAATGCACGTGACGTGGTCCTATGAACAAGAATTGCCTCACATTCTGCTGATTTCGGTACAGCCCAAAAAGCTCCAATTTGGCAATGCAGTTAAGTAAATATAATTAATGCATTTTAATGAAGTAGCTGTCTGGCAGTTCTACGGTATCTCACAAAAAAAAATTAGCTTCCACATCTATACTACCTCACACAAAATATTTGCTTACACCCGCAAAAAAACTGCATTTGTAGTATTGCATAAAATTAAACACCCTGTTTATAAGCAGCCAACTGAAGTGGAGTGCTTCTGATGAAAAAGTAGGGTTCCTTCACGAATTTTTTTGCGGAAAATCTATAGAACGGATTTTTGTTCTGCAAACGCCAACGGTATCAGGTGACCGAAGGGTCTAGGTGTTCTCATTGGGACGACCTTGTAGCTTTTATAATTAAAAAGTTTACTAACGATTGTTAGCTAATTAGTCAGTCCACGGTTGAGCAACAGATGGCCAAGAACGTCGGCCGGCCCAGACACGATAGAAGTGAAAACAAGATGGCTATAGCCCTTATAGTTTTTTTCATGAAAAATCTGTATAAGAAAAGGACTCCCTGTATAGAAGATTGTTACGTGACACCATGTCGAATGCTTTTCGGAAATCTAAGAATGCAACGTCAGTTCTAGAGTTGGTGCCTGCATGAGAAAGAATGTCATGATCACAACAAGCTAGCTGCGTTTCACAAGAGAAGTTTTCCTGAATCCATGTTGCAAATGATAGAAGAAACTATTTTGTTCAAGAGATTTTATCGTGTTAGAGTGTACAACATGCTCAAAAATGTTACATTGTATGCAGGTAATAGAAATCGGACGGTAGTTTTGTGCAAGCTTGTGTATTTATTTATTTATTTATTTGTGATACTTCAGGCATAGTGCCGTAGAAGGAGGGGCATTCCCCAAATACAAATCGTTAGAACATCTTGAACAAAAGGAAGAAGGAAAGACTGTGGTGACCATGGCTGTTTACAGTCATTCGGCAGGGTGTACAGATGAAGAGATCGTCTGAATATGCAACAGAGGATTTGACTTTTTATCAGTCTAATATTGTATAATATATTGGACTTAATTCCATCTGGTCCAGCAGGTGATGACAGTTTTATGTTTTCGATTATTTTACAAATGTCATGTGTAGTAATATCTATGTGGGACATTGATACAGTAAAATACATTGATAAGGAGGGATGAATGCTTCAACTATCATTATTGAATACAGATGAGAAGAACGAAGCAAACTCGGAAGGCATTGGGATTATCCATTAGAACAGTCCCGTAGGAATCCGTTAAAGTGACGTGATAAGATTTCGGTGGTGAGAGAATGTTCCAAAATTTTTTCGGGTTTGTTTGCAACAAGTTGGGGATGTCATGACTATAAAATACGAAAGTGAGTCGGTTATGCCGGAATTAATTAAGAAGCTTCTCGTCATGTCGACAAGTTTTTGGTTCATTCTCTCGGCGTTTTGTTGCGGCGTTCCTGGTATCGTTAATTGATTTCGTGCTTTAATAGGTACTGGTTGAATTTGTTTCCTGTGTACTCTCCAACGTTATCACTTCGAAGTTAAGTCGTGAAAGTTCTCTGCCATCGGCCAATACTCGTCGCACTTGTCGTGTACCTTATCCTTCGTCTTCATTGGATAAACAACTGCATACCTCAAATAATCGTGACGAAGTATTTGGAACCCCCTTTCGAGACCAGCGTGACGCTTTGGACGTCAGAATAACCGAGCAACAACGGTGCCTTCGCACGGGGTGGCTCGTCCATGCTCGGCTGGTAGTGTAGTACCTGACGGTACACTACGGTAGTAGTGTAGTCCTGAAACCAGCTGAGAGCTGGTTCACCATCTTACATTGGGGGTGAAGGAAAGACGCGTCTCCGAAGATGCGCAATGAACAAAATAAAGAAAACAGTGGTGTTCCTTCACGAATTGTTTCCGGACGATCTACCGAACGGATTTTTGTTCTGAAAACGGCTACGATATCAGGTCACCGAAAGGAACAGATGTTCTCATTGGGACAACTTCGTAGCTTTTATGATTAAAACGTTAATTATCGATTTTTAGGTAATTAGTCACTTGACGGTCGAGCAACACATGGCCAAGAACGTCCGCCGGCCCAGAGATGATACAAGTGAAAACAGCATGTCTACAGCCCCTATAGTTTTTTCATGAAAAATCTGTATCGCCTAAAAAAAGACACCCTGTATATATCTAACATAAACGCACGCTGAATATCTACGCCCTGCAGTACTGATTCTTTAATGTCAACTCGAGCAGTTACTCAGTTCAGTGGAAAGGACCGACGAAAGATGAAGAAAGCAGTTAGATCTAACGGAGAATCGTCACATGTGTAAAACAGTCGAGCGCAAACCTATAGCACACGATCCCCCACATTCCTCGATGTATTAGACCTTTCAGGGTGTTGAGCGCTCATGGTCTGGCACTGCGGATGTCGATACTATAGGGTGTATATTTCGCAAAACAGATTGCCGAGATCTTTCGTGAACACATCAGAGTATCTGCGCACACTATTTTTGGATGATTATGGATGGGTTGCTTCATATCATGCGGTGGAAACCGCATATCCCGTTCGTACAGGTATATTCTAATGAATATATAACTACGAACCTAGCAGACACACACATGATTATGAGAAACACATGATTAGGTCCTCCTAATGACTTCGACGACGAATAATTTTACTTCAAATTCGCTAACTTGTGGGAAGTTATTTTTAGTCTGCTCGTGTTTCCGAGTAGTTCCAGTCGACCACACGCTTTATGTGTACGGCGCGGGGCGTTTACTTCTGATGTTAGTATGGCGAGAGACAACGCTGCTAGGAATTGTCGTTCCCATGCTACCACAGGTGAACAACCACAGAATAGCGAGCTGCTGATGCGCGCGACCCATGCGCACTAAAATCCAAGAGGAAGTAGAAGAAACTGCGTGTTCGACGATCATCATCGTCGGTACGGATTCCCATGTGTTCCCTCCGTAGTGCACTCCATCAGCCATCGTCAAATCAGCGGAAGAACATGGGCATCTATGAGGCCCTAATCACTGCTGTTCTAATTCACCGCGTGCTTGCAGTGCCCAGTTTCTACAAGCATGGTAATGTTTATAATTGACTCACCGAAACCTTGTTCTGGAGGTAATGAGACATCTCCCTAAGATAATTTTGAGTTGCTCATATGGCAAGTGTGCAGCCTTCAAGCGAATTTATTGTGTTCATCACGGTTTTGGATGCAGCTGGCTTAGCTAGTTAGCTGCCGCGCGTTTCACCTTTCCTGAAGGTTTTGGCGCTGACTTTTGCTGCGGTGTTCGTTAGAGCGGTTACGATCCGTGGTATTGTGTAAAAGGTAGTGACATGGGCTATTGGATGAATATTCCTAACCAACATCACTAATCTACGGTGACCCAGATTTCAGCTAAATTAACGTTTGCTGTTTAATATGCGTTTACAGAAGCTATCCTTTACTGTGATTTCTCAGCCACTACACTAGGTTCTACGCCAGGTTATTGAGCTCGAGGAAGAGGACTTGTGCATGTATTCCCAATGAGACTACTTCCTATATTATCATCTTCATGACTACATCCCATCCTTTCCATTGGTCATCTATGTTCATACCGTTGTTCCTTAGGTGATATTGCACGCAGGGGTTGGTAGGACGAAACTTTATAGTTGTATCATAACAGAAATATTGGCATAACCTGTGTTGATATCTTAACAGGAAAAAAAAATAGAGAGAGAACTAGAGAGAACGGCACTGCTGTTTAAAGCTGACAAGATTTAAATGATTTCGAGGTTCTTACTGGGACTATTTCGCAGTGAACCTAAACAGCTTCTGTGACGGCCACATAGACTCCTCTATAGATCTGGGTAACGCCTCTTCGTCCCTGTCCTCTGCCATCGTCACTGCCACTCAGCGTCGTCACAGAAGAGGAAATCCCTTTTGTGAGTGCAAGGTTGGCAACACTGGGGGCACGGGAGGTCTCATCGTCACAATCGAAGAACTCAACCTACGCAAGGGCTCCATCAATCAGTCCTGCATCGACTTCGTCATTGTACGTAATAGAGATCAAGTTGTGGCTTTACGCAATTCACCAGTGAAATTACACGTTAATCTTATCCATCTTACGTCTGTGAGAACCGATGGACAGGCAGTCCAGGAGCATTTTTTCTTCAAGAACGGAACAGGTTCGATTCAGTTGGCAGGGATTAAAACAACGACGAAAGGAGCACGCTAAAGTAGCGAAGAGTTAACCATCAGAACGATTTTTCAATCGTGCGTTCTCTAGAAACCCTGAAAACTCCGAATTGGATGCCTTTGCTTGTACACTACAGATATGTGGCCAACGTGATGTTGTAACGAAAGAAAGAGAGGACTCCGACTTAACGTAACAAACAACTTTAAGCAGACGTTTCGCCTGTCATACGACGGGCATCATCAGTGCAAGACTGAGCGGGAGAGCTGACAACCGATACTTAAGGAGATGACAGTATTGTTCGGGAAGGGGGCCACGGTTTTTGTTACAATGCAAGGGATCAGCGCGTATGTGCCACGATTCCAGGATCTTTCTCGGTCCCAGTCTTGCTCCCCGCTCGCATGCCAAGGTCACCGCGTTATCGTAGTCGAAACAATGCCCCGTGTTCTAAGAATGCTCGCTGAGTTCGGTCTTCAGCCGTGTGGCATGTGTTGCGTTCTGGACGTCGCTCTTGTGTTCTTTTATGCGGGTCCTTCTTTTCCGGCCTGTCTCGCCAATATAGCACGTGTCACAACCTAGACATTGTAGCTTGTACACCACGTCAGACTGGTCTTCTGGGGCGACAGTGCCCTTGGCTTGGAGATGAGGCTGCGTAGTTTACCGTGCGGTCGGAAGGTCGTCCAGATTTTCAATGAAGTTCCGAAACGCCTTTGACGTATGGAATTGTGATCTGGGTCAGGTGGGAGCGGTCCTCATCCTGCGGTTTACGTAGCTGCATACGTTTCCGGGTGTCCTCAATAAACCTGTGTGGGTAACCTCGCATGTCTAGGGAAGAGGTTACCGTCGCATCTTCACAAGCCCGTAGCTCGCTGCAGGATGACAATTGCTCTGAACGGTGCAATAAAGTTCGCACCACACTTCGCTTATGTTCCGTGGGGTGATGTGAGTCAAAACTTAGGAAAGTGCCGGTATCGCAGGGCTTTCTGTAGACACACGTATGGATGCTCCCCGTGCTGTCCCTGCATACACATACATCCAAGAAAGGAAGCTTGCCGCCCTGCTCAACTTCATACGTGAAATTGATCGATGATTCAATGGAGTAGAGAACCGAGTGGAATTCGTGGACGTGGTCCCTGTCTAGGATGGCGAACGTATCATCTACGTAGCGGCGGTAGAACTTAACTAGGCGGGAGAACCGTTCCATGGCCGTCTCTTCAATGTGCTCCATGACCAAGTTTGCCAGCGTCACTGACACAGGGCTTCCCATAGGGCGTCCTTCGATTTGATGATAAGACTTGCCGTTGAAGGTGAATTGAGTTTGATTGAGGCAGAATCGCAGGAGTATAGCTACCTCTTCAACAGTGAGTGACGTTCGTGATGGCAGGGTGCTGCCCTTCCGTAGTCGGGCCTCCGCCACTTGTACCGCGAAATTCTTCGGAACGTTGGTGAACAGTGACACCACATCAAATGACACCATGACATCGTTATTGTTGGGGGCTTGCGTCCGGACCAACTCGACAAACTCCTTCGAGTTGCGCAACGTCAGGTTGTTGTTGCTGGTAACGGGAGTCACAAGTTCTACTAGATACTTGGACAGGTTGTACGTCGGCGACCCGATCAACGAGACAATCGGTCTCAGAGGGCACCCAGGCTTGTGTATCTTGGGGAGGCCGTAAATTCTGGGAGTAGCGCCGTCCGATGAGAAGAGGCGGCGGTAGGTAGCATTATCTAGGTGGCCCTTCTTTAACTCACGGAGGTGGTACGCCAAAGAGCGTTCCGATTGAGCAGTTGGGTCATGCGTCGAAGGGACGAAGTGCGCAGCATCGTCGATGATCTCTTGCATCTTCGTACGGTAGTCCTCCGTGTCCAATATAACCGTGACTTTCCGACTTTCCCTGACTTTCTTATCCGCTGGCCAGACGATGACTGATTTGTCCGAGCGCAAGTCACGCAGCGCCGAGCGTTCTTGCTTAGACAGGTTGGAAGGTGGCCCACTCACGTTGTTTAGGATGGTGGCGATGCGGCTACGTGCTAGGTTGACGCCTGTTGAGTCCTTGATGTGGCGAAGCCTGTCTTCGATTTCCACTATGATTTCCCGTTTCGGCACAGCACGGGGCGCGAGAGCGAAATCCAGTCCTTTCGACAGCAGACTCACGTGCCCGTCGGTCAGTGTTTTCGATGGCAGGTTGAAGACGTTTTTGCAGTCATACCACGGAGGCTTCTTCGGCAGCAGGCAGGACAACTTCTGGTCATGGATTTCGGTCCGCTTCTTTCCTTCTAGCAGCTCTGTTTGTTTCCGGGCGCTGAAGACCTGTCGCAACTCATCGGGCTGAAGGGTACGTACCAAGACCTTTTCAGCTGAGTCCAGTCGGTGGCGGGAGTCGTTGAGTTTCGACTTGTTTTCAAGGAGCCGGGCCTTCGAACAGTTGATGCCAAAGTCCCAAGCAAGCTTCCTGCCATACGGGGTGTCCACAAGGGAGCCAGAGCCGTAGCGAGGCAAGTTTGCGCCCAGGGCAGGGTAGATCAGAAGCGCCCCCTCCTCCTCTCCCACTGCCGTCAGAAGCCATGTAAACAAAGAAATGAAAACGCTCATTTGCACTGCATAGGTCGTAGATTCAAATTTTCTTCGTTCCCGCTTTATCCTGTCCAACCAACCTGCAGGGGCCTGCAGGGGCCTCTCGCGGCTGACCCCCCCCCCCCCCTCGCCACGGCTCTGTGTAGAGCATAATTCTGAGAGGTCTAGCCATAAGAATCGAAACAGTAGTACTTTTCTGTGCCTTTAAAGAATATGCGAAAATGCCCCATCGTCGTAGAACGTACACACTTATCGAGCAGCAGAATCGCTGATTTTAGTTTTGTGATCTCCGAGGTAATACATTGGTAGTTTTACTGCGTGCCAGTTGTCACATCAAATCGCGAACTGCCTTGAAAGGTGTTGAGCAGACCAAACGAGATAATGACGGAAAGAAGATGAAAGACGGCATGTTTTATTATAAAGTAGACTGAGAACTGGCATCAATAATTCCCCTCACGCTTACTTCTGGGGACAAAGCGGGCTGTTCCATGATTTCAGGAACAACCTGATGTCGGTTGAAAAGGGGTGACACCAAGACAGGGAGAGGAGAAATTGGCCGCAAAGCCCGCGCAGTGCTCAATTATTTTGTATTTTCGCACATTTTTTAATAGAACACAAAAAGGCGCTGTCGTGTCGGTTCTTGTGGGGTAGACCCTCCAGGGTTGTGCTCTACATCGCAATTGCGCAGTCAACGTATTTTCATTATTTACAAAGATTAATTACGAAAGTTAATTAACGGCTGCGCTATTTACTGATACACCACCACCATTGAGTAGATCCCGTTGGGAATCTATATGTTCAACGACTTTGGCGAAAAAAAAAAGTCAATCGTGGATTTAATCAAATTTAGTCTGTTTTACGTCACGTACCCTCTATATATGACAATAAGCACGCATGTATTTTTAACATATTCCTTATTTTGGTACCTAGAACGAGTTAACCCGTAAGGATATTACGGCCTTGCACAATGCTGAGAACGAAAGTTTGGGCGAGTTGGGGAATAAAGCAAGTTTAAGCCACATGTCCGAAAATGATTGACATGTATTTGAACTGCAAGAAACACGCGTGGTAGTTTGTTTATCTTAATTCCCTTTACCATTAGAACGCGTGAAAGTTGACCAGCATAATTGGTTCCGTCGTCACATCTATCTCGAATGCAACTTTGATGAGTTGCTCCTTCACAGAGAACACAGGACGTTTAAGCCACAATTCAAAATTCATGTTAGAGGATTGACAATCATCTACATTATAACAACCACGTGCGGCCCAGTGCAAAACGGAGATTACTGTAACGGTGAAGTAAGTCGGAGTGCAATGGAAAGTCATCTGCTATTCACATATTAAGTGCACAGGCGATCGCAGAGCATTACCGCAACTAAATCACACCGAACAGCATGCACATGACATAGAGCCAGTACGGCATTATTACGCCAAAACTCTGACGCTCTTGCCATTACTCTCATAACTCCCTCTACAAAAAAAATAAAATATAGAACATACATGAATATAATAATAATAATAATAACTTAAAAAAAAAACACTAAGCAGGCCTCGGATCGAACCACGGCCCTCGAAAGCTATATCCAAAATTGTCACCAGTGGGCCAACACCGCTCGTTGCTGTCAACTTCAGGAATGAAGATACAGACGCTTCGCAGGCCACACTGAGCTTGTCAACGCTTCTTTTGTCGTGGGAACAACATTGGAGCGACCCACAGTTGCGCACAAAGTTGCAAAGCGTAAGCGACAACTTCACCTTTCATGTCTGATGTGGGCATTTTCTCCAGAACCCATTGTTTTGGCCAAGTACGAGAAAAATAGCACACCAATGCATTCTGCCACGAAGCCAACACGGTGAAAATAAGTCCTCCAGAAACAAAACTGTGACGTTCTTGCGCTTCCATTCCACTTGTACGCCATCGAAGGTCCTCTCACAACAACACCCATGTGTGGGCATTTCTTTCTAAAGCTCAGGATCAACAGATATTCTAACAAAACCAGATGGGATGCATTTCTTCAATGGAGGGCAGCGAGAACGCTGGTCAATGTCTCGCACTTCTGGGAATGCTTTGGGAAGTTATTATCAGTGTGCAATATAATTACGTGAACATGCACTGTTGTGTTGTCAGATGTACTTAAAACCGAATGGCAATCGGCGATAAACAAAAAGTATACTGCTAATATTTTCTCAAATACGTTAACATAAACGAATTCATCGAACAGCGGCATTAATAATTAATATGACAAGAGATAGCGCTTCAAAATTCGTGTTCCACCTCCGTGCGCATAATGTTCCAACCATGCTCTCAAAATTGTATCTAACTCAAGAAATGAGGTCAAAAGCAGTTACTAAATCTAAATAGGCAGAGAAAAGTTCAACTGACGCGTAAAGGTAACTTCCTTGCTATGCACGGCTGCAACGCGGAGAAGCCACTTTGACTGTTTCCGAATTTTGGCATCTGGGCCAAGTTTGCCGTGCAAGGGAACCGCAGACGATTGAGTTACCCTGGCACTTCTTCTGTATGTTGAATCTAGAGGTACCCTACACCGCATATCGACGAGAATATTACGGTGCATCATACATTACCAGAGATATTAAACGATGAAACCGTTTCCTGCGTGAAAATCCCCATGCTACCCATGTATTCACGGTCCGAAAAGCGGGATGTCTGGGGAACCGAAGGTATTGCATGTATAACGATATTTTTCGTTTGTATAAGCTTAGAATAGATGTTTGAACGTGTATTCTAGGGAATATTACGATAGCTTGGATAGAACAGCTGCTACAGCACTTTTCTATTGTCTTGGCGGCAAGTTTCACTCAACGGTCGCGAGAGGGCACAAGGCGTCGCCGTCCACGAAAGCTGGGAATGTGATATTAAGGGCAGTGCAACATTTCCCACTTCTTGAACCATGCTAACATTACCAGAATCAGGGATCGGAACCGAAACTGAACCCGAACCGAAAACCGGAAAAAACCGTTATTTTCTGACGAACCCGAACCGAACCGAACCCGAACGATTTTTTTGCTTGTCCTGAGCCGAACCGGAACTGAACCGAAAAAAATTGATACGGTTACCGGTTCGGGAATCGGTTCAGAGGTGAATTAATTGTACTACTGACCGACATTTTTTTTTTTTTGCTCACCTGAACAGTCATCTCACACCTTTCTCTTACAATCGTGTACGGTGAGCGTAAGCTTGCTTGCATGTAGCTAAATTACTGCCCGTGGACCGGTTAAACCGAGGCCGGAAAAAGTAACTGTTCCAATCCCTGTAAACGCCCCGACCGCGGACAGATTTTTTTTTGTCTGTGTATGTGCGGGGGGGGGGGGGTCCTCCCTGAGCCGAACCCGAACCGAACCGATATACCTGAACCGGTTCAAGCTGATAATTTCGGTTCAGCGGAGCTAAACCCGAACCGAACCAATATGCCTGAACCCGAACCCGAACCGGACCGAAAAAAATACCGGTTCCGATCCCTGACCAGAATAAGGAACATTATACTGTGCTGTGTATTCCACACTCAGTTGCCTCGCGACGTAAAACTTCCATTTATTATATTGTGTACTCCACATGTTCAACCCCGCAGCACTTCCCATACCCACACTTTTTTGAACATGTGCTTAAAATTGCACAACTGCCACTCAAGTAACTTTGCCACCAAATTAGTCAGTGACAAAAGGTATATGCACTTTATCACAAATTTAATAACCTTGGTGGAAATGGTTGATGCTGTCCTCTGCCTTGTACGGTGCACTTCGTAGCAAAATACACAGAGTCCAAATGTTTTCCTTGTCCACAAATGCCCTGTGAAAGCTGAAAGACTCTTATCAAAATGGGGAAGCCCGGGCTTGCTTGTCCAGAGAAACAAATATGAAATTGCAGCCCTCAACGTAAATAACTGCTCAGCAATTAAGGCTGGTGATGCCGAAGACCTAATATTACTAGGTTAAAAGGGAAAAAAAAAGAGCACTGCGGCGTATTAATGTTGCTTCAAAAATATAACACCACAAAATTTGTGAGAGTCAGTTGATGTATTTAGTTATGTTGGTCACCTCCTGCACCAATTTTTAATAAGGATCAATTGCGTTGCTACCAACCAGGACCCTAGCCTGACGATGCGCTTAATCTAATCTTGGTCTAATAATAATAATAGTATCTATCTATGACCTATATGGATCTTCAACTCTAGTTTAATCTAGGTTTCACACGTGGCTTTTAGTGAAATTCGAAGCTGCTCTGTAGAGCCGACAGGAGACTTGCAGAGTAGAGAATTTGTTTATTTATATTTTCCAAAGAAGATGTAAAAAAAACAAGGGCAAAAAATAGCAGGAGCTCTTTGGCTGCACGTATAGCATATGTTTGTAAGTCAAACGTCGCCATGCCAGTACTGGACAGCTGTTTCGGTTTTCTTGGGCCTCATCAGCAGTACGCAGGCAGGCAACGTTTGAGCGGATGGCGTCAGAAGGTCACGTGGCACGTGATGCCTGCCGTCAGGGTGGCATAGGTGGCATAGGTGTCATAGGCTTTCAGAGGTGTCCTATGACACCCTGACGGGCCCTGGCTTCAGGGCTCTGGAAGAACAGCTTATTTGTGATCAAAATACAACAGCTGAGCCAACATTTAAATTTATACCTTACTCAAAATACTAAAGATGTGCTGCAGTGCATATGATGCGATGATACTGCTTAAATGTACTCTCAAAGCGCTCGAGTAAGAACACAAACACCTCAGGCATGGTTGCCGAGCAAGCGTATACGAATAAAAGGAGTCGAGCACAAGGGATGCAATGCGCTTGATTCATCAGAAAATGAAATGTCTCAGTACCAGGTGTCACTGTTCGGTCAACAAAAACAAATGAACTTTGAAGGGGCGTCTGGTTGGCACTGGTGACGGCCTTCAGCTTGAAACCCAGAAGGTGATAGTTGAGACGTGGAGTGCAAGCTTTTCGGTGGTGCCAAAATGCCTGCGAAATCATTTAACAAATAAGGTAATTCACCCGGTGGGACCTAATCTCTAAAAGATGAAGCAGTAACTGAGAGATAGCGTATTTTTCTTCTCTATGTGATGGCATTTGCACCGCATGACTGACTTGTCTAACATTACGCGTCTTACCTTTATCTGATGCCTAGTCCTACCTCTGCAATCACCTGCTGCTGATAAGGTTGGTACAGCATCCCGGGCGAGATATCTTCGGCTTCGCGTGAAACAAGCTGCGTATTGCTTCTGTAACATCCGTATGAGCGAAATGGACAGATATCAAATCGCTGCTTTCGAAGGTGGCACCCAGTCGGAGTTATAACCGATTGTTCCAGTCAATAGCTTTTTCTTTCGCCTTTCGGAAAGTTGTGGTTTGAAACATTGGAACTGCATGCTGAAGTGTTCTTGCAGACGGGAGCAAAACGCTCACTCATTCTCGGCACCAAGCACAGAACACGGAACACACCCGGAAGTCTGTACTGGCCTAGCAAATGCTTTTCAGTCGAAGGAAGCAAAACTCACGTTCCTCCTGGGTTGAGTGAAGTCCAGAAATATACTGGCTCCCTAATAGCGAACTGTTTATAACTTCCCCGGTGTCAATCTGCGCAGCAGACCGCTCGGCAGAAAAAAACGGCTGGCTTGGCTGAAGAAACCAAGCCAAATCTCATGCCAAGCCGGAGCACGGGCAGACCACGAATGTGTCGTCGACACAGGGTTTGTGAGCCACAAGACGGAATGTCAGTGAAACTAAAAATTTACTTTTTCGAAAAACTTGAGGAATTTGCGATAACTATTTTGCACACATAATCAATGTTCCCTTATGAACACATCGTGAGTACCATTCCATTCTGTATCACTCGAAAATGGGCGTAGCTGAGCTTTAAATAATACGTATAGGCAACGACTTATAATTCACTATATTTGTGTATGCATAGCTTGCGTTTGTGCCTCGCAGTTGATTGCAGCCCTTTTCACAACTTACAGACAGGAACGAAGTACTGGAACGAGGACAGCCCTCGATGTGGCGTCGTGACACGGAAAGATCTGGTGAACTGGGTGACCACGTATTCCGTCACCATTGAGCTGCACACGCAAACCCCTATCTCCTACTTCATCGACGGGTACCTTCTTCGCATGATCATCACACGATATATTGACGGTACTTGCAATGCCACCTTCTATTTTGACGTTCCAGAACTCTAATTCTAGAATTGTTACCACATGCAGCTGCGTACAGCTGCCCAAGGGTAGCAGATACTTCACTAGAAAGAGAGACGTAAATTCAGTCTACGGCAGAGTATTACACGCTACCGTGTTCCCAGCGCGAGTTGTAATATCGAATCGTTTCGAAGCAAAGGCCTTGCCGATGCTTGGCCAAAGGCCAAAAGGAATATCAATTGCCTCCAAGATGAATAGCTAACAACATGAAACCAACATTGCCTTGCGTTATGCTGAGCGCCCTCAACGCACGCAGCTCAAGACGGCATGTGTGCACCATCGCAGTTCCTTTGTGACAACGACCGCTGTATTTTCTCAGGATACCGCTGCGACGGAAACAACAACTGTGGAGACCTCAGCGATGAATCACTGTTCGGAAATTCCATGTGCAGTGAGTACGGAGGCAGCATAGACTGTCGGGGTGAAGTACACGTAGTTATGCTTCTCTTTGCTACAGTGATGCCTCGGTCGTCGCTCATTCTCATTACAATGGGGCTGACGATATTTTCAGTTACGTGGCTGTCTGTCCTCATGTGCTGCGTTCGAAGTGTTGTCCTAAAACGGCGGGTATGTGCTATTCCCTTAGTGCTTCTCGCGCCAGTGAGTGCTGTCGTTTAAAGAATAGACCACGCAGGTCATTTTCGTCGATAGTAGGAAATACTAAACTTGGTATCTAAACAGTGCTTACAGAGACAGACAGATCCGAATTCCCACAAGTGCTAAAAAGGCGTGCGGGTGTGTGCCTTTCAAAAGCATGAAAGGTGGTAATGCCGTAATTCGTATGCGCGGATTTAGACGTGTCACTGACATGTACCGTGGTGTACCGTGTACGATAAGGGCGGATATTAATGACAATATCCGCATCCGTCGGGTATACTGATATCAGCGGTCGTTGCGTTTTTAGGAAACATCTGCATGACGAAACTGCAAAATGTTGCAAAATTTTGGCTTCTCGCCATACAAACTTTCTTGGAAACATTGTCGTCCACAGTTGTCCAATATCAGGAACGTTCCACAAGAAGCGAACGAATCGCATGGTTCAATCAAGAGAGTTAAGCAGAGCACTAGAATGGAAACCAAGCTGGTGTGGGCGGTATCATTTCCTTGAGCCTTCAGTCCTGTCCACTGTGACTCGTTAAGCTCAAGGAAATGAGAGAGATACATGTTTACAAAGTATTTTACGGCGAAAGCGGCGACATTCTCACATTAGGTGGTGCTAAACATCGGTGGCTGCTAGGGTGCCTGAATAGTACGTAGATTCAGCCACCCTAGTGATTCCCTTTGACGACCTCTCCACAGAAAACAGCTATAGTTATTTTAGAACAAATTGTTCGGGTGACTGTAAAGGAGCCTCTTCTATTCTAAATAAAGAAAGTTTCATATTTATGGGTGTTTTGTGCCTCACCATATGCCGAAATATCCACGTTTTCGTTGCATATTTCGTATTGTTTTGTGACCCAGTGGCCGCATGTAGAGAGACAAAAGTTGCCAGCCATGTGACCCGTTGCGTGATGGACGGCGTGTACTATGTGATGTATGTGTACTGCTAAACGAATATTTCGAAACGCATATATACTTTTAGTCCTACGACTGGCTTACTGGTGCTTACCAGAGTTCGAGGTAACTCGTTACAAGTAACTCGTTACAGTAACTAAGTTCCTTTTTCTGGTAACTTGTAACTTAATTCGGTACTTTTCCGCCGTGGTAACTTTCAGAGGAACTCGTTCATTTTTCGGGTAACTTTGCCAAAGCAACTTCAGCTAAGTTCCAAGTTACTTTTAATTCGCTTTTCACTCACATCCGCATATTTTCTTGCTTTCTCTCCAGTTCTTTTATGGCATTTTATGCCATAAAACGTGATATTCAATCAATAACAGCATTTCATTCAGGGAGTAAGAACGCTGCCATTGAAATGAAGCTGAACCATTGTGCGCCCACAGGGAGTAAGATGCAAAGCGTTCAAATTGTAGCACATAAACGAAAAAGATCTAAGTACGTTGCACTCCTCCGCAGGTCTAAGTCAACTGCTCACGCGCGCTGAACCTGTGTATTGCTATTTTGTGTCCGAAGTAACTTGGAAGTAACTCGTTCTTTTTTGTAAGTATCTCCGTAACTGCGAGTTATATTTCAGGCTGAAGAACTTCGTTACCTACTTAGTTACATTTTTCACGCGGTAACTTAACTTGTAACGGGTTCTTTTTGACGGGTAACTTCTCGATCTATGGTGCTTACTACTGTTGTTCTTCGCTACTGTATTTTGCCTATGTTCTGTACGTAACAATGTGCACACGCATGAAGAAAGAAAAATGTGAACGCTTGCTAATACAGTTTCTATTTTCTAAGCAGGATGACTTGACCTTTTGATCTGCGAGTTTGACGGACATGTTCCAGCGCTAACAGCAAAGGCTGAATGTTTGTCCAGGTCCTGATGGAAAGTCGAGGTTGGGGTACAGTGACACCTCCAGTGGCCACCGTTCTGGAAACGAGTATACATGAAAAGTCAGAAGCTCAAGAGTCGATGGACGCTGGGACGTCTGGGTTACAACAATTTCGTGGTCTACGAAATCGGTCCATGTCGATGCCTCGTTTTCGAAATCCATTTTCCGTCCCGGTTCCTAATCAGGAACAAACCGAGGAAATACGTAGTTGAATAACGCGCAGCGTATAGATGCATATTACTCGAAATGATCATGTAGACTGTCTTGATTATGTGCGCTGCATTCGCAGTTGTGATACAAACTATGCATAGTGAATACACAAGGTGTCGAACGAGGAGATGTGATTTATTTCTTTAAAAATAGGCTGCAGGACCTAATAACTTGGAGCGCTTTCGCGGCAATGAGTTCTTTAACCAGACGCAAATATAGATTTCATGGAGCTGATGTGAAACTTGTTTCAATTATGCAAAAGTAGGAATTATCGGGTTCGAATTAAAGAGCGAGTACTTACATTAAAATGTAGCAGATACCAGACAAGTTGTCGGTTATTTGAGGTCTACCTTTCTTGGCATTAGTATCATGACATTGGAAAACGCAATATATTTATTCTTGCTCGTGCAACGATGGCCCACTTCAAGACCTGTCCTGAAGCTCACTAACACAACTGTTAACTGATAGCCATAATACTGTACATGTTCATCACATTGCCCTTGGTGACCTTACACGACTAACCAATATTTTGGTGCCGTTGAGGCTGTTCGCCCTTTGAGTTTGCCCTTACAATCCGAACGTTATAGCAGTAAGTGGGATCTGAAATTCTTCAAAACCATGCTCTTAGGCTCAGAAAAATCAACACTTTTAAAAAAATCTCATCGTTTTAGAGCTTTCTAGCAGGTGTGTTCAGTGCCTATAGGACAAACCAAAAAGTCGCAACCCTAGTGATACAGTGCTACCATAATTGATACGTTGTGCTGCGCACAGCAAACTGATGTATTAAAAGTCTATTGTTAGCGGCAAATCATGGGGATGACAATTGTAATGTTTTAGTACTACACGGAATTAGACTTCACTGATGCCGTCCAGGTGCAACGACATGCATGAAAGCCAAGCAAGTAATTCACCCTGCAACATGTGGGTTCTTTGCGACATTGCAGTATTACTCGAGTGACATGCATAGATTAATCCTTTTATTTCGTATCTTGGCAGTGCATGTTACTATATTACAGAGCTGCATTGCCTTTGCATTTGCGAGCAACACATTGCACTTAATTTATGTGTGCATACACACATGTGATGGTGTGGGTATGATTAAGATTGGGTCAAGTGGGTGCAAACACTGGCATTTGATTTTTTTTTTTAGTTAACCCGCTGCCTTGCCTTGGTCAGTAAACATGTGAACCTAGAGACCTCCCCATCTCGGTTTGATAAGTTATCAAATTTGCGAGAGACCCTCTTTGTAGAGACCATTGTATCACTGCTTTCCTAAATAATAATAAGAGCAACACGCGCTGTGTTTCCTCTAGTGTTAGTTGACAAAACAGGGGGCTCCCAGTAAGACCCAACCAGCGGTGGCCCCAGCCAAACATAAAAAGCAAGTTGTACGCACCACATGGCCATGTCAAATACGTTTTGTCACTATTCATAACCAAATTAACTTAGACATGTTCTTCTGGAGCTACAATTCTAGTTATGATTGGTAATACTCGATGGTAGTCTCCAATGAACAATTCAGTGGTAATTCTGGTATGTGCATGAGGCATTGCATAAACAGGTGACAGGTGAAAGATGATTTTTGTTGTCCTGTGGTGATAACCACTTTTGGCTCTGTCCTTTATCATCACAATCATGAGCAGAGATACAGAGTGACCGTGAGATACAGAGCGAAAAATAAAATAAAAGACTATAATTGACGCACAAATTGCGATTTCAATATTCCCCATGGAACGTGCAATGTGGGCATTTGCTAAGTCACAAAATTGCTAAAATAATGTCCTACTGAGCTGCCTAATAACGAACTTATCTAAAACAAGCAACGTAACTAAAACTTGTGTTCAGTTCGTGCAGTTCAAAATAAAATAACAAACATTTTAGGAATAAATGTGGTGTGACCATGTGGGGGTGATACCAAGTGAGACACAAGTAGCCATACCTTAAATGTTCCAACTCGAAAAAAGCATCCCTTCTCTCTCCAGACAACAAACAATATATACAAACAACGGGTATATGCGCGCGCGCGCGCGCGCGCGCACACACACACACACACACACACACACACACACCGCCGCCGCCGCCGCCACCACCACCACCACCACCATCATCATCATCATCATCATCGCTGGCATCATATCACCAAGCGCGACATTGAGGAAATTGCTAAAAACTTGCACACCACCCCTTTAAACTTCACCATGCCTATATGTTACACTTTCCTTCTAGTGTTTTCGTTATCAATAAATAGATGTCCACCCCCCACACATAAAAGATAACAATTCATTATAGTGTGTTTCACTGCTGTCAGTCATATAAGAGCCTTCATACGGTTTTACAAGTGATTGAATGTTAAACCGTATGAGGGCTCACATATGAGGGTGAGTACAGTCACCATAGGCCTCATGCTTTGAGCGCTGTCAATAGGCTTCGCATTCCTGAAGGCCTCACGTGTGAGTGCCTTCATAATCTGCACATGTCTCGCATGTGTCATTTGACCTCATTTCTGAATGCACTCATACTGACCTCGCACCCCTCAGGCCTCACCGTTGACTTCACCCACACAAACCTAGCGCCCCTCAGACCTCATGACTGGACTCACATGAGGTCTCATAAGGGGCAAAACCTCATGCGTGCATTGACAGGAGACCTCATGAGGGTAAAGACCCTCATGAGTGAGGGCTTGCGTTTGTGAGGGTGAGGGCGAGTGAGGGCATGCGCGCGTAAGGGCGAGTGAGGCCATGTGCCCGTGAGGGCCGTGACGGTGAAGGCGAGTGAGGGCTTGCGCTTTTGACGGCCCTGAGGGTGAGGGCGAGTGAGGTTTCACAGAAATGCCCACCTATGCGATGGGCAAAGCACGCGGACTAGCTTAAACAGTTGCTATCTCCACGCTGCCAATTCATATGCGTCCGCGCATGCTGGTGCTGGTGCCTTATGCGTGATGGTCATCTACGAGCAGATCATTTTGTGATAGGTGAGACTCTCTTCGCTTTCGTTTTTCTCCGATGTGCGTTTCTCGCCGTTGATGCATCTGTGTTAACGATTCCTCGATCCGTTCTTGTAATAGCAACTCGTATGATTATTGCTGATTATAGCACAGCACGATGTGTTGACAGAAAGCAATTGGATTTTGTGACTTGTACAAAGCGGTCACGATTTTCGATAACGTGATGATGGTGGTGGTGCAAAACACGTGTGGAATGCCACTTCTTAGAGAGCTAAAATGATTTATGCGTTAAACAATATTCAATTAAATGCTATGTTAAAGGACAAGAGTGATTCTAGTACAGTAAGTGGTTTTTGACGTTCGGGTTACGTTTATGACTATTTCATGTAAGCGGCCTCTGTGGACATGGACTCAGGTCTGGCAAAGAGCACCTTATCGGCATGATTTATTCCGGCGTGGCCAAATTTTCGTGATTAGATTACCCATTTAAACACAAGAGACAGTATCAGTTCCGCGGTATATACTGCTGCACAGGCGCGTGAACCCATTTGACAATAACAGAGAGCACATCACTGACATGATGGAATGATTTACGCGTCTAACAATATTCAGTTGAATGTTATTTAAAGGACGAGAAAGATTCCAGTATGGTATGTGGTTTGGCAGTCCATGCTACGTTTGTGACTATTTCACGTAGGAGGTATCTTTGGACATGACTCAGGTCTGACGAAGAACACCTTATCGGCATGATCTTTACTGCGATAGCATATTTGCGAGATTAGCTTTCCATTCAAATACTTCAAACAGTATCATATCTTTGGAATCTAATGTTGAACAGACATACGTAGCCATTTGAAAATGCCAGCAAGCATATTATTTTGCGCTTTTTACAACAAACTTCTATTTCCAGCTTTCCCAGGAGCAGGACACGCTCTTCGTAGTCATGTTGCACTGCACAATACCCCACATGCACTCTCAGCTGCATTAGGTCGTGCTCTTGAAATTTCTACTGTGCGGCACATTGTTGAGAGAAGTTCACAAGGCTCTATTCCATCACGCGGTGACTTGTAAGTTGTAACTAATTCAGGAATAATGATGGCGGGAATGATGTGGGAAATACTTCCATGTATCCAGATGTTCTGGTTTAAATGTGATAGCGGCGTATGCGGGCTATGGTGAGAGGGTGAACCCGGTTAAAGTGATGCACTCGTTCTCCTTATTTTTCTCTTGACCGCCTTGTATATTACTTGTTTTGCGCAACAACGTGCCTTTTATACCTGTTATACACGTGATGGGCGCGTTTGTCTGGCTCATACCATTTTGCAGTGCAGTATTCGTAGCCATTGTGGCGTGTTTGACTGTCAACTGTCATGTCTTTAGGATCAGCAACAAGCTATGCCTATACGAGTTCCATGCTACAGAAGTAAAACGGGAAACCGTTTTGTGCCATGGGGCATTGCCGCCCTCCCCCTCATGTCAGCATTTCCGATAGTTCCTTATCCAAAAGACGCTTAACACGACAGTCAAGAAGCCTTTTTGACATTCACAAAGTTGTTCGTTTTTACTCTTACTATGGTGCACATGGAGGATAAATAAGCGTTAGTATCAGAGTAAGGTAACGACGGATGGAGTAACAGTCAACCACGGGGTCTTAAAATAAGAGTAAAAACGGTTCGGTTTTTCACCTTTAATATCCGTCTGATACCATGACGCTAACGCATACAATTAGGGTAAAAAAACGCATCGTTTTTTACTATTACTATCCGATTTTTTCCCGAGAGTGTACCGCTACACACAACCCGACCTATACACACAATGTGAGCCATCAAAGACGGACGCGGGCTACTCCGTGGACGCCGCTTCCAGACGGGTCTGCGCTCTGCCGACCCGCTGTCGCCTGTTTGAGCACTCGCGTGCCACTTTGGAAACGGCCAATCATCACTCAGAAAGCGAATTCATCCCCATGGGAACCAATCAGGAAGCATTAGCCACGGCATGTCGTCGTGGCATTCAATTTGAGACGTCTTCTGACGTCCGATGACGAGAAACGCATAAAGCGCCTCACTTCATCCCGCAAAACTCGCGAGTTTCGGGGCACTGACTGTGCTTCTTGAGACTGACCTGAGGAAGGGAGTACATGCCGCGACCTGCATGGAGAGCAGGGGTGTCATCGCCTCTGAGGAAATGCAAGATGTGAGGTGGTCAACAAAACGTCATGCTCCCTGTGGACCGTAAGTGCATCGCATAGTCAGTGCAGGCATATTCCTAGTCTAGACGCAGTGGGGGGTGAGTGATAACATGTATACTACGGAGCAGAGATTGGAAGTTACTTGACACAGGAAACTTGTTACCAATAAGGTACTGTGCAAGAAATAACGAACTTACCAAAGAAGTTACACATAATGAACATGAACTTTAAGTTAATAAGCTACTTAGAAAAGTAAGCAGTTACGTCATGTTACTTGCTACCCAATATATACATTTATATGCTACCCAGTATATACCTTTCTATAGTTAATCCAGATCTTGATCTCACAATGGGCGATACAAGTTTCAAAATAGTTTTTATATACAAAAACTATATGAATATCTCATAAGACAAAAAAAAAGCTTACGTTTATCTGCTCCTTTAAGGAGGGATATGATGATTTTGATCTCGTAATATGTTCTTGAACGGAGTATAAAACAAGTTTATGTTCTATGAGTTGTCCTTTACACACCTATCGTAGAAACGTGCCAAATTTTGACACTACTACACAATGCCCTCTATCAGGGGCGACGAGGGGGTCTAGCTTTGGCCAGCATGGTAGTTACACGATTTGAGTCTATTGAGTACTATGTGAGGACAGAAATTGAGGGGTCCGGACATCTTGACCCCATCTCTAGACCCGCCCCTGCCCTCTGTAATTATAAGTACACTGCTCGTCACTAAGATGAGCGGCACCTGAACCACCTATTGTACCGCCAAAGCAGAATTTGTAAAGTTCACCGTGTAAGAACAATGGTGTCAGACTGGGCGTGCACGTATCGCCGGCGTGCATGTTGTTGTCGTCCGAAGTGATTTGGGAGAGAAACGGAGCTCGTGATGTTTGTAGGTGAGAATCGAACAAAGGGAACTTGGAACTTTCTCAGAGTTACTCGGCGTTACTACGAGTTGAAGAAGTGACTGGAGCTCAAAAGTGGGAGCGGGTACGGCAGCAGCAGTTCTGGCATGCCACCTTATCGGTTCCTCGTTGTTTTGCAGCTGTTGCTATCTACTACGTTCACTTCAGCGTACGTGTCGATGAACGACAGTCTTTGGCTGAGGGCCCTGTCTCCCTTCGCGGAGATAGTTTTCGTCGCTCAGTTCGTGGACAGGATACCAACGGCACACTTCCAACCTTGAAACCAGCCTACTTCCTGCGCTCACCTACGCACACCCTCGACCACATAAAACCGTGTATTGACTGTTTCTTTCTCAGTGGGAACGGCAGCAGCAGTTCTGGCATGTCACCTTATCGGTTCCTCGTTGTTTTGCAGGTTAGTGCTGACATTACACCACCTTATAGAAATAATGATGTGTGCTTGCTGCTGCTGCCTCCCCGTATAGTTGTGCACCACTTTGCGGATTGTATGCTCACTGTATGTACTTGTTGAAAACACTCTTGTTGTCAGGCGACGTAGAGTAAAATCCCGGGCCAATGACCAAGTCGCAAGATGAGCAACTGCTGGCTGCCTTGGAAATACTAGCAAGGCTCGATTGCAACGTTACAACCGTAATGACTGATGTTAAAACCCTACAATCTAAGCAACAGTCTACAGATCACGCGTTATCGGCATTGTCAAACAGACTGTGTTCAGCCGAAGAAACTGTAGCTGATTTCAAAAACGCCCAAGCTGGCTTTCCTAGTAGGTTACAGTCTGATCTCGCCGATATCCGTTCATCCAATGCCAAAACATCCACACGGGGTGCTGCCCTAGAAGCCAAAATAAATGGTCTCGAGGATTGTTCTAGGAGATCCAACCTAATTTTCCATGGTCTTCCTGACTTGCCTGAACAGTCCTGGCTCCAGATTGAAGCTAAAGTAATGGAAATTTGCAAGTCCCAGCTGGGCATAGAGTGTGTTCCGTCGGACTTCGAACGCGTTCACCGCATCGGTTCTTTCAATGTCAACGAAACTAGACCTATCGTCGCGAAGTTCTGTTCCTTCAAACTCTAGTATAAGGTCCTTTCAGCAGGCCACCAACTTAAGGGAACCGGCATGGGCGTCTCTAACGTCTATTCCGCCTCCACTCGTTTAGCACGGCGACGTCTAAGTCGAATATGCTTTATGCATAAGTGCGCGCCATATATGTGCGGAAACGGAGACTACGTTTACGCGCCATGTTTGAGTATAGCTGCCAGTGGTTTCGGTTTTCGCCACATCGCCTATCCCCAACAACGCGGCATCTTGGGAGGTTGACCGGCAACGACCCATTACCACTCCGTGCCACTGTGCCCACAAAAGAGCAATATTGGCCTCAATACCAATAAGGTGAACCTTCTGGTCCCTATTATTGCCACTAAAATAATTAAAAATGCATGTGACACGTTCACGGTCAGAACATGCTTAGATTGCGGTTGTTTGGCGTGTCATGGGACGGCAGCTTCTTACAGAAGTAGGTCTATGCTACACGCGAGCTACGCAAGATTTCATTTATGTGCAGGAGTGTTGAATTTCCAGTGGAAGCGTGCTGCAAGGACCATTGGGAAACTAGAAACTAATTGGGAAAATTCATTTTGTGCACTTTCTCTCTTACTGGTGCATGTCTGTTTGGGCCATTCTTGCTATAATTACTGTTAAAAAACGAGTTGTGTATCAAACAGATAACCAAGTACGACACATCAGATTTCACAGTAAAAGAACGTGCTCCTGGTGCGCTGTTGCCTTTGCATCGTAAAGAAAAACAACATAAATGCGAGGAAATCGTCAAATTATCACAGAAAGTCTGGTTTTCTGTGTCTCCAAGAAATGGGCTCTCCCTCTTTCTTTTTATGTGAACAGCTAGCCCCACATGACTTCCATCTCTAAAAGTGTGTATCCGTTTACCTTTTGTTTGGTGTCTGGCACCAAACAGTTACAGATGCGTGCATGAAAGTACATCTGATATGTTACTCAAGGTACACAAAATGTGTCACAGGTGCTCAAATACTTTTACTCAGTTACTGAACAGACGCAGCAGCTAAGCAGAGAGTCCTGTAGTAATTCCATCGCCACTCCATGCTGCACAAACGCGCATATAAGGACCCGCTACGTAACCGCGTAAGACACCGCATCACAATACCCTGCTGTAAACTTCAGGCAAGTAGTTGGGTATCCATATGTACAAAAGATGAGAGATTCAGTCACAAAGTTGCAGCTACGCCGAGCGTGCTCGCTGTTTGCTGGTTGTAGAAGACAATAACGAAGTTTTCCAAAATAAACGTCAGCTTCGTGAGCTCGGCTCTGCATTCTTCCTGCTCGCCTGCCATGCTAAAAATCTTGAACATCAAGGATGCCGATGCCAACTCTTCAGCTGGTCCCATTACAGGAGATCGCACATAGCACGGCCGCCCGAATACTCAAACATGGCGCTGCCGGCAGCCGCCGCCTCCAGATGGCAGCACTTATGACTAAGGCGTATTTGGGAAAAGCCAATCCCTGCCTTTCAAACTTAAGTTTGACAAGTTATTTGTTAACTCCAAGTGCTACTATTACGACCATGGTGAATCCCGGAGAGCGCGGTATAACTACGAAATATTGTCATCAACATGCGGCGTAGTGATAAAGCATAACCCTCTTCGCTTTCAGTTATCTCCACAAATGTTCGGAGTGTTTTGAATTAACTAGATGATCTGTATGGGCTTATGTTCGCCACTTCCTCATACATTGTAGTATTGACAGAGACCTGGTTAAAGCCCCATCCCCCAAATGTGATATACAGGCTGTGTTATCGCGTTATCGCTTTGGTGTTGTATCTAAGCTGATACGAACATGTGACTGTACGCAGCGCGCAGTGGGCGTTGCCTCACTGCTGGGCTATAAAAGAAAGAGCGGGAAAAATAAAGTTTTTTTCTTTCGTGCTACCAGACACGGTCTCGGCACTCGGTTGGGTAGTCAGTACGCTTCGCGTACACCGCAACTAAAGCATGGTGTCAGAGTATCTCCAACTTTCTTAACTAGGCACCTACGCGCCCAGGGGACCAGCTCGCATTCAGCAGCGCCCAGAAGGCAGCTATGGCCTCGCCTGACAACACGAACTCCTCTTCAAAGCTTCAAACCACTTTCCGCATGGAACCACCGGCTAGCTTCAACTTTTCGTCACCCAACTAATGGCTTGCGTGGAAACGCCGGTTTATGCGCTTCTTCATAGTCTCCGGACTACAGCACCAATCGGGACAACAACAGGTTGATGCACTCGTCTACATCCTGCGCCCCCAGGCCGAAGATATTTATCAGACTTTCAACCTCACACCTGCTCAAGCTTCAGCCTAGATAAGTTTGAGAAGTACTTTATTCCTCGTCGCAATATCATCTACGAGCGAGCCAAGTTCAACACACGAACTCAGACTGAGTGAAAGCGTCGACGACTTTGCTACGGCACTGTATAAACTAGCGGACACGTGCGAATATGTCCCCCTGCACCTTCTTCTGACCGCAAGGCAGGGTCTCAGAAGGACAAAAAGCGTCAGTCCACTCGCAGACAAAAGACGTGTCCATGGTGCGGACTACAGCCACATCCTCGACCTGAGTGTAATGCAAAGGACTCCACTTGTCACAAGTGTCGCAAGAGGGGACACTTTGCTAAAGTCTGCCGTTCAACTTCTTGCTGTAGCGCCGTGCAGGGATTCCTCGGAACTATACATCATCGTCAGCAACAGCTTCCAAATGGGACCTCACTGTCACCGTGAACGGCCTGCCGCTTCCTTTCCGCATCGACACTAGAGCGGACGAAACAGTGATATCGGAAACCGCATTTCAGCGCCATTTTTCTGACCTTGTTCTTCAAGCTCTCTGGTCCGGATGGTCGGGCTCTCACCGTAACCGGTATGCTACCTCTTCATCTCTCATGCAACGACGTCCAGTCACAGCAAGATGTCTTCATTATTCGTGGACTCAAACGCAATTTGCTAGGCAAATCATCATTGATGGCCTCAGACTGCTCGCCCGTGTCCACGAAGTGCAAACACATATCCTAAATGCAGGAAAAGAATACCCGCAACTGTTCCAAGGCCTACGCATTATTCGAGGTGACTACTGTCTTCGACTCAAGTCTGAAGCGACTCCTTTTGCAGTTACCTCCTCACGTAAGATACCGCTACCCTTATGTGCTCAAACGAGACGAGAACTCGAGAAAATGGAACGGCTCGGAGTTATCTCGAATGTCCAGGAACCAACCGAGTGTTGCGCGCCCATGATCGTTGTGCCGAAGAAAACCGGGGTGTCTGTGTGGACCTCACGGAACTCAACCGCTTTGTTCTTCGTGAGTTTTACCCGATCCCATCTGTGGACCACACCGTCGGGAGGCTATACGGTGCACTCATAATCTCCAAGCTCGTTGCGAACTCGGGCTTCTGGCAAGTCCCTCTGAGCCAACACAGCCGTCTGTTAACCACTTTTATAACTCCGTTTTGGAGGTTCTGTTTTAATCGTCTGCCTTTCGGCATCTCCTCGGCTCCCGAACACTTCCAACGCAGGATGACGGAGATCTTAAGTGGACTCGACGGAGTCATATGCCATATAGACGACGTGCTTATATTTCGTCCGGACCAGCAAACACCTGACGCCAGACTCCGCGCCGTTCTCGAACGCCTCGCCTGCAAAGGAGTGACTTTGAACTCGAAAAAGTGTGTCTTCTATGTGTACAAGATTGATTTTTTTGCCCGTTGTATCACAGGGGACGGCATTCGACCAAATTATCAGGCTTTGGAAGCTATCAACTTGCTCCCAGCGCATTCATGGAAGAAGACACTTCGGCGTCTGCTTGGCATAGCGACATATCTAAGCCGCGCTTCGTCCCACACATGGCTGACATCTTTGCGCCCTTGACGGAGGTGCTCAGCAGCAAACGCGATTTCATTTGGGGAATACCCCAGCAAGATGCATTCATGCGATAGAAGCACGTCTTGTCCTCTGCACCCGTGCACACGCACCAACAGCAACTACTTCGGGTGACTCTCCCTGTCAGACGGCACCAGCTAGTGCACCGGACACATCCCCCACTGCAACGGCGTCAAAGACGGAACTCGGAGACAGCAGAGTCCTCCCCACAGAACGTTGCCAAGACCCATCACATGGTCACACAAGGAGTGGACGCTGTGTGAAACCTCCGGACATATTTTCTTTGTGAATCCGTTATGTTCGTTAAACTGGGAACGGGAGATGTGATAAACAGGCTGTTATCGCGTTATCGCTTCGGTGTTGTATTCTAACTTGATGTTCATCTAAGGACTTGTTTAGAGTCCGACGTAGTCTTCGCCCATCGCCGCCCGCGTTGCGCGCCGACAGCCAGCGTTCGCTACGCCACGCTTCCTCAAACTACCGGGATCATAGTCCGACGCGATTCGGCACAGCGCAACGAAAACAGCATCAGAGATTTTCACATTTCGTAGTGGGAAAGCAGTCATATCTGTACTCGCGTTCTGGAATCCGACTAAAGACAATTCGTGTTCCAATCGTTGGCACAGTTAAGTTTGTATTACTGTAATACGCTTGGTACCCCCAAACACGAACAGTGAATTAAATAAGAAAGTCGCACGTCTTCCCAGCTGTTCTCGTTCTTTTGCTTGTCTCTCTAGTCGATCCGTCGCTTATTATATAGGCACGGATGTTCCTTTCCAGCTTGGATCAGAAGCTCAATGGGCGACGCCATGTTAGGAACTGCGAGTCTATACCGGAGCCGACGCCGTGCGCAGCTCGCTGGCCACCGCCAGATGTAGAGCATAGGTCTACTCCCCCGACGGCGGCTGACGTAGTCGCACATTGCCGCCGCGCCGCGCTTCGCCGAGTGTCGTCGAACTATGAACTCACCAGCGACGGCTCGCGATGCTCGGCGGAGCGCCGCGTGTAGTTACGCCCCGCCCTGTCGGACTTTAAACCAGCCTTAAGCTGATACGAACATGTGACAGTACGCCGCGCGCAACTGGGCGTTGCCTCCCTGCTGAGCTATAAAAGAAAGAGCGGGAAAAATAAAGTTTCTTCCTTGGTGCTATCACACACGGTCGCAGCGCTCGGTTGGGTCGTCAGTACGCTTCCCGCACACCGCTACTAAAACAAGCGGTAGTGAACTTATACCATGTTTCCGCGGCTACTCTATATTTAGATGCGATAGAGTGTCGAAGAGAGGTGGTGGCGTACTGATGAAAGGTTCCTTGTGCCCCACCCTGATTACCCATTATGTGCTTGCCGACATAGAAACTGTCTGGATATCGCTTTCAGGGACGTACCCAGCCATTATTATTGGTGCCTGTTACAGAGCTCCGGATGCTAGTAACACGTTTGTTCAGTCATTGCATGACATTCTCGCCCATATCACCAGTAATCATGCTAATTCTCCCCTCATCCTACTTGGTGACTACCTCGATCTTGTTCAACCTGTCTCAGCTAGTGTCACAACCAACCTGGCAAACCCCCTCGTGCGATTCACTATTGGGTTTAGTTCTGGCTTCCCGTCCCAGCGATGTTAGCTCGCATTCAGTTATTGACGGCCTTAGCGATCACAAGGTTATTCATTTTCATCTGTCATCAACGCATCCAAGTAGTACTATTAGGTAGAGAAACTACGACAATGAGAAACGCCGGCACCCCCGCCAGGGCAGCGCCACCGTCGCGTTTGGTTCGTTCGCGTATTTTTCCCGCGCCCTGCGAGCGGCGCGAAGGTGGAGGGATGTCCGCGCGCTTATCGGCGGGCGGCGCGTGGCCTGAGGGCTGCGTGCGCACTTACCCTTGCACATTTTTCAGCCTGGGTAGACTTCTTTCGCCATTTTTTTCATCTGTGCCGACTTCAATCGCAATTTTTTTCCCGCTACAACAGGTGTGGAGTAGGCGGTTTACATGCAAATATAGACATGCAAAGGATAGCAATACACAAAAGTACAAGTGAAAATATATTTATTAAAGTCATTAGTGTCGGGAATTATGTTGTGACTCAGTGTGAAGGTGAAAAACCCATTTATTCAAAGAATATATTTGAACAAGAACAATTTTGTAACGAGTGGTAGCTGTACATCTTCACGTATTGATAACGCGAGCGCAGTGCGCGCTGCCTTTAGACAGGTAAACGCGAGCAAAGAAACGAGAGCAAAACTGAAACGAAGAAGCCACCCGTCGCTGCTGGGAGCGCGCGCACAGCGGAAGGAGCAGAGAGTGAAACCGAAACCACCCGTAGTCGGGCGGGCAGGCGGGCGGCACAGTGGGCGCTAGGAGCGCGCGTGCATGCGTAGCTGCCGTGACGTGACGTCCCACTCAGTTGCTTGCTCACTGACTGTTGTGAGCAGACGTGTGCTCGGTTGCTCTGTAGTCCCCACGCCCGCTCAGTTTCTGCCTGGCTCTCGGATGGAGCAGTCGCACAGTTGTCGCAGGAGAAAAGTTGAGTGATCTGCCGATGTTTGTGCATTGTTTTACTGCGCTCTTTTTCTCGCATGCTTTCCATGCTTCATGCTTAGACTTGTTTAACGGTGACCAACGAGTGATTTGCTGATGTTTGCGTGTTGTTTGACCGTGTGCCTTTTCTCGTGTGTTTGCCGTACGCGCGTGTTTAGACTTGTTCAGTAGCGAGCAAGACTTTTGTTTGTGTTGTCGCATGTTTAACGTTTTGTGGTTCCCGCTTTGTGTTATCTGCATAGCGTTGTGCGGTGATGCTGTGGTTAGGCCTAAGCGGTCGCCTTTTCCCCGATGTGTAGTGTTTTCTCTGTGCTGTTTAGCAGTAGCGGTTAGACCTTTTCTCTAGCATGCCTAGACTTGTTTAGCAGTGTTACCATTTTTACCTGCCACTAGCATCTTGTTGTTCTCTTTCTCGCATAGAGCTATGATGGTGGCACCATCTGGTGTGATGCCTTGCAACTAGGTGGCCACCTGTCATCGATCTCTGCAACTACCCGCCGCCGACAACTACCAACATGATGGGCGCTGATTACTCGGGCGATCCGGAGCGGTTTCTTCGCCACGGAGTCATTGATTTTCGAATAAATTGTTTCTCTCCACTCTATTTCTATCTATTTTTTTTCTTTTTTATGGCCACGATTATCCGGAAGCGCACATCTGGTCTGGACACGAGTTAGATGCTCCCCAATTAGTGTGGCGACTCCCAGGAGGATGCTGATTACTGTGGGGATTTCCAATTAGCTTTAATTGATTAATTAATCGTGTTTAGACGAAGATGTGCGTTTACGGATAATCGTGGTCATTCATTACTACTTATAGCGACTGAGTAGGATGAAAATTGTATATTGTTCGAGTAGATTAGGTCCCAATGATGATTTTATGATAGTTCAAAAGATAGATTATTTTCATTTCAAGTTATTAAATTTGTAATGTTTCTTGTTTTGATAGTTTGATTCGCTATTATTGTTCTGCATGTGTCTGTTGTTTACACGTTGGCAGATGCGTTGTTTAGGGTGTTTCTCTGCTATTTAGCGTTAAGTCCGTGCATGTTTGTCGTTTTGATAGTTTGTTTTTCAATTATTTTCTTGTGTGCCTCTTGTTTACGTGTTGGATGGTGCATTGGTTTGGCTCTCGTTACATGTATCTATTGTTTACGTGTGGATGATGCGCGGTTCAAAGTGTTTCTCTGTTATTCAGCGTTAGGTCAGTGCTAGTCGCGGTATTAAACTTCTAAGTTTCTTGTTTTGATAGATTGTTTTTCAGTAATTTTCCTGCATGTATCTTTTGTTTACATGTTGGATGATGCATAGGTTTGGCTCTCTGTTAGCTATAGATCGTGTTTCTCATTATTTCCTTGCATGCGTGCTATTCACGTCATAAGAAATTGATTAATTTTGTCGTGTTGGAATATTCAACCTAGCTTCCCATATTCTTTATTATGTGTATTGTATTGTGTATTGGCTGGGTTTTTCTCCTTCACGCACACTCACAACATAATTCCTGTGACTATTTGGCTTTAATAAATATATTTCATCTTGTACTTGTGTGTATGGCTATCCTTTGTATAACTATACTTGCATGTAAACTGTCCACCGCGCAGCTGTTGTAGCAAAAAAAAATTACGAATGAAGTCGGCCCAGGCTGAAAATCGCGAATGAAGTCGACCCATGTGTGACGTCACCATCACTTCGTGGGGTTACCGGTATGCATGTTCCTACTTGTATGTAAACCGCCTACCACACGGCAGGTGTAGCGGAAAAAAAATCAATGAAGCTGGGTTTGGGCTGGGACACTGCTTTTCGCTACGTGATAGACATGGTGGGTTTTGGCAATATAGGAGAGATATCTCCGGGGCCACTGCAGGAGATGGTGTGTAGGATCTACGCCCCGTTACAAGAGCGTCTGTATAACGGTTTCGGATGGACCCCTGGGACTGATGAGCGAATTTGTGAGCTCGACCAACACCGAATTCAACTACATCTCCCTGCAGACATCGTGGACCTTCTCGCTCGTGCCATTGCTCATATTAACTAAGCCCTGTGCAAGCAGTCTACATCGTGAATTTTGTCACCGATTTATTGAAATACCGTTTGGTTATCGAAATGTAGTAGTATGGGATGGACTCTCACAGCCCACAACTCAGTGTTCAGGCCAGTTGTGCGTTGTGGGTAATGACAGTCCATAAAAAATATAAAAATAGGTAGAAAATAAAATAAATAGATAGTAATAGAGTGGAGAGAAGGAGTTTAGTTGAAGATAAATGACGCCATCTCGAAGAAATGACCATCGATGGAGCACAGAGGCAGGTTGGAAAGCGTCACAGCTGTGACCACCAGTTCTGGACATCCTGTGACATCAGCTGTGACGTCATCATGGCATGTCTGGGCAGGTTAGGACAGGAAGGAGAAAAACACTCATAATACAGAGGCTGTGAAAGCAACAGTAACTATGCTAACCATCAAGAGCTAACAACAAAAAGAATCAAGCATAGCATCAGACTTCCATCGTTATTGTGAAGGGGCTCATTATTTTATTCCCCGCATCCCCACCACCAATGGGGTAGAAGAATGGGGTTCATCGCCTCTGGCGATTCATCTCCTCTGCAAGACACCATCTCCTCTGTCTCCTCTGAAGCATCACCTCTGGCGATGAACCTCCCCACTCTCCATCTAAAAATAAAGTTGTTGTTGTTGTTGAATCAGGCACAGAAGCAAAGCAGCCCACCACAACAGCAGTCACATGGAGCGCAGAACGATGCGACTGCTCCATCCGACAGCCAGGCAGAGATTCTTCTCCTCTATAAAGTCTCGCATCTGAACTCCCTAGCGGTTACTTTCTCAACCAATCTCATGACAAAATTATTAACAATCACGCCAGCGCTACTCTCATTTCCAAGGCGGCTTTTGCAGAAGATAGAAAATGACGGGGATGCCTGGACAACAGCAACCAGCGCCTGACATGCACGGGCATGAAAATCGTAAAAAAGGGGGGACAAAGTTATCACGTGCAAAAGAATTAGTTAAACAACAAATGAGCCCACCACAACAGGAGTCATGGGGAGCGCAGAACGATGTGTCTGCTCCATCTGACAGCCAGGCACAGAACTGAATCGTAATGCTTTTTTTCTCCTCTATAAAGTCATGCATTTCTCCCTCTTGCGGTTATTTTCTGAACTAATTTAATCGCCAAATTATTAAGAATTGTTCTGGCATTATTCCCATTTAAATCAAGGGTGCAGCTGCACTAGCGTCATCATCAAGACAAGAATGATCAACGTGAACCTTTCGTGTTCAAAAAAGAAAAAAATACAGAGCGTCAACAGAGGAAAGCATGCAGGACCGGGGCATGTCAGAACATTGGTCAACGCTGTAACACGAGGAAAAATCGCATGACAGCCTGGCAACAGAAGAAAGCAAACACAGAGAAACACTTGAACAGAGTGAAAAAGACATTCATCATCATCAGAGTATTTTCATGAACTCTGCATTCCCACACTGTAAATTCCCTCGGCACAAAATTCCCCAGAATCGTCGAACACCATTCACCAGTGACGAACCCCATATCCGTACCCCGTCAGAGGCAAAGGGAATCCCAGCGAAGCTACACTTCTCCACTAACAGCCAACATCAATTGCAAGGAACAGAATTTATGCGTCCACACCCGCCAGTGTACAAGAGAGAAGTGAATCCTTGCGCCCTCTGCAGGCCTTGCTCATTGGTCGTGACATAATCTATCGTCACTCAACTGTCCTGGACAAGGTCCACCTGAATCAATAGAGCCGCTTCGTGACGTCATCACACAGGCATGCAGCTGTATGGTTCAAGGACGCATACGCTGTAGACTGGGGACCTGTTACTAATTAAATCACTATCCCAAGAATATTTCCTTTATTCTACTGTAATGATTGCATAGGAAACAGAAAAACTATCGCAGAAAAGCACCACACGTGAAAGGTGATCGTAGGAATTAAGCATTTCAATCCCAAAGTCTTACTAAATCAGACTTACGAATACAGGAAAGAACAAAATATCCTAACACCATCAATGGCTAAATACGACGACGAGGTCAACGAGACACCTCCGTCTCATCTGAGAGCCAGGCAGATAACTGAATAATGACGCTCTCTCCCTCCTGAATAAAGCCACACACCTGTCCTTCTTGCGGTTACCCTTTGAACTAATTGAATCGCAAAATGATTAAGAATCGTTCTAGCTCTACTCTCATTCTGGGCAGCACTATCGATATCGGCAAGACAATGTTCCTCGTGAACAAGAAAAATATACAGAACTACATGTAGAAGGAAAGCATGACAGAACAGGTCTGGGCATGTCGGGGCATTGCTCAACAAGCACTGTCATACCAGGAAAAATCGCATGTTTGTCAGACAACAAGGGGGAAAAAGTGCAGAGAAACACTTGAACAAGGTGGAAAATCAGCATCAAACTATTTCTAAACACACACACACACACACTCCTCTTGTTCAAAAACAATGCTCATCGTAAATCCGTCAAGGAAAAAGCACTCCATCGACCAACTTCCCATTTTTCTATTGCTACACTGTCTCTCCACAAACGGTCAATGCATTGCTACTGATACCTGAAACACTGCATGACGTCAGCACATCTGTGTCTTCTTCGTGTCTGAAGAAGGCGGTGGCTAAGACAAACGTTCCTGTTATTTATTGAATCCCAAGATTATTTCCTTTGTCTGACTCTTAATGATATTCACTCTTTCATTAAAATTCAACATAAAAAAGCACCATGCATGAATCTTGATCTTCGCGATTTTCACTCAAATCCTAATCATGGTACTTTCGAAAATTAGAATCACAACACAGTAAACTACCACTGCTTTTTAAAATAATAATTGTGACCCTGGCACACTCAACATCATCACCAGGCTTATGTAATACATGTCGCACAGCCTTTTCTACGCTCATATACTCGTCATATAGCCACCGTCTACAGAGGCTACACCTGCGAGCAAAAAGGCGCGAAAGTGTGGCGGCAAAGTTCCATTCGCGCACGACAGAGCACAAGACAGAAAGCCTTTACGGGAACAGATATATGATATGATTGCATTCCTAATGTATTAATTATTTTCATTCTTCCTAGTTTAGAAAAAGTATCACAAAACTACAATTTTAGGAGTCTTAAATTTCTACTTTCTATGGAAACTAGAATTGCCCTATTACTTGGATCACTATCAATCAAGCGCTCCAAGTTTTTCTCTCTCCCCATTTTAGCCTACCGGATCCTGCTATGCAGCGAAGCAGACTCTTATCCACAATAATTAATTTATACTGAGGGTGGCGTGCGAGGAATTTCTGTCCTGCACTCAGATGCAAGCATTTCTGCATGCAAACAGCTTACATCTTCAACATACCGAGCTCCTAATGACATCAAACAAACCCACTTCTTATGAATTCATCTTTACAAAGTGGCTTTCTTCTGCATGAAAGCCGTGTAATGAGGAAAGAGCAGCGAAAAATTGCCCGCACTTGTGCTAGAATTACTATGGCTTCAAAAATCGAAACATACGCTGATAAACTAAGAAGAAGACACTCATTTCTGGTATCGGATAATTCTCGCATGATGCTACATACACAGCCGCATTGTCCCTTCGTAAAGAAATCACAGGACAAGGGTATAGAAATTTCCTTAAGCGAGCAGGGAAAAGGCTTAAGACCTCACGAATAATCGCAGTCACCATTCATCGCTACGAAACTTAACGGCTAACACAAGACGGCAACAACAAGATACTAGCGGCTGGTAAAATTGCAACAGTGCTAAACAAGTTCAGACATGCCATGATGACGTCGCAAATCAAGGAAAAAAGCACACACACACACAGACAGCAGCTCAGGAATGCACAACGAGACGTGCTTCATAGGAATTTCTACTCCACACTCAGATCCCAGCAGTTCTGCACAAATACCTATAAATGCAAACAGCTTACTCCACCAACATATCGAGCAAAGTGAATACTGACACTCAACAACATATAACAAAAAACAAACAAATTCTCATGAACTCTCCTCTGCCGAACGGCTTTCTTCTGCTCTACCTCGACGCTGACTGTTTCCCCTCGTCTACATTGTGAGTAGAAGCAGTGAAAGAAGAAAAGAGCCGGGAAAAATTACACGCATTTGTGCTCCAATAGCTTCAACTGCAAGAAACCGTAGCGTACGCAAATAAACTGAGAAAAAGGCACTCACTTCTGCTATCAGAAAATTATTGCATAATGCGATACACACAGCTGCGTTGTTCCTGCGTAAAGCAAGCACAGGACAAAGGTATACACAAAACGAACAGGGAAAATCGCTACTACTGGGGCAGAATAATGCCATATACGCTAAATTTTTACGGGTGAAAATTGCAAGGCACTGCTAAGCAATTACACACACACACATAAGATAGTGCATACAACACACGACGGGGAAAATACTTAGGAATTTCTAATCCGTGCTCAGGTTCCAGCGTTTTTGCTCAAATACCCATAACTGCAAAATTAAGCACTGCTTACTTCATCAACATATCGAGCACACAACGAAATTTAAAAAACAAACAGCCCCACTTCCACTGATAGAACACTATTCAGCTTTACCAAGCCAAAACACTCCTATTCTACTGATAGAATTTGAGCGGAAGGCTTGAACCACACGATAAGAGTAAAGCACACCGCTTCAGGAAGGCATATCAAATGCAGCGCAACAGGATCCGCATGCAGAACTCATAAAATAGCCTGATCAAAACAAGCTAGGACTTCACCAGGGTCGCGTGGCCATTCCATTAAAAACGCTCGTCCAATACATCAGATTACAATGCAAACGCAATAACAATTATTTTTTAAATCAATATTTCACGCAAGAGTACATAAATGTATCACTAGTGTCACACGATAAAGCAAACACGAAGCACTCACTTGTCCCTTGTTCAGAAAAGCGCGCGCGCACACACAGACACACACTCACTTTTTTTTTTGTTGGCACAACAAACGCAAACACATAGCCTATTTCACAACCATATAAATCCATATTATTCCTCAGGTCAACAATTATCCTACCATCGTCAAAAGACGGCACACACATGTATGCGAACGCGAAACAATAGGTCTTCGTTCCGCATGTAATAGGATATCGCCACTCGGCCGGCGCAAACCAAACAAAGAAAGGAATGCGTTCGCTATACATCCAAGAAAAAACGGCGCTGTGCTTCTGCGCAGCAGTCATTATACAGGAGTGAATTCACTTCGTTTTCCTTTTATTTCCTTGCAGCCACATATTTTGCAAAAATACTATAGAGTGGAACGGGTAAATGTGAACATCATTCGCTACACGCTGTAGCTCTCATCATCTTCAAACCAAACCAGTCGGCATTTGTTCATATGCATACGACCCTTCACTAAGTAGGTAAGTCGCTAATAACTCTCATAAAATAAAATAAATTTGTCATTCCATCATCATTGCCTGCAAGCTCCAGTGCACAACAGAACATTGCGCGCCCATCAGCAAGCCTTGGGCTCACTTCGCACACACACGATACGTTTCTTGATATATCCTACTGCCACCGGAATCGAAGATTTAGCACAAGGATAATCATTCGCTTCGTGTCGTGTTTTTTTAAGAAACGCCAAAAAGCCTCACTCCCTTCATGTCAAACAGTACGTAGGGACTGATACCAACGAGGTAATTTTTATTTATTTATCTATTTTATTATTTCTTCAGAGTTTAGTACTTTGTGCGAGTCATCTAAACTTACCATGTCTGCTTTGCCGCTGTTAAAGTGATAGAACAGTGCGCCCGAACCGCGTCCCCAACACTTTATCACCTTAACAGCGCCGTTTTTTCTTGGATGTATAGCGAACATGCATTCCTTTCTTTGTTTGGTTCGCGCCGGCCGAGTGGCGAGATCCTATTACATCCGGAATGAAGACATATTGTTTCGCGTTCGCATACATGTGTGTGCCGTCTTTTGACGATGGTAGGATAATTGTTGACCTGAGGAATAATATGGATTTATATGGTTGTGAAATAGGCTTTGTGTTTGTGTTTGTTATGCCAACAAAAAATGTGGGTGTGTGTCCGTGTGCGCGCGTGCGCTTTTCTGAACCAGGGACCCCACTTGACAAGTAAGTGCTTTGTGTTTGCCTTTTCGTGTGACACGACTGATACATTTGTGTACTATTGCGTGAAAGAGTGGTTTACAAAATAATTGTTATTGCGTTTGCATTGTAAACTGATGGATTTGACGAGCGTTTTTAATGGAATGGCCACGCGACCCTGGTGAAGTCCTAGCTTGTTTTAGGCAGGCTATTTTACGAGTTTTGCATGCAGATCCTGTTGCGCTGCATATGATAAGCCTTCATGAAGCGGTGTGCTTTGCTCTTATCGTGTGGTTCAAGCCTTTAGCTCCAATTCTATCAGTAGAAGTGAATAGATGTGTTTTGGCTTGGTAAAGCTGAATAGTGTTCTATCAGTGGAAGTGGGGCTGTTTGTTTGTTAGATTTCGTTGGGCGCTCGATATGTTGATGAAATAAGCAGTGCTTAATTTTGCAGCTATGAGTATTTGAGCAAAAACGCTGGTACCTGAGCACGGATTAGAAATTCGTATATTTCTCTGCTCCCTAAGAAAATTTGTGCGTCGTTCTCCAAGCAGACCGCGGTTAGTTTACGCGAAATAGAAAAATGAACTTGTGTATGCTCTATGATTTCCTGCCGCAGGCTTAGGCCTTTTCCCAGATGACCAGTGTTTCGCATTCGATGTCGCATGTCTAGACTTGTTCAGTAGTGTCTTTCTTGCTGCAGTTTCTACCCTTCGCTAATATCTTGTTGTTGTCGTCTTGTGTTAGCCGTTGAGCTTCGTAGCGATGTGCGGTAACGCTGCGATTATTCCTGACCTATCCGTGCTAAGCCTTTTCCCCGTCGTGTGTTGTATGCACTATCCTATGTGTGTGTGTGTAATTGCTTAGCCTGCCTTGCAATTTTCACCCGTAAAAATGCAGCGTATATCGCATTATGGTGCCCCAGTAGAAGCGATTTTCCCTGTTCGTTTTGTGTATACCTTTGTCCTGTGCTTTCTTTACACAGGGACAACGCAGCTGTGTGTATCGCATTATGCAATAATTTTCTGATAGCAAAAGTGAGTGCCTTTTTCTCAGTTTATTAGCGTGCGCTACGGTTTCTTGCAGTTGTAGCTATTGGAGCACAAATGCGTGTAAGTTTTTGTGGGTCTTTTCTTCTTTCACTGCTTTTACTCAGAATGTAGATGAGGGGAAACAATCAGCATCCAGGTAGAGCAGAAGAAAGCCGCTTGGCAAAGGAGAGTTCATGTGAATTGAATTTGTTTGTTTTTTGTCATATGTTGTTGAGTGTCAGTATTCACTTTGCTCGATATGATGATGAAGTAAGCTGTTTGCATTTATAGGTATTTGCGCAGAAATGCTGGTATCTGAGTGTGGAGTAGAAATTCCTATAAAGCACGTCAACTTGTGCATTCCTGAGCTGCTGTCTGTGTGCTTTTTTCTTGATTTGTGACGTCATCATGGCATGTCTGAACTTGTTTAGCAGTGTTGCAATTTTACCCACCGCTAGTATCTTGTTGTTGTCGTCTTGTGTTAGCCGTTGAGTTTCGTTAGGATGTACGGTGACTCTGTGATTATTCCTGAGGTCTTAAGCCTTTTCCCTGCTCGCTTAAGGAAATGTGTATACCCTTGTCATGTGCTTTCTTTACGAAGGGACAATGCGGCGGTGTATGTAGCATTATGCAAGAATTATCTGATACCAGAAATTAGTGTCTTCTTCTTAGTTTATCAGCGTATGCTTCGGTTTTTGACGCCGTAGCAATTCCAGCACAAGTGCGCGCAATTTTTCGCTGCTCTTTCCTCATTACACTGCTTTTATGCAGAAGAAAGCCACTTTGTAAAGATGAATTCACGAGCAGTGGGTTTGTTTGATGTCATTAGGAGCTCGGTATGTTGAAGATGTAAGGTGTTTGCATGCAGAAATGCTTGCATCTGAGTGCAGGACAGAAATTCCTCGCACGCCACCTTCAGTATAAATTAATTATTGCGAATAAGAGTCTGCTTCACTGCATAGCACGATCCGATAGGCTAAAATGGGGACAGAGAAAAACTTGGAGCGCTTGATTGATAGTGATCCAAGTAATAGGACAATTCTAGTGTCCATAGAAAGTAGAATTTTAAGACTCCTAAAATTATAGTTTTGTGACACTTTTTCTAAACTAGCAAGAATGAAAATAATGAATATATTAGGAATGCAATCATATGATACATCTGTTCCCGTAAAGGATTTCTGTCTTGTGCTCTGTCGTGCGCGAATGGAGCTTTGCCCCCAGGCTTTCGTGCCTTTTTGCTCGCAGGTGTAACCTCAGATAATGAGTATATGAGCGTAGAAAAGTTTGCGCGACATGTATTACATCAGCCTGGTGATGATGTTGAGTGTGCCTGAACTGTGCGTTTATCTATGTGAACTGTGGAAGTGGAAGTCTGTGTCTACTGTGGAAGTCTACTGTGCGTAGTTGGTCACAATTATTATTTTAAAGAGCAGTGGTAGTTTACTGTGTTGTTAATCTAATGATTGAAAGTACCATGATAAGCTTTTGAGTGAAAATCGCGAAGATCAAGATTCATGCACGGTGCTTTTTTTGTTGAATTTTAATGAAAGAGCGAATATGATCAAGAGTCGGACAAAGGAAATAATCTTGCGATTCAATAAATAAAAGGAAGCTTTGTCTTTGCCACTGCCTTCTTCAGACACGATGTGATGACATCACGCAGTGTTTCAGTGGAGAAACAGTGTAGCAATAGAAAAATGGGAAGTTGGTTGATGGAGTGCTTTTTCCTGGACGGATTTACGATGAGCATTGTTTTTTAACAAGAGGAGTGTGTGTGTTTTGAAATAGTTTGACGCTGGTTTTCTACCTTGTTCAAGTGTTTCTCTGTGCTTTTTCCCCCTAGTTGTCTGACAATGTTGACAATGTTGAGCAATGCCCCAACATGCCCAGATCTGTTCTGTCATGCTTTCCTTCTACATGTAGTTCTGTATATTTTTTTCTTTTTGACGATGAACATTGTTGTCTTGACGATGTCAATAGTGCTGCCCTGAATGGGAGTAGACCTAGAACGATTCTTAATCATTTTGCAATTCAATTAGTTCAAAGGGTAACCGCAAGGGGGACAGGTGTGTGACTCTATTCGAGAGGGACAGCCCGTCATTACTCGGTTATCTGCCTGGCTCTCAGATGAGAAGGAGGTGTCTCGATGAGCTCGTCGTCGTATTTAGCCATTGATGGTGTTAGGATATTTTGTTCTTTCCTGTATTCGTAAGTCTGAGTTAGTAAGACTTTGGGATTGAAACGCTTAATTCCTACGATCACCTTTCATGTGTGGTGGTTTTCTGCGATAGTTTTTCTGTTTCCTATGCAATCATTACAGTAGAATAAAGGAAATATTCTTGGGATAGTGATTCAATAAGTAACAGGTCCCCTGTCTACAGCGTATGCGTCCTTGTACCATACAGCTGCATGTCTGGGTGATGACGTCATGAAGCGGCTCTATTGTTTCAGGTGGACCTTGTCCAGGGCAGTTGGGTTGGGCATTAATGGAAAAAAACAGACAATAGGAGGACGTCACGACCAATGAGCAAGGCCTGCAGAGGGCGCAAGGATTCACTTCTCTCTTGTACACTGGCGGGCGTGGACGCATAAATTCTGTTCCTTGCAATTGATGTTGGCCGTTAGTGGAGAAGCGTAGCTTCGGTGGGATTCCGTTTGCCTCTGGCGGCGTACGGATGTAGGGTTCGTCACTGATGAATGGTGTTCGACGATTCTGGTGGATTTTGTGCCGAGCGGATTTACAGTGTGGGAATGCAGAGTACGTGAAAATACTCCGATGATGGTGAGCGTCTTTTTCACTCTGTTGAAGTATTTCTCTGTGTTTGCTTTCCTCTGTTGCCAGGCAGTCGTGCGATTTTTCCTCGTGTTGCAGCGCTCATTGACCAATGTTCTGACATGCCCCGACCTGCATGTTTTCCTCTGTTGACGCTCTGTATTTTTTTTCTTTTTTGGACACGAAAGGTTCATGTTGATTGTCCTTGTCTTGACGATAACGCTAGAGCTGCTGCACCCTTGATTTAAATGGGAATAGTGCCAGAACGATTCTTAATAATTTTGCGATTAAATTAGCTCAGAAAGTAACCGCAAAAGGGACAGAGTTATGACTTTATAGAGTAGAAAAAAAGCAATACGATTCAGTTTTGTGCATGGCTGTGGGATGGAGCGAGGAGGAGGAGGAGGAGGAGTGTCGTTGGGAGGAACCCGAGAGGTCTGCCTGCCTGATTAGGCGGCATGTTTCTCGGGAAGGGAAAGGTGGTGGAGAGAAGGAGAGGAAAGGGTGAAATGGAAGACCGAGCGGAATCCGCTCGGGGGGAGGATAGCTGCGTCCATGGGCCGACTTCAGGGGAAGTGTGCCGGCATACGCCTATTACACATCTGAGGGAAACCCAGGAAAAACCCCAGGCGGCACAGCCGGCCCGCGGATCCGAACCGCGGACCTCCCAGTCTCCAAGCGCACTCGTTACCGCTGCGCCACCGGAGCTGGGATGGAGCAGACGCATCGTTCTGCGCTCCCCGTGACTCCTGTTGTGGTGGGCTGATTTGTTGTGTAACTAATTCTTTTGCACGTGATAACGTCCCCCTCTTTTTTACGCTTTTCATGCCCGTGCATGTCGGGCGCTTGTTGCTGTTGTCCAGGCATCCCCGTCATTTTCTATCTTCTGCAAAAGCCGCCTTAGAAACGAGAGTAGCGCTGGCATGATTCTTAATAATTTTGTCATGAGATTAGTTGAGAAAGTAACCGCTAGGAGGTGCAGATGCGGGACTTTATAGAGGAGAAAAAACCATTACGAGTCAGTTCTCTGCCTGGTTGTCGAATGGAGCAGTCGCATCGTTCTGCGCTCCCCGTGACTGCTGTTGTGGTGGGCTGCTTTGCTTCTGTGGCTGATTCAACAACAACTTTATTTTGAGATGGAAACCCCATTGCTCTACTCCATTGCTGGTGGGGATGCGGGGAATAAAATAATGAGCCCCTTCACAATAACGATCGAAGTCTGATCCAATGCCTGATTCTTTTTGTTGTTAGCTATTGATGGTTAGCATAGTTACTCTTGCTTTCACAGCCTCTGTATTATGAGTGTTTTCTCCTTGCATGTCCAGAGGTGTCCTAACCTGCCCAGACATGCCATGATGACGTCGCAGCTGACGTCACAGGATGTCCAGAACTGGTGGTCACAGCTGTGATGCTCTCCAACCTGCCTCAGTGCTCCGTCGCCCAGCGATGGTCATTTCTTCAAGATGGCGTCATTTATCTGCAACTAAACTCCTTCTCTCCACTCTATATCTATCTATTTGTTTTATTTTCTACCTATTTTTTAAATTTTTTATGGACCCTCATTGCCCACAACTCACAACTAGCCTGAACACGAGTTAGATGCTCCAATTGTTAGACCTTACCAATGCGGCTGGCAAGGCAATCCGATTCTACTTTCTCATACCGCTTCCCAGTTCGCCACATACTTTTACTGTTTTTGCCCCTCCAACAACAGATCATCCCAATTATGGCATCCTGATCTCATCACAAGGCATTTGTAAAATCATCGAAGCACTGAAGCCGTCTACCAGTTCTGGCCATGACGGTATTTCTGCGAAAATGTTACTCATTACGAAGCATATCTCCACCATAACCTTAACCTACATGTGTTCACTGTCACTTCAGGAAGGGGTGCTCCCCGCCGACTGGAAAATAGGGAAGGTCGTTCCAATTTTCAAGGCAGGAAGTAACCGACTAGCGAGCAACTACCGTCCAATTTCATTAACTAGTGTATGTTGCAAGATTTTCGAACACATTATTTACTTCCACTCAGTTAAATTCCTGGAACACAACAATTTTTCTACCCCTTGTAGCACGGCGTTCGTCGTAACTACTCGTGCGAAACGCAACTCGCCGGATTTTTACATGACCTACTTATTAATTCCGACTCGTTACTTCAGACCGACGCGATATTCTTAGATTTTAAGAAAGCTTTTGATAAGGTCGCCCACGAGTACCTTCTTCATAAGCTTTCTGTACTAAACCTCGACCCATTTGTTTTCGGTTGGATACGTGAGTTCCTCTCGAACAGCTCACTCTTCGTGACGTGGAATAACAATCATTTCTACTGCATTGCACTCATTATCACTCATTATACGTTATCCCACAGGGTTCGGTCCTCGGCGCACTTTTTTTCTTAATCTATATTAATGACCTCCCTAACATGTTTTCCATTACAGTTCGACTTTTCGCAGATGATTGTGTAATTTACCGTAGGATATGCTCTGCCTCCGATCAACTTGCCCTGCAGCAGGACCACTCTGTCATTCACACCTAGTGCCTAACATGAAGAATGCCCCTTAACCTTCGGAAGTGTAGCTGTATGTCCTTTATCCCCGTCGTAACACAATGAAATTCGCTATTTTCTCTTACTCTCTAGACAACAACGCTCTCTCCTGCGCCGACACATATAAATACATTGGCGTCATTATCTCTGCTGACCTGTCGTGGAACAAACACGTGGAATTCATTACAGGCAATGCTAACCGCTCTCTTGGTTACATCAGACGGAACCTTAAGTTAGCACCCCGACATCTTAAAAAGCTTGCTTACACCTCTCTGGTACGACCAAAACTTGTGTACGCCTCCGCAGTGTGGGACCCCTATCAACATTATCTGTCTCTGGCAATTGAATCCATACAGAACCGAGCGGCAAGTTTCATCGTCAGCGACTATTCTCGTTTCTCCTCTATAACATCCATCAAAGAGGAGCTTTGCCTTGCCTCACTTGCTAACCGTCATCTCACTTCAAGGTTATCCCTCTTTCATAGGTTTTTTCACGTTATCCCTCCGCACATATCCCCAATCTCCCAGTAAACCACAAACGTCTATTGGAGATACCAGAAACATCCAAACATCTAAGACATTTGGGATGTCTAGTAGATATCCAGGTATGTCCGCATTCCATTCCATGGATGTTCCATGGATCGTCGAAAGCTCGTCCATAACTGTATAAATGCATGTCCTCTGGATGTACCTGCTGGACATTTGTCACGTCCAGTGGACGTGTTTGTGAGGCATTGCGACGTCTAATATACGTCCATTCGATGTTACTACCGGAGTAACATACCATAATATAGACGTACGTTTACGAAATCTTGTTTCGACTATCAGTTCAATAGTAATTTTTACATATAGTGCTAGAAGAAAGCGAATCTATCTTGCGAGAGCGTGAGAAATTGGAGAACAAGTAAAAGCAAGTTTTTCCACTTCTTCGAGTCCTGCTCTCTGCAAAGTATCTACGTCGCACTCTTCCACCAACACAGGAAATCTGTCAGTTTCACAGCTCCACTCTGTAGGTAACCTCATCATATACAATAGCCTGAATTACAAACACAATATTTGTTAGGAAGGAATATCAGAAATGTTAGCGGGCAGCTTGACTCATTGCAGGCGTACATATTAATTGCAGAAACACATCCTCGTCACCGTTACAAACGTTTTCGGCCCCCACTACGCTTAACAAACATCCCGCAACTATTCCTATTTTAGTATATGTTCCGTTCAGTACGCCAATAGAGGCTACTGAGAAATGCCCAAGCCGTGTCGGGTGGGGTACGGCCACGGCATTTATTTTGCGCTGCTCATGCACGCAAAATAGCTGAAAAAGTAGATTTGCAATCCGGTCTATATATTGTCGTATGTTAATACGGTAGGAACATCGGTAGGACGTATATTAGACGTCGCAATGCCTCACAAACTCGTCCACTGGAGGTGACAAATGTCCAGCACGTACATCTAGAGGACATGCATTTATACAGTTATGAACGAGCCTCCGACGATCCAGGGAACGTCTATGGAATGTAACGTGCATATATCTGGATATCTATACTAGACATCCCAAATGTCCACTCTGTACTATACTCTGGATGTCCCTTAGACGTGTTTGGTTTACTGGGCTCTCGCTCCCCAGCAAACCACGAACGTCTAATGGATATCTAGAGGCTGGTACACCGTGGATATTTTGGATATCTAGTAGACATCCGGATATGTCCAGCTAACGTGGAATGGATGTACTATGGATCGTCAGAAGCTCATCCATAACTGTATACATGGATATCTTCTGGATGTAACAGCTGGACATTTGCACATCCAATGAACGTGCTTGTGAGGCATTGCGACGTCTAATATACGTCCTATCGATGTTCCTACTGGATTAACGACAATATATAGACCAGATTGCAAATCTACTTTTTCTACAATTTTGCGCGCACGAACAGCGCAAATGACGTAGCCGTGGCCGTACCCTACCCGACATGGCTTGGGCATTTCTCAGTAGCCTCTATTGGCGTACTGGATGGAACATATACTAAAGTACCAATAGTTGCGGGATGTTTGTTAAGTGTAGTGGGGCCGAAAACGTTTGTAGCGGTGACGAGGATGTGATTCTGCAATTAATTCGTACGTCTGCAATGAGTCAAACTGTCCGCTAACATTTCTGATATTCCTTCCTGACAAATATTGTGTTTGTAATTCATGCTATTGTCTATGATGAGGTTACCTACTGAGTGGAGCTGTCAAACTGGCAGGTTTCCTGAGTTGGTGGAAGAGTGCTACGTAGATACTTTGCAGAGAGCAGGACGCCAACAAATCGAAAAACTTGCTTTTACTTGTTCTCCAATTTCTCACGTCCTTGCAAGATAGATTCGCTTTCTTCTAGCGCTATACGTAAAAATTACTATTGAATTGATAATCGAAACAACGTTTCGTAAACGTACGTGTATATTACCGTATGTTAATCCGGTAGGAACATCGATTGGACGTATATTCGATGTCGCAATGCCTCACAAGCACGTCCACCGGATGTGACAAATGTCCCGCTGTTACATCCAGAGGATATCCATTTATACAGTTATGGATGAGCTTCCGACGATCCATAGTACATCCATTCCACGTTATCTGGACATATCCGGATGTCTACTAGACATCCCAAATGTCAAAGACGTTTGGATCTTTCTGGTACGTCTAACAGACGTTTGTGGTTTACTGGGTCTCCGGGAATCTTTCCCCGTCGTGATCATCAGTACACAGTCAACCGCTACGACTGCGGCACGGACGCATTTTCCCAATCATTCTTCTGCAGAACAGCCATTGATTGGAACGACCTCTCCTCACAAATAGCACATATCATGGACCATCACTCATTCCCCAATAAAACCACAAACGTCGAATAGACATCCAGAGGATGGTACACCGTGGATATTTTGGATGTCTAGTAGACATCCGAATATGTCCAGCTAACATGGAATGGATGTACTATGGATCGTCAGACGCTCATCCATAACTGCATAAATGCATGTCCTCTGGATGTAACAGCTGGACATTTGTCACATCCAGTGGACGTGCTTGTGAGGCATCGCGACGTCTAACATACGTCCTATCGATGTTCCTACCGGATTAACATACGACAATATATAGACCGAATTGCAAATCTACTTTTTCATCTATTTTGTGTGCATGAACAGCGCAAATGCCGTAGCTGTGGCCGTACCCCACCCGACACGGCTTGGGCATTTCTCAGTTTGTATGGGCGTACCGGATGGAACATATACTAAAATACCAATAGTTGCGGGATGTTTGTTAAGTGTAGTGGGGGCCAAAAACGTTTCTAACGGTGACGAGGATGTGTTTCTGCAATTAATATGTACGTCTGCAATTAGTCAAACTGCCCGCTAACATTTCTGATATGCCTTCCTGACAAATATTGTGTTTGTAATTCAGGCTATTGTCTATGAGGTTACCTACTGAGTGGAGCTGTGTGACAGGTTAGGTGTGAAACTGACAGGTTTCTTGTGTTGGTGGAAAAGTGCTACGTAGATACTTTGCAGAGAGCAGGATGCGAACAAATAAAAAATCATGCTTTTACTTGTTGTCCAGTTTCTCACGTTCTCGCAAGATAGATTCGCTTTCTTCTAGCGCTATACGTAAAAATTACTATTGAATTGATAGTCGAAACAACGTTTCGTAAACGTACGTCTATATTATTGTATGTTAATGCGGTAGCAACATCGCATGGACATATATTAGACGTCGCAATGCCTCGCAAACACGCACACTGGACGGGACAAATGTCCAGCAGGTACATCCAGAGGTCATGCATTTATACAGTTATGGACGAGCCTCCGACGATCCATGGTACATTCATGGAATGGAATGTGGATGTATCTGGATATCTACTAGACATCCCAAATGTCTTAGATGTTTGGATCTTTCTGGTGTGTCTAATAGACGTTTGTGGTGTACTGGGTCCTTAGGCACATACATCAGAATTCACCAAATGTATAACTAGCATAACCGGATTAGGCTTTCCTGTACACTGTTGTCTTATGATCTTTGATGTTCTGTTTTGGCATATGATTATAGATTTTACTTCCTAGTGATGCACGTGTAACAAACCATCATTTTTTTGTCTGTCTTACGTCCGTCCTTATCCCACCCCCCATGTAATGCCCCAAGGGATCTTTGGCGTACATTGAATAAATAAATAAATAAATAATAAAAGCAACTAGCTACGTGAAAAGCTCCCGAAAAAAGTAGCTTAGCTATAGAAACGAGTTACCCCCAACACAGCTACGTAGTACGCACATAGTGATGTATTATTTCTTACTGTTCAGTGTAGGCTTTTAGTAGCATAAACAATATTTACTGATCAATATGTGCATTTCTCCGCATTATATTCGGTCATGCATTCAGTAGTCACAGCTGCTAAGTGGCAGGATCCGGGACCACTGGATCAGTTCCACTGGTTCCGCTTCAATTGGGCATACTCACTAAATGGTCCCATATACAAAGAGGTTCCTGTCCGATAATGTACTTTGAACTGGTTCCACTCCACATTTTGGCCTGGGAATGTAGCGCGCTGGAAAAAGTAGCGAATACTGTAGGAGCGTTGCTATAGTAGCTCCGCTGTGTACAACACTGGGTGACTGTGCCGCCGCTGGGAGGATGTGTTGCGAACAACACTGGGTCGCCGTCCTGCGTCAGTGGGTATGCGTGCGCTTGATCTGTGCTTGTGTGCGTTCAACGCCTTGTAGTTTTCTACAATGTTGACAATGTGTGATAAGAGAGGTGATGCATCAAAGCTTGCGCCGACAAGTCGACTTCGACGTCAAGTGTTGATTATTTTCGCTTCCCGAAAGATGAACTACGTCGCCGTGAGTTGGAAGGCACCGCTCCGAAAGACTGGAATGAGTTGTATATGTTACGACCATTTCGAATTTGACCATTTCGAAGCATGACTGATGCACGAGCTATAAGTATTCCATGAACGAAAAGTGTTCCCACGCAACGCCACGCTGTTCCTACGCTCTTTTCGGGTGCTCCTATGAGAACTCAACGTGGCGCATACCGAAAAAGAAAACTGAAAGCGATATGCAATACACAAGGTTGTGCTAATATCACATCCTTTGATAATCAACACAAGTCTGATAGCCCGTACGAAAATCCATGAATGATCTGAATCAGGCCTGAATCCGGGAGCATTCCGGCGGATTCTGGCGACATTCAGGCGCAATCAGAGGATTCCGGTACACGACCGACCGGACTCCGGGTAACACTTTCCGAAATCAGATCGGATATATACCGGAATATTCCGATTAAACCTGAATGTCACCTGAACAAAACCGGACAAACGTGTCTGATCGGCCGCGTAACATCGAAACATATGTTTGCAGCGTGGAAATATTTGTTTATATTGTGTGTTAACCAAATTGACAGCGCATCGGTCTCTCGATTCGAAAAGGCTTAGGATATACCGACATCCACAAAATCATTTGTTCTAATGTTATCAGCCGTCCGGTACTGATTGTGGCTGCAAACATCTAAGCAAGGCTTTTGTTCGTTGTTTTACGAACAGTCTGATCGCGGGACGATAGCCGACGACAATGGTCCCGGAAGAAATGGTCCCAGCTGCCAAGGGAGAAAAAATTGTCTTGTTCAAGCCAGTGTCGGCATCCCACGGGATAAGCGGCATTATATTAAACATGATGTGGCCCAACCATTCTAGCGTATATAGGCAACCAAGCGTCACCTTTTTCTGACGCTTTTGCTGCTTGCGCTATATAGGCATGCGCGCCGTACGTAGCCAGTACAGCCCCTACACTTTTTTCTAAGATACTGTATAAGCAAATTTGCGCGAAATTCGTGAGGGCTCCGCGAAATATCTGACCGTGAGACAGGGCAATTCGACAAGGATTCAGATGCTAACCAAGTAAGGACGCCTCATCGCCGCCCTCTGAGTAAGAACCGGCTGAAAAGGAAGACAATAATATATGACACGGGTTACTGGCCAGTTGTGATGCATTCTTTAAAATTCTGCATGAGACGCCTGATGAAGGGTCCACGCACCATACACGGTGCGTATACCCTGCTGGAAAAAGTAGACCCGATCTCATTAAGCGCCCGCATCAATTTCAGTGAGTTTCAATGATAATTTATGCATCCAATTCATTTAATGTGAATATAGCAGGTATTTCTCATTGAAGGAATGAGAAGTGTTGCGGGAAAGCTGACTTTATGTTTGAGCGCTTGAACAGATGTTGAGGTGAAGGAGTGTTCCAGGGAACCGGGAGCTAATTTGTCCAATCAGAACCAATGACTTTCAATGAGAACTGAGACACCCAATTCATTTAATGTGAATAACGCAGGTATTTCTCACTGACATAATGAGAAGTCTTGCGGGAAAGCTGACTTTATGTTTGAGCGCTCTAACGGATGTTGTGGAGAAGGAGTCTTCCAGGGAACCAGGATCTAATTTGTTTAATGAGAACCAATGACTTTCAATGAGAACTGAGACACCCAATTCATTTAATGTGAATAACGCAGGTATTTCTCATTGAAGTAATGAGAAGTGTTGAGGGAAAGATAGCTTCATGTTTTAGCGCTCTAACAAGCGTTGTGATGAAGAAGATTAATAGGAAATCAAGAACCAAATCAAGTAATTAGATCACTGGGTGCCAATGAGAAACAATGATTTCCAATTGGAGCAATCTGAACCGACGTGTTGTTCAATGAAGATCCCCTTCACGGAAGAAGAACGAATTGGGCAATTTAGCATTGAACCATCATGATCACTGTGTCAATTGAATTAATGTGAGCAAACATGTTGTGCGGATAGGACTGCTCCATGCATAGATGAAAGGATGAAGATCATGAAAGACACATTCGAGGGATAGAGCAAGTTGGTGTACACTGAATACAGAAGTCAATCATTCTAATTTAAAATATCTTCTATTTGAAACGTGTTTAAATTCCTACACACTTCAATTGGCACAAACTACGCAACTGACGAGTTTAGTTTTAAATTGCTTACATTTAAATACATATATTTTTTGCACTGCACGAGAGTGAAAGAGAATATTCTTTTCCCCAGGAGCATGCATATAAAAATACGCAGGAGTGCCTCAAGTGAAGTATGCTCTCTGCCCATGGATAGTTTTGCACATTGTGTTTGCAAGTGGTGAACAAACTTGTGTAAACAATATATAGTAAAACATATACAAATAATGTACGCTTGTATGTGACAGCTGTAAGTACATACTTCAAACAAGAAAATCTCAAAAACACGGTACATGACATCGTGTAAGAAAGATTGATGGTTATAGCTTACGTTATCTCAGAAAAAAATGAACTGCTAGAAAAGACGTCAATGGTTATCTCAAGATTGTCGCACTACTGATACAATTAAAAACTTGAATGATACATGCAATGAAAGAAATTTTACCTAGAAAGGAAAAACAGTTTTTCACAACGGTAGTCATCACTCATATTCAATCTTGTCCGGCAACTTGTTCACCACAAACTGCTCATTTAGTGCCATGCACATACGTTTACATGCCAACACTACAGGTGAAGGTATTCTTACTCACTGTGAAACATAGCATATTGTTACGTGTGTTCCGAACACTGTTGTATTCCAAAAGTGTCAGTGAACTTACCGTTTGCTGACCCTCTTGGCGAAAGCTAATGCGAATAATCTCGGCATGTGTCCCGCCGTCCAGACAAACTATCCTATTGTTTGTCCTCTGGCATTTAATATGACATGTAGTGGCATTGTACACGACGCCTTTGGCGATCATTCGCTCGTATGCGGTGGATGATGAAGGCACTACTGCCTTTGCATTTTTTTAATATGTTAACGATCTCGAGCCCTACACCTTTCCCAAGTGCCCGTGCAGACGAAAAACTTTCAAATCATGTTACAGCAAATGGTTCTGAAACAGTTGCGCAGCATAATTAAAGCGGCCACTGAAATAGGGCACCGATAGGTCCAAAACTGAAAACACTTTTTTTTTTGCAATGTGAGTCAAACAATGAAAACTGAAGGACACTGACGACTTGCAATAGAGGATCTCTATTTCGCATGCAAACGTAAGAATGAGTAAAAAAAAAAAAAATACTGCCGAGGCAGTTTCTATGCTGGGTCAGTTCAGGTTGAATTTACATTGTAAAACCATCCAACTGCCATTTGAAAACCAGAATAGTTCAATGCAGGATTCGAGCTGGAAATGGGATGCATCCTTGTGGGATCCTTGTTGGTTGTTCCAGCGACTACGCCAGACAGTGTTAGATTCCTGGATATGAAGATAAGCTGGGCTGATATAAAGCAAAAAAAAAGGAATAAAGAAAATAACTGTCGAAATTAATTGCACAACGTGTACATATTAAATTATGCTCAAATACAATAAAACATATTGATGAAATCATAAAATAAACGAAATAAGAATAATAATTCTAATAACAAATAAACAAGATAATAAAATAAATAAAGAGCGAAACGTGTGCAACGTTATGCACACAACTCCGCGTTCCTGAGTAGGTTGCGAAAAATTGGTTGTGCACTGCGACAGCTTTACCCTGCGACGCTTCAGCTTTGGCAGTCTGTCAAAACGAAACTACAGCCATAATGCTCTCGTCGTTGTATGCGACCGAACGCCATCGGCATCAATTCAGAATATGTTTTGAACTTGGCAACGTCTGTTGGCGTGTAGGATCTAAGATGCACTCTGGTAAATTAAATGGTGCTTCCTGGCCTTCAGCTCCGCCGACCGTATAAAAATATGAACGTCTTCGCGTTTGTGTAGTGAGGTGCTCCGTCACGCATTTTGTTCCTGAACCCGTGCACGAGCTCTGTTATAGCACAAAGGTAAGCGGCGTGTTTCGGACGCTTGATCCTCAACTCCGAAATGCGAACCAAGAGGTGTTCTAGTGACCCGATATTTATTCATAGTTCTCTGAACTGCTTCATGATGTGCCATCATCCCGCTTGCACTAGACGGACTTACTTTGTCGGACAATTAAATGAGAAGGTGCTACTGGATAAGTGACGTTCGTGATTTCTCATATGCATGTATCAGATTTTGCCTGCTTCAGATTGTGTCACACATTATCTCCTTATAGTGTTGTCACTGTTGCTGTATGTACACTGGATATCTGTAGTATATCTATTTTCATACCTGTTAGTCTGGATCAACTTTGGATCAGAAATTAATGAAGCAGAGTGGCGTTTTCATTGTTTTAGCTTCCTTTTTCATGCACCTTTCTTTGTATTAAACGAGTTCGCATAGATAGTGTCTTCATTTGCAGCCAAACGGTCTCACATTCTTACAATAAACCTTCCAATTTACTGCTCATTGTCACTTCATAATTGTCTCGGCATATTTCAGCCTTTTCAGCTTCCTCGTGCAACAGTTTATCTTAAATCAGTTGCTTCAACGAGATCTGATGTAAGGATACCCTATATACATGGGTGAACTTAGAAAAGTAACCAACCTTTCCATTCTGAGGGCTTCCAACCATTCTGAGGGCTTCCAAGAGCTATATTCTCCGAAGTCCTTTGGTGGTTTCGATAAAGAGCTTCGTGGCGTCATTATTTTTCTGCTAATGATGATTATTGTTTGTTTGTTGCAAACATACAGGGTGTTTGTTTGTATTCGCTACAACATTTTTATTAGAAACTAGTCGAGCAAAATAGATGCCATTTTTCAGTTGAGTT